>NC_061061.1:14248037-14581370 GCF_021917145.1 Hypomesus transpacificus
TCCAAGATAATGACATGCCTAATCCATCCCTCCTGTCTTCTTTTTAAGATGGCACATCCACCCTGCGCCTCGTTTCAGTGAGGGAACTTCCCTCCCAGCTCCAAGACCTCTACCAGCAAGGCTTTGTACTGGCAGCAGTCCACCCTTTCATCCACCCCTGTGGACCTGACACAACCAGCACCCAGCACCAACTGTACCGGGCTGTACTTTCTCGACTCAACGAGGGGTATGAATATTGTAGATACTAAAAAGATGAATACAATTTGTTTATATTTTGTAGTACAAAAGAAAGTCATTAAATTGCAGAAAGAGGAACGAGGAGGCAGAGTTAAGAGATCAAATGTTGGCATGTGAGAAGTGACATATTATTAGTTTTCAATTTACATTTTGGACGAACATGTAAATGTGACATTTGATTTTAAACATCTGTGTTAAGAGATTTGGGAATTAATCAGTGTAGATTTGGACCAAGCACGCTGAAAAGGACAGTTGTTTTTGGAAATGAGTCAGCAATAATCTCATCCCAAGCCTCTGATGCCCTGGCCAAAATCTGCTCATGGTCCAAAGTCACATCTGCCCCTGCATCTGCCCTCCACACCCGACCCAAGTGCCTCCAGGCATTGCATGGAAGGTGGGTATCAGATTGGTCAGGGCATATTTTCCAGCTCCAAGGGTAAGTGGAGGGCATTGCGGGGCAGTGGAGGATGGTAGAGATGAGTGGCCAAGCAGTTCCACATGAAGCTTTCACCAGCTGGTTTTTCTGAAGGGACTGCGGTTTCAAGCCTTCTTACTAGGAGTGTTTGGCCATATGGGTGAAGTGTTTGTGTGTATGTGTGTGGTTGTGTGTATTTGTGTGTGTATGTCTGTGTATGTATGTGTGTGTACTGTATGTGTATGTGTTCATCTGATGGTTTGGTGAAGAACCACTTATGACTATACCCCAGATATGTTACATGTTCAGCATTTGAACCTCTCACCCACCCTCTCATCCATGTTTCATGGCCTGTGTGTGTGTCTGTGTGTGTGTGTGTGTGTCTGTGAGTGTGTGTGTGTGTCTGAACACAGCAGAGGTCTGCTGGGAGGGGAGCGTGGTCTTTGTAGTGAATCTACAGCTTCAGAGCCATAAAACAGATTTTGTTTAAGATTACCTCTTTCTGAATTTCATGCCCAGGAATTCACCTCAAATTCCTTTAAAATTATTCTGGAAATTTCACAGACAAATAATTATAGACCAATTCCTCAGAATGTTGTGGATTTAAGATCATTTTTTTTCTTTTGATTGTGTGCCTGATTGCCTTATAAATGTACCCTTCAAGTGTCTCCTGTCCGGTTAGTCAATAACGTGCTTCCATTGACGAGGGATATCCCACCTCTCAACACACAGAAACATACATAAACACAGTGTTTGGTCAATGAACTTGTGTCTGGACAAAGGAAGATAAACAAGTTATTGATTCTGTGTGTCACAACATGGATGAATGAGCAGCAGCTAGGCTGCCTTCCCTCTTGAGAGGAAGAATCGGTGAGAGATAGTAGGCAGTGGCTGGATGTCAAGGAAAGAGGAAAGAAGATCACAGCCGGGGTGTGAAGAGAAAGAGAGGCATAGAAGGAGAAAGAGAATGAAAAGGCGAGATGGGGTGCAATCCTTTGATGACTCGGACCAAGCCCAAGCCCGCTTTAGCTCAGCGTCTGTCAACGTGAAGACGGCTGCTCACATCAGCAGCTGCCTCGGGGGGATGACATCGGGAGAAATAAAACAAATCAAATGTGGAGCATCTCCACTTCCTGTCACCCTGTCAGTCCCCGTGAATCAAAGGGAAGAATAGAGGGGGAGAGAAAATGCGGATGAAAGCTTGACGGTGCACCCGTTCATCATGCTCCGAAAACAAACAGAGCCCAAAGTGTCCTCTGTGCTTGACGGTGCTCTGCGAGTCAACCAGAGACAACAGAGACCGAGAGGGAGGGGAGGGGCAGAGCGGGAAAGGAGAGAGAAACAGAGATGGAGAGACGGAAATAAATAAGGAAGGAGAAAGCCAAAATAACAGCTAGGCTCTGCTCAGCAGCTGGATCAAGCAGTGTTTAGTATGCACACAGTTTCTTTGGATACAGTCCCAGCCAAATCTCTACAGTATTAGCCTGAATTCTAAGCCAAATGAAGAATGATATATCCATACCGTAGGGTGACATTACAAGAGATTAAATACAGCACCAAATCCACGGGCCATGTAAGCTACATAAAGCTGAGCACCATTGGTACATGTTTCACACTGTCACCTGCATGGTATACTAGGTTAAGTGCACCAGAACTTTAAACGTGCAACAGGCTTGACTGTGATTTGTCATTGGTGGCAGTCAGAGCCAGGTAGAACTCTGCAATGCAAACGGAATGGATTGGACCGTTTGAAACGTTAATGTCAACTGTCAAAACTCCCAAAGTTCAATTTGGTTGAGGCAAAGCCAGGTTACTGTTCAGTAAGCAACGTCTGATAGGATATATTCATCATTATTGGGTAATTGTAAAGCTCACGCGTGCTCAAGCAGTGGTACCAACCAGAAACCATTAGAGGAGATTTGCTCCAGTTAAATTATTCATGACTCCATGAAAAGCTGACATTAAGAAAGATGTTCAATGTTTTTAAAGCCAGGGATATAAGATTACTAAATACAGGTTGGGTGATTCCCAACTGAGGTGTTGTCATGGTGATTGATGATTTTAAGTGTCCATCATGTAAAGTCTTTCTTGAGATGTCCCTGTAGCCTATTCAGATCTAGTCAAAGGATCTCTCACACTGCTTGTTTACTGTCGATACTGTATTTTGGTCTATTTTTTACTTTTTAATAATTCAACACAAAGCCCCAACTGGTGCCAAATGGTTCCCTTGTGCCACCTGTTTTAGTAAATATCAAAGAAGCAAACAAGACATTATATCAGAAAAAAGTAACTAAAAACAGCATTTTGTGCTTACTGGGGATGGGGACAATCATGATTCTGTTCTTTGAGGATGTGCTGCCTACAGACAGTAGCCCATTTGAACTGTATTGTAGGTTGTCCGGCCGATTGGAAGCTACAGGAAATTGTACAGATTCTTATAAAGATCAGAAAATCTTTGCTAGAGCCATATGTGGAAAGGCAAATATATTCTTAAAAATGTTCTCATTCATGAATTAGTAGCCTGTCACATGGTATGTCCCAATTATAGTATATTGGGAGTGAACATATATCCGATTTGAGGCCAAACAGTCTTTGTGCGACTGGGTTGTAAACAAATGCGAACACAATAGTTTCCTCTCAAGCTGCCACCTCAACCGAACTTCTCCCACAGAGCTGTATAATTTCTAGTCTTGGCAGTGGATGGTTGGTCCAGCAGGTGTTGACCCAGAAGGAGACTGGAGGCAAGCAGGCGTTTGACACTCGCTCGAGCCACATGACGCCCTTCAGTACAGACAGCCAGAGCTGTGGGCTGAATGTAAGTGACTGACTCACACTGAGAAGATGGACTGCAGGTGATGGTGCTATTTTTAAAAGGGAGTGCATGGCTTGCCTGAAGGACAGAGATGCACTCTTTGAGATGTTTCTTCGCTTTTGTGTTTGGTCTTTTGTGAAAGATATGAGCCTGCCTCAAGCATATCTGAGGTAGTTAGAAATATGTGTCTGCAAATCGGTGGCTGGAATAGAGTCTACTGTTCTGCCTGTTATTTAGAATTGTTAGTGCTGTAAAGAGTGCTTCAGTTTTTATAACAAGCATTAGCAATGTGCATTCATGGTCTATATTTGGAATGGCGTTGTGTATTTGGCAGTGTTTGCATCTGTCGGGTTCCAGGGCAGTGGTGAAGTGTGAATGGTGACAGTGACATTGGACATGGTTGCTTTTGTGACTCTGAGAAACTAGTAATTATATTTCATCCTGCTGTGCATTAAAGATACAACGACAGAGCGGAACTGGGATGCATCTGATAATTTTCAATCTCACCCACACACCTTAGAAATGCATACACATTTTGACACACACACACACGTATTAAGAAAGGGCAACATTCCTCTTGTCAACAGGATGAGAAGCAGAGAGAAAGAGAAACATAATATGGTATTAGCCTCCTCAGGGGTAGCTAAGGGATTTCCTCTGGAAAAAAATAGAAAAATTTATAACAATATAAATAGATTATTTTCGATCACTATCCTGATATAGGTTGAGTGGGAAAATAAGACTAGATTTGCATTGACTTTCTTACTGTATTGCATCCTTGAGTGCATCTCTATGCAGATTATATGACTCCAGAAGTATAAATGTTTCTCCCTTATACTCACAACAAGGCAAAGATTATACAAACAAACTACTTTCAGACTGAATTTATCTTACATTGCCTAGCATTAGACACATGATAATGTATCTACATGAATACTCTACAGACCAGGTTTAGGCATCATGTTTGGTTAAGGTTAGGTTGACCAAGATGGTTTAGGATAGGTTACAGGACAAAGCTTGATGCAAATCCACAACGTACAATTTGAGCACATGTAGCACAGGGGGGGTCAGATGGCTGAGCGGTTAGGAAGTGGGGCTACTAATCAGAAGGTTGTTAGTTCGATTCCCGGCCGTGCCAAATGACGTTGTGTACTTGGGCAAAGCACTTCACCCTACTTGCCTCTGGGAAAATGTCCCTGCATTTACTGTAAGTCGCTCTGGATAAGACCGTCTGCTAAATGTACATGAACGTATTGTATATAATTAGTTTACAATACTTGTTTGTAGAAATGTACACCTCAGTGAGTCAGAATATTAATGTGCGTGTAGTGCAGTGACTTTAGGTTTGATCTCCTACAACATGATTAGGATGTCAGATTTGCTGGTTCTGATTATCTCTCTCTCTTTCACTCTTTCTCTGTTTCTCTATGTCTCTCTCCCCCCTCCTTCTGGTGTTGTCTGTAGAAGTGATAAGAGCCAGTCCATCCCTGCAGCTTCCTACCGGCTGCAGCTTGAGCACTGTCTGCCCGGTGACCAGGTGCCCACCCCTGAGCTCATTCAGGGCTACGTCAAGAAGGTAAGTCTTTGGCCACTGATAAAGCCATCCTCGTCAAGCCTCCATCAACAGTACATATTTTGATTCTCACTCTGGATGTTAGAGTGAAGGTAGCTTCACAAATCCTGCCAGAGGTATGGACTTCTAAAAGGGAGCCTAATTACAAACAAGGAGAAGAAGAGAAATAATAAGGTGTACACACAAACACACTCATATTTACCAACACTTTTTCCAGATTGATTTTGAGATGTCTGGACTCAAGGGCAAAAAATGCTAATGAACTGTTCATACTTTTAATAACTTTTAATTATAATGTGATTTCTTTCAAAAATCAATGTTACCCTTCTATTTAAATTGCATGCCTCAAATAAAATTACGGTTGCAAATCATGTAGTTTTAGTGAGAATAAAGTACTCTTCAAATTTCCACTCACAATATTGATGTAGTTGAAGGCCAATAAGACCTCATTACACTGTATCTTGGTTATTTAATTAATATTGGATGGGAGAAAGAAGGCACTCTTTATTGTATGAAAGCCATGGACTGTGGACATGGATCAGCAACACAGTGGCAGTCCAGTCCCAGGGGCGACAGAAAACAATCTCTGCTGGGGATTTCTCCTGACCTTCAGACTCAATACTCCCAAAGCAGTCTGATATCTAGGAAAATATGAAATATGTTCAATGTAAAAATAGCTTCCCTCATATATATATATATATATATGTTTTTTTTTTTTACTGTGGACAGCTGCCATTCTCCCGCGGAAGCAGGTCCAGACAAGACTGTCAGCAGATAGCCGATGTACTGAGACATGACAAAATGAAATGTAACACAAGGAAATTGTATGAATGTAATATAAACAAGATTGTTTACAGTTCATTACCATGACCTGGACAATTGCCTGAACATGCCCAATCTACAGTAAACATAGTGTGACTTCTCTCTTAGTTTTGAGCAAACCCCAGCCATCACTACAACATCAGTGCTAACCCACATCAACATTAGACAAAAACATATGTCGAGAAATTAAATTACCCAGTCCCGACAGCCATACAATCAAATGAGATGTTA
This sequence comes from Hypomesus transpacificus, assembly GCF_021917145.1. NCBI lineage: Eukaryota > Metazoa > Chordata > Actinopteri > Osmeriformes > Osmeridae > Hypomesus > Hypomesus transpacificus. Next base: position 14,254,128 of record NC_061061.1, read on the forward strand.
AAGATTATATTTATTTCCTTTCTCTGTGAGGTTCCATTTAGCATAGATTACTATACATATAACATGCCATCACTGACTGAGCTTTCCTAGATATTGAACAATGCAGCTGGAAACTATGTCACTATTTTCCAATTTAATTTCATACTGAATAACCTACGATATGGCATCTACACTGATTTGATTTTTATTCTCTCTGCATCGGGTGAGAGATAGCCGTGTCGCGCTGCTGGCTGGCTCTTGTGAAGAAGTAGTCATAATGGAGAATGGCGCCATTAACATCCCTTGACAGATAACATTTCAGTTTTGCTTGATGGAAAATCTCCAATTGATATAAAATGCCAGATGACAATGAGATGGAGAAAGAACTGGCTTGATTGGATGCAGCAATGGTCGCGGTCTTGAATGCAATCAACTTTGGTTCTATTAGAGTGCTTGATGCCAGGAAGAGAAGAGGAGAGAGGAAGGGAAGGAATTGGAGTGATGTAATTATGCAAGTATCAGATATGACAACTGTTATACTGTTTATAGTTACCGGAACAAGATTCAGTATTTGCTTTCGTTCTCCCATGAGCTTTCAACTGTAAGAATATGTATCTTAAGAACTAACTCTTCTTTAAGTCAAATTCCACGTCTGGAATCACAAACAAAACCACTCAGAGTGCAGAAACCACACAGTTTCTGAAGATGCTGCTTGTTCTATCTTTCCAGCAGATCCAGGATGCGGCTGACCAGGGCATCACATTTGTTGGCTTTATCCAGGAGCCACGAGGGGCCCCTGCCACCAAGATCCACTTAGAACCAGAAACCCCTTCGCTCTCCCTCCACTCCAGCCCCAGCTCAATGCTCGGCTCCCTCAGCAGCGGCAGCCCCCTAACCCCCAGGAACCATGGAGAACAAAGCTCCCCGGATCAGGAGAACATGGAGGCTCCAGACTCCCCATGTGAGGTGCAGGGGGAGAGCTTGCCTGGGACCCCTGGGAAGAGTGGGCTTACTGGGGTAGATGTCAACCACGATGGAGGTTCCTCTCAGGCTGTATCGCCATCCTCAGACGAACAAAGCCAAGAAGAGATAGAGGAGGACACACTGACACACAACAACAACAAGACAAATACCACAGGACCAAAGGAGAAACCGAGCCTGTATACCAAAAGAAACGGTAAGCCCAAAACAAATGTATTATTGTTTAGAATTCATCTCCCCCAAAAGTTAAACAGGTCAGAATTTGGTCTTGCCTGACTGGTGCTGGTTACACGAGCACGGACACTTTGGTTATCATTCCCATTTGAAGGAATGTGTCTGAGTTTTATGCATTACAATTACTGGGAGTGTAGTCGAAAGATGCAGGTAATTCTAAGCAATTTCATGTTCTTTTTCCAAGTTAGCGCTGATTAGCATTGTCAGCTATATTCGGGAAAATTATGGGAGAAGAGAACCTTACTTCCAAGGACACTGTAAAACGAACTTTCTTTAATAGTCTTTCTAGGCTGAAAGTTCTGCAATTGCTGAAAGAAGCATATTATAAAACAATGTCATGAACAGTCATTTTTATTTCAACATTTCGAAAATTCTTTATTGAAACATTTAAACTAAATAGGCAGGACAGAAATGTTCTCCTCGGCAGTGGCACAATACATTATGAGTTTGGAACAGAAATCTTCACTCGGTTTCAAAAAGCCTACTATGTATAACTTATAACAATACACCATCGCTATTCTAAAGCTCACACTGCCGTGCATAAATCAATTGAAGTTTGGCTTCATACGAGCATTTTGGAATACCAGATGGAGGGGCCCACCCACACAGTTTTCCCATCCGAAGATTTTTTTGGGTGTGAAAGCATACGCGTGCAAGGATTTGTGTGAGCGTTTGTGTGCCTATGCACACACCATCGTGAATGTGTGTTTTCGTGTGAGTACGCTCATGTACTCTCTTGGCTCCAGCACCTCGGCCCATCTGGACCCCCCCTACCATGCGTTTTGCACTTAGATAATCTCTCATCCCCTACCTCCTTCAGCGTTATCCAATCCTCCTACACTCATCCACCCTCACGACAACCTTCACCCAGACCCCTCCCCTCCTCATTGCCTCACCAATCCTTTCTCATTCCCAAACCTTCCAACATACTCTCCACCCTCCCTGCCCCCCCCCCCCCTCTCTCCCCTGACATTCCACATCCCCCACACTCCCAGCCTGTTATGGCGTGTGATTGTGTGCCAAGTTACCATGTCCCTTGCTTCTAATTCTCTCTGCTGAGATTGACTCCGATTCCCAGTTATGGCTGGCCTGTCCACTGTAATCCTCTTCATTCAGCTGCAGGTGTACATATGCTGTAGTCAAAAGGGTAAATTGGGTCAACTGCAAACTTTAACCATAGTCTAAACTGAAGCAGTATCCACAATGCAAATAAGAAGAAATATATTGAATAGTGCAGCTGTTGATGAGATCTGTCTGGTTGGAGCAATGGTGTCGAGTGGTTAGTGGGAGAAAGAAAGAAAGAAAGAAAGAAAGAAAGAAAGAAAGAAAGAAAGAAAGAAAGAAAGAAAGAAAGAAAGAAAGAAAGAAAGAAAGAAAGAAAGAAAAGAAAGAAAAATAAAACAATAAGCATTCACATATTTAATAAGATAACGTCCCACAGGATTGGTAAAAGGACAGAAAATACTTCAGCAGAGTTAAACTTGTCAGTTGGACAGGCATCCATGAGACGAGACTTTGAAGTGACATGTTTGAACGTTGTAATTGCATTCATGCGCTCGTTACCCTGTTAGCTGCTAACGTCAACACATAGCAGACCAGAGAAGGTAACTTCACAAAGACTGTCAGTCATGTAATACCTTTCATGTGAAACTTTAATAGGTCTCAAGATACTTAACCTGAAACATACTGTACTGGATACACTCCACAGTGCTAATTGTATGTGTGTGTGCTTTAAAGCCAAACCCCAAGACAAATAACTATATACCTACTGGAGAATTCTATTAGCATGCATGTTTGCATTTGACAGAAAAACAGGCAGGTCAGTGACATTCTATGAATGTTTATGAAAGTACTGTCTCTTGTCCATGAGCATTTAGGGATAAAAAAATAATTTGACTGTATCCTAAAACAATTCAATAAGTCAGTTTGAGAAGCCACATATTAGGTTAAAGCCTAATCAAGTAATTCCTCCTCTTACTTACGGGAGTCGGGTGGCTGAGCGGTTAGGGAATCGAGCTAGTAATCTGAAGGTTGCCAGTTCAATTCCCAGCCGTGCCAACATAACACGTGTCCTTGGGCAAGGCACTTCACCCTACTTGCCTCGGGGAGAATGTCCCCGTACTTACTATAAGTCGCTCTGGATAAGAGCGTCTGCTAAAATGACTAAATGTAAATGTACTCCCTGTCCTGTACCAATATTAGATGAGCCAGCGACATTGTTCAAGATTAATAGTTAGAATGTATAGATTGTATTGGACCGTTACCTAAAATGTAATCTGGTAACCAGTTTTGATGACAATTATGTGTAGAGCCACCAGATGTTCCAGTGAGGACACTGACATCACACACCCTATCCTCTCCACAATACGTTTGGCATGTTGCATGTTGGTTGGTCCCTTTCTGCCCCTCAGACATAGGCAAGTTACTTCTGGGTTTGAAACAAGAATTCAGACAGAGTTAGAAATGTTGACTCACACCTATGTTACTGCTTCGCAGTGGTTGGGCTGACTTGTGTCTTGCTGTGGAATTTGGTGGCCAGCTGTCACATCGCTCAAGCGTGCAAGCAATAAAATTATAATCAATTATTTATTATTTCTGGTTATCTGACTGACACACTGACAGATGAAACTGTTCGGTCCGTGTGTGTTTGTGTGTGTGTGTGTGTGTGTGGGGGGGGGGGTGCAAGTGTGTGTGCATGGCTGTGGGTGGATGGCTTGGAGTACAGCACATTCTGGCCCTCCATCTGGTTCAGAGGGGAATGTTGTTGCATTCAATGAAATGCATTCAATTTAAAAGAATAATGTTGCCATTTAGTTGCAGTTGCTATAGCAAAAGTTCATAAACATTGTAATTTATTTTCCATACTGAATCAAGACAATTTCATGATTTACTTTCCAAGAAAAGTATATGCGAAGATATGTGTCCTGTTTCAAGTGTCCTGTTTTTGCCATGGAGTTAAATGCATCATGAATTAGAGCTTGAGAGAAACCAGTTGTAAACATTGTAATGAATTATTGATCTATTGTAGTATATACTGTAGCTCCTCTGTGACAAAGAATGTGTCACCTTTGTTCCACCCCATCTGTTTCATGGTATAATTCATTAGTGTTATGAGAGACATAATTTTGCAGGAGTATGACTCAATTACTTAACAACATGATATCCCTTCAGCACAGAAAATGAATAAACCATAGTTTAACTCTCTTTGCCACACTCAAAACAATTCAGCAAATAAAGATTTCCCCATTTTTAGGACTATTAGTATTTTCCCTGTATGTGGGAACATTGTGTTTGACCAGGTATTAGGTAAATATATACAAAGTATTTTTTATAATAAATCTAGTCAAAAAGTAGTAGTTGTACCTTCCTATGATGCTGAAAAATGCTGCCCTCATGCTGACCTCACGCTGCCCTCATGCTGCCCTCATGCTTCCCTCATGCTGCCCTCATGCTGCCCTCATGCTGACCTCACGCTCCCCTCACGCTGCCCTCATGCTGCCCTCATGCTGCCCTCACGCTGCCCTCACGCTGCCCTCACGCCTCCCTCACGTTGACCTCACGCTCCACTCACGCTGCCCTCATGCTGCCCTCATGCTGCCCTCACGCTGCCCTCATGCTTCCCTCATGCTGCCCTCACGCTGCCCTCATGCTGCCCTCACGCTGCCCTCATGCTGCCCTCATGCTGACCTCACGCTCCCCTCATGCTGCCCTCACGCTGCCCTCACGCTTCCCTCAAGTTGACCTCATGCTGCCCTCACGCTTCCCTCACGCTTCTCTGATGCTTCTCTCACGCTTCTCTCACGCTTCCCTCACGCTCCCCTCACGCAGCCCTCATGCTGCCCTCACGCTTCCCTCAAGTTGACCTCATGCTGCCCTCACGCTTCCCTCACGCTTCTCTCATGCTTCTCTCACGCTTCTCTCACGCTTCCCTCACGCTCCCCTCACGCAGCCCTCATGCTGCCCTCACGCTTCCCTCACGCTTCTCTCATGCTTCCCTCACACTGACCTCATGCTGACCTCATGCTTCCCTCACGCTGACCTCATGCTGCCCACACACTGCCCTCACATTGTTCTTTGCCTTCTCAGGGATGGAGCTTCTCGCCCTGTTCAACCACCCGGCGGTCCGTGAAAGCCAGTTGAAGTATTACACCGTCAAGGTGCCTCTGAGGGTTCAGCTCCGCGGTGAGGGGGTCAAAGGGGTGGAGGCCAACTGGTTGGACCACATGACTCAGCACTTCAACAATGGAGCTTCGCTTGTCGATGGATACTTCCACCTGGGCAACGATAATGGTAAACGTGCATCACCGTGACTGTCTAAATGCTCAAGATCTTGTTTTTCACTATCCAATTTGGCATATGGGAAACAATTTGCTGTAAGTCAACCAACATATTCCAGCCAAATTTATAACTTAGTCATTGTTCAATTTGCAATGCAAAACTGTTGTCCATTGCCCCCCACCCTTTCTGTGTCTGTCTGTCTTGTTGTTTTGCCCAGTAACCACTCCCCTACCCCACAGTGTCCTCTCCAGCAAGGCCCTAGGGCGTGCTACTTAGTTCTGACGCCGTTGGTTTCAACCAGCTTGAGCAAATATAAGTCATAATTCATTAATCTTCTAAAGTGAACGCATCAGCGACTCTGAAACACAGATAATTAACCTGATAGCAAATTAGTGCCTCCTTGCATATTTTATGTAAAGGGAATGGGGTAATGAACTGTGTTATTATAATTCCATTTTCATTTTTCTATTGGGTTAGTCTAATGTATTTTGCATATGTGCCTGAAATTGCCACATAGAAACGCCTGGTCTGGAAAAGTAAATATATAGTAAACTGTTCTGCTTGGCTGAAGAAATGTGTTCTTTATTTGAGTGTCCCATAGTGGAAACATCAACAGACAGACATCCATTTTCAAAACCGATAATTTAGTGTAGGTGAAGGTTGTACTGGTGATGGTGTTTAACGTTTAGAGATCTATAACAAAGACCAGGCAGCATCCAGCCATTTGTTAGATAATTAGATCAATAATTATATAATTACTGTATATCAAACAGAGGATCAGCTTATTTTAACAAGCCTTGAGAACCCATGGCTGTACAGACATCTCCAAATATAGCACCTCTTTGAGATCACTGTTTTAATTAATTACGAGACACTCCCCCCTAAAACTGGAAACGAGCTTCACCATGTACACGTCAAGGATATATTCAGTGGTGAAGATCAGGGTAATCATAATGAGTGTACGCAATTGTTTGTTACCATGCAGGGTAAATCAAGTTGTTAGGTTAATAAGGAGGCTTATGTTTGAAGTTATTAACAGATGTCGTTTGTTTACCAATGTTAGCAATCGTCCCATAAATGAGATACTCTGTATCTAAATAAAAACCAACAGTGAAATGTCCAAAATCTAGGGAGATGCAGGTTGTTAGAATTGATCGTGTTAAATGTGTGAACTGGATAGTTTAAACAACAGTGTGAAGCGGGGTGAAGAGAGTCAAGGAGATATATGTTCTTGTAGATGAGAGAGTATGTTAGATTTATGTTGATTTATAAATAAAAGTATTCTTTCATCTATTGAGAAGAGGTGCCAATAGTTCATTACCAGTTGACAAAATGATCAGAAAGTCCAAACAATGTTAATATAAATCAAGTATGGTGAAATCAAACAGAAGTTCAATTTTTTTAGACCAATTTAATCTGCAGTTTCCTGATGTCAACTGCAGTATTCACTTATTACTATTGGAGGTGGACTTTTTCAGCTCAGGGATTCAATTATACACTAGAACCCCTGGTTAAATCTGGTTAAGGAACAAGCCAATGAATTAATTGACATTTTGTCACCTATAAAGAAATGGACACCATGAAGTTAAAAAGTTGCAATGGGTCCCATCTACAGGCTTATATGTTGTTTTCATTAAATTGCCAACAAATATAACCAGATCATCATCATTTTATGACTTGACACCTCTGCATTTTCTGCCCTTGTTTTGCTGCTATTGTTTTCCTTTCTTACAGTCACACGCTTCTTTGTTCATATTCATGCATTCATATTTATATATTCCTCCTTATCTGGTGCCCTTTGCCTAAACACAACACCATCTCCCTATTGTGCTTGTTGTCGGCTGCCGAGGATGGTCCAAGGGAATACGCATACACCACACACTCACAATCACACTCACTCACAAACCGTCTCGCCCCATCCCGCTCACCCAGAAGATGGGTTTCCATGGTGAAGCTTGCTGAGGAGGCGTCGGAGGTTGAAGTGTGTGGGGAGGGGTTGGTAATAGTGGTGAGGGGGGGGGGGGGGGATCCTGTTTAATATTGTGGCTTGGCTAGGCGGGAGAGGGTGGGAGTGTGTTCGAAGAAAATAGAGACTTTTACAGCACTGAGGGGTCGGATATTAGACCATTATTGAATTTAGCAGAATCTCCACCAGCAGAGCAGTCATCTCTACTAGCCCTATGTCATGAGACGACCTTTAAACATTCCTACTCAGCACGTCACCTTAGCACAGCAGCAGACGCGCACACGGTGTGTACGTCTCCCTAACACATACACACAGCCAGAGCTCGGCTGGAGTTCTGAGATGGGGCAACGAGTTTGTTTACTGGTGAACTGACACTAATGGTGTTGACGGGGATTTTTTATTTATTGTTACATTTAGCTTAAGCTATCTCCAGTCCCACTATAAGGATTTGTAGCCTGGGCTGTGAGACATTGAGCCATTCATATGCATGACAGTAAGCTTTGGGCTTTATATATTCAGGCAAAGCAGAAGGAAGATCCAGGCATATGAAATTCCAATACGGTATTAGGAGGGAAATGATGTGCTTGCATTTTTGGAGAGACAATGTCTTGGATTGTAGAATTAGAGGTATGAAGGCCTGTGTCTGCATGTATGTGTGTGTCCTGCTTGCCTTCCTGTCTGTATGTATATTTCTCTGAAAGGTGTCTCTTTAGATGGTCTGCCGAACCATTCAAGTCATATTCTTGACAAAATCCCCTTAGCTACAGCCAGAAATCTGCCTAGAAACAACAGCTGCGTGGCCCCAAGCCTCCAGACCTTTGGCTCACCGGGGAAGAGCCCCGACCAATCCACACACATTAGTAACCTCCCCATCCATCCCTTTCTCTCTATCTCTCTTTCTCCCTCTCTGTTTCTCTCTTTCCCACTCCCTCTTTACCTCTGCATCTGCTTCTCCCTCTCGGTTCCGAGCTGTCCCATTTAAAATATAGATAAGCTGTCACAGCCATGTCTCCTTGTCTGTCAGGCAGTGCTGAGCACACATGTTTAAATCATGTCAGTAGTACACATGACTTGGGGCAGGGGCAGTTAGTGGCTTCCACTCGGTCAAGACAACCTCAAGCTCACACAGTCCTCTGACTCCCTTGTGTGTGTCTCCCTCAAGGAAGTCTGCTTGCCAAGTACGTGTGAAGCCGTCAGGCTGTGTCACCCTGCGACTCCACCCGTCTCCCTCGAAAGTCCTTCTGTCTTTATGTTCCTTTGCTGTTATTTTCAGTCTCAGTTAAGCATTAGCATGTGTCTCTATGTGTGCTAGCCCCAGGTGCTTTGGACGTTTTGGAAGGGTACAAGTTGGTGTCTCGCGAGATACCCTTCAGTCAGTAGAAGATGCATAATGTTTACATTATTTGTGTGGCCTCTTATCCCAGCCCGGTCTGTTTCTTCAGCCCCTTCTGCTAAGTGTCTGTCTGCATCACAGCCCAGGCGTGTTTCTCCTAAAGCAAAGAGACAGGATCGCTGTGTGCATCTCACCTGAGTGATCCTGCAGCACTGGCGAGGAACGATCAGGCCGACACAATCTCCGCAAGGGCTTTCCAATTATACGCCAAGTAGGGACGACTGATGAATGATGTGGGGAAGATGGAGAGGTGGATGGAAGAGGGAGGAGGGAAGGAGGTATAGGGGGTGGGTGGTTGGTTGGGGGGCGGGGTGGGGGGTGGGTGGGACACAACGACAATGTCTGTATTTGAAAAGAGCCAAGAGATGTCTGAGAGATGTCTTCAATTGAGCGCACTCAGGCCCTAAATGGGTTTTCTGGGGAGAAAATAAAGGAGCCTGTCGTCCCGCCTCTTCTGACCGGGCTCCCCAGCCACCCCTTGTTCCCCCATTATTATGGCCACGTAATGAAATGTGGAGAGTCTCATGGTGAAGCCTGGGCCCAGCAAACTGTATTAGTGTGTAAATGGTGCGGTAGTAATGAGAAAGCACTCAGGCCAGAACAGAAGTCTGGTTTGGTCTACAAAGGTCTGGGCTGTGTTTTTCACGCTGTTCAGTGCAATAACAAGAGAAGAATAGCCCTTCTTTGTCAGGCAGTGGGTTTTATCCGGGATGCCAATATGGCTAATATGACCATTGGCATCTAAAGACAGTCTGTTTGTTGTGCTTACGTAAATGTAAGTGTGTATTGTTTTAGCCATAGTAATATGGGTCCCTCAGTCTCAAGTGAAGTATTTGTGTCTAATCATGCTCAATGTATCAAAAAATCGGTCCATCCTATAAGGTTTATTTATCCATTCGTCACAGTATCTCACCCACTCTACCTCCGTACAAAAAAACGTAGGAACATATCCAGACCATACGTTACAAATACAAATGCTGAGTGTAGCCTGTGTAATAAATGACCCACTGCATGTGGGGTTGCTGGGTGGCTGCATAATCTCATTAAGTTTCCCTCTGGCCCCAAGGCTTGGCAACAAGACACCCTCTGTCCTGTAAATAGTCTCTCATGGCCGTTCTCTCTATTCTCTGCAGATTTGCTGCCTAAGTCGGTGGAAAGCGTCTTCATCTTCCAAGAGGCAACAGAGGGGGAGTCGAACACCACCACCACCTATGACGCCATCGTGGTTGAGCAGTGGACCGTCATCGACGTGAGTGGCTTTTGTCTCTCATGTTGCAGTTGTTTGTCTTGACATTGAGAGTGGTAGTTGTCACTTTGAAATGTTCCCTGTGCTACCAGTGATCCAGAGGCAAATCTCAATTCATGAGACGTGTCACAGTGGCTTGTCTTATCTCCCTTATCTAGCTCTTATCTTCCCAGCGATTAAGTCCACAGTTTGTAGAAATCCATGTTAGAAATTGATTTCTGTCTACTTTGTTTGGGGGCATTTCTTTCTGACGTGAATGTGTGTTGCATTGAGCCATCAGTATGATTATTTGTGTGTGTGTGCATGTGTGTGTGTTTTGTGTGTGTTGTGTATGTGTGAGTGTGTGTTTGTGTGTGTGTGCTGATGTTATCACAGTAATCGAGTTTGGATTTTCTAGCCCTGGGGCTATCAAAGTGTGAAAGAGACTTTTGTCCTCAAAATGTGACTGTCATTGTCCATCTCAGTATTGGTAGCCAGTAAAAAAAAAACGAAATGGTCATGAAAAGAACTTTTTAACCTTGACATCAACTCATTTTACAGGTGATATATTATAAAGTTAAATATTATTCTATTTTGCCTGTCACATATCAAGTCTTTGAGGTAGATATACAAACTTCACTTGACTGAAAGAGCCCTCAGCCTACCATCGGCTAGCTAACTGTCCAGACAAACTAAACCTTCTGGCTGTGTTTTCAAATATCTGATGAAGTTGGATGTAATTGTGCATCTTACATTTTTGTGCCTCGTTTTATAAAAAACAATGTTTTTGTACCATGATGTAAAAAGAACATGTACATGGCAACACCTATAGTGAAACGATTGTAGTTAGTAGAACTGATTGCAGTTACACTTCATTACGGTTTAACTGTACAAGTTATTATACAAATTAAACTTAGTATGGGGGAGGTTGGGCTTTCCAGGGGTAAGTGCATGTTAACATTGATCTTGGTCAATATTCTTGTTCAACATTCACCTACTGTACCACTACACCTCTTCCCCAAACTCTGCCTTCTTACACTAATAACCTTATCTGCTAACACTTAATACCATTCATGAATTACTATGTACCTACAATGTTCTTACTAATTGTATTTGTATTGCTATGGAGTTACTTTGTAGTTGACGTGACCTGTAAGGGAGTCGGTGTAGATCCGACTAAAGAACAAAGATCTAAACGTGTTCATTCATCTGTTGCCTACTATAACAAGTTTTTTTTCTGAAGACTGTAGGTATATTGACCCAATTTCAAGGAGTGCACAGAAAAGGAATAACTCGGCCGACACCACGTCCTCCACAATGACAGCTCGAATACAAAGCTTGTCTACAGACTCGAAAGAAAAATCAATAAGGAGTGCAGCCTTAGGTTTGGTGCTTGACAGCCCCCTCCTCCAACTCCTATGATTGTGTTACACAGCAACAACAAAAAAGTTGTTCTCTTTAATAACCTCAGTGAAGACCATTCTTCATAAATTTGCTTGCTGGTAATGTCAATATTACTTCTTATTCCTGAAGGGGAAATCCATTAGCATCATGTTATTGTATTTCCGACAATCTTGTTATATCCAGATGAATTATTAAGGACAAACCTGAGGTGAGGCAACAGGAAGTTGACGTTAGTTACATTTGTTGCTTGGGCACCAGTATTCTTTGCCTTACAGCTTGTTTTTAGATTCTGTGCCACTGAGTGATTTTCTAGTTCTCAAAATGATTAACCCTGTAGGACAACATTTGAGTAGCTCTAAAAGCAAACCCTCTTGTTTTCTCAATGCCCCATGAGTGTTTCCTTTAGGGGCTATATTGAATGGAACTCACCAGTACATAGCCATTATCAATATTATTTACCAAGAAATTTAACAGATCTGTAGGCTAGTTGAAGTTATTATCTGCAGCTTTCTCAGAATTGACGTTGATGTTACTGTAATTATTATTTTCTAATGGTCTGAAGTCCTGACTTTGAAGAGCGTCAGTAGAGTCACTAGAAATCCCTTTAGTAAAATGAATCAAAAATGAATGAATGTCAACAAACACCACAGCATCAGGATGTGTGAGTGTGTGGTGTGTTTGTGTGTGTGTGTGTGTGTGTGTGTGTGTGTGTGTGTGTGTGTGCGTGTGTGTGCGTGTGTGTGTTCACATTCACACACATATACAAAGGAAAAGTGATTTGGATGTTGTTGTTCTACATAGTTGATGACATCTATAGAAATAACAAAAAAGTGTACATATCAAATGGAAGCTCACTGGTTAAGCAAGGGGATATCTGGTGGGATTGTATCAGTGTATTATTTGCCCATAATATTTTCTCTGGCGGAGGTGAGAAAGGAGATGACCTAGATACAAGATACAATTTCTCAGTCCCTGCAAGTGTGAAACAGTCCAGTACTGTGGTGAGAAGTGTGACTGTTGTGGAGGGGCCTATGGGGAAACCTCTGAAATAAGAATAGACAGACAATAATAGAAATACCACAATTTAAATATATAATTCTATTTAAAAAGAGATGAAAATCATTGTTTTCAGTCAACAAGAAGATTTATTTGAACTTATTTAAAAACATACCCCTTGTCTGAAGAAGCAGATCAGAACAAAAACAAAACAATGGCCCTGTGTTTTCTATCTCCAAATTCCTTAAGTGCACTCTGAACTTCAAGCTGACCTCAGCTCCACCCTCTCCTGAAGCGTTTTTAAACCTCTTCAACGCTTTGGCTTCATCCCAACCTTATCACACACTTCATCATGTATGCCTAAGCATTGTTAACACCCCACCTTTAGTATTTATTTGACCATGTAGGGTTATTTTTACATTTTCTATACTTTATCTTTACTCAAGATTATACCTTGAGTAAAGATCACCATACAACCTTGCTTAGCTTTTGATTTACCTAGCTGTATGATGTGGTGAATCACATAAAGGAGAACCTTTAAAAGCTTTAACCTTTCTCTCAGAAGTGGCCTACTATTTCACAGAAATCCTTTCTCAATCAATACCCCTTGAATGTACAAGTATAAAAAAAAACATTTCTGGAAAGGTTCCAAAACTAAAGTCTTTGAGAGGCTGGAAGAATGAATGCCAATGTAAATAACCATTACAACATACTTTATTTTCTGCAGAGGTAGCTTGTGATTCCAAATGTTGGGCTGCTGTAAATGTGTCATGTTTGTCAGTGTTGTCATGGTGATGTGTACTGTGTGTACTGTATGCTGATAGAGATACTATTAGATCTGGTGGATCTCAACATTCAAAAAATAATAATGATATTGGAGGACCTTTGTCTGTGTGGCTAACTTGTTGACCTGATCAGAGCAGTTTCCTATATGCTTTGAAAATGGCTGGAGAAGAAGAATAAACCGTCATTAATCTCGCAATTGAGTATCAGTAGAACTGTTGTGAACTAGGTTTCTTGTTTTTTGTGTAAGTGCCAGCGAGTTGGTATGTTTGACACGTGCCGTGGTTTCTCAGTCAGTACAAATATGTAGAGCACAACAAACCACTAACACATCCTGTGAGAGCAAATGCAATGTGGGTGTTTGTGTGTGGGTGTGCATGTACATGAATGTACTGCATTTGTGTGTGATCATATCCATCAAACTTATGAGAGGTTGGTGGCTGGCTCTCCGGTTAAGGGCACGTATCTCATAGACCAAGGCCTGACTCAAGTGCCCAGGTTCAATTCCAGCCCAGGCTATTTCCTGAATGCCCGCCCACTGTCTCTATTTCTATAAAGCAAAAATGCACCAAAAAATAAATAATAAGGGACAGAGAGTATGCTGTTTTAATAATTGTGTGATGTGATCTCTCCGTAGGGTTTGCAGGTGAAGACAGACTACGTTCCATTACTTCAGTCTCTAGCCATGTATGGGTGGAGACTCACCTGTGTGCTGCCTACACCTATCATCAAGACTAACAGGTAATGTAACTACACTGTGGTTTGGGCATTGTACATGTGTTTCCTAGTGTCCACTCAATGACAAAGCCATCCTTTTTAATCGTTTTAACACCTCAGTCGCCTGAAGTCAGTTCATGTCCCTAAAGAAACCACAAATATATTGTTTTTGGCAATGTGGTTAGGGTGTTGAGCAACATGACTTGAGAAGCAAGCTCGTGTGTGTCACTGGAAAATCTTTTGACAGAGCTATGACTGTCTGTCAGTTGGGTGAGCTCTGACTCAAATGGGTGTAGCACGTGGACGCATCCACTCACTCAAGTATCTATCATGCACCAGAGAGACAGTATGAAGACCGATACAGGAAGCGGTGTGCCGTCCCCACAAGGCTTCTGTCATCAGTGGCTGTTGCAGTTTAGCATGCCCTTGTCTCTGGTGGTCCTTTTTGTGACCGTTCCAGAGCATAGCTGATTAATTACAGATCTATTCTCAACTCTGGTTTTTTTTCCTGTCTCAAAATGCCACAACACAACAGCGCAACATGGCTAATTAATCAAAGAGACGGCCTAGATAAAACACAGCACTCATTTATCTGCCGAAACTGAACGGCATCAGCTGTTGTTGTCCACCAAAACAACTTGATCCAAATCAGATTATCTTAGTCATTACACTTTTTTTATGATTAATTTACACCGAGAATGTTGTATGTATACTGCTTTCACTCTGAGATCCATTATATTCTCTACACTTTATGTAAAGGAATACAGTCTGTTTCATCCCACCCTCATGCTGTTGCAGCAAAGTAAAATAAGCTGTTACATGTTTCATTGTATTCACAAAGACGAACCTTATGTCACAACAATGCTTTTACACAGTATATCAATATCACTGAACACAAATAGCACTCCCATCAAGACATGAAAGAGGCTTAAACATAATTGTAAATCATCTTTGACTTTGTCATTACATTAATGAGCCCTTGATTGATTATGTTGTGTGAGTGCACCACTGAATTACAATCTTGAATGAGCAATTAATGGAGAAACCTAGACACAAGAAGCCTAGACACAAAAGGTAGTCTTTTGTGGTAGTTTTAGGAGGAATACTGGCACCACAATCACATACCTCTTAAAGGAGACTGGATATGGCTAGTAATTTTCCAAGCCACCCAGCTCTTTTCTAGTTTAATGGGCTCTTTTTCTGAGAACTCAGGTTCCTTTCCTCCCATTTTGATTTAGCAGGAAACTGCCCACCAATCTGACAGCCCAGAAAATGGGCTGTGGAGAAACGGTGGAGAAAAAAAAAGGGTTTGGGACGGTTTAAATGGTAAACCTCTGCATGAGACCTTGAAGCCAAGTTGATGTAGATGGAGAGATTTGTGCAGACTCTTAATTTGTTACACTGTTATCTAACTCGCTATCGCTCCTCTCGTGCCAGGTTATGGATTCAGCTTTAATTCAGGATCTAACTCAAAGCTGCATCCCACCAGTGTGTGTGTACGAGCATGCATGTGTATTCGTGTTCATGGGCTTAGATGGGGCTATCTTAGAGAGAGCATTTCTCATGTTTGAGAGAGGAAGAAAAAGAGAGAGAGACAGGAAGCCCATATGTAACAGAATCAGTGTTTCCTGCTCACATTAATCTGTCATCTCAAGTACTCATGTGGATCAAGTGAAAACAGAATGAGACATGAATTGGGGCCAGGGAGATTATGTTGTTGAAGTTTATGGGAAGAGAGAGCGGCCATATTTTAAGGAACAAAGTCCCTTGTGAGCACTCCCCTACATCCATAATAAAACGTGATTGATTTAAGCACGGTCTTTTAAAACAGTTATTTTTGCTTTTACGTCATTGTGGAAAAGTGCTAAGATGCACACTTCAGGGACAGGATAGGATATTGGGAATAGGGGGGTCAATATGCTTGACCACATTAGCCAAGGCATGATATGTGTCTTGGGGGGGGGGGGGGCATTCGAGTGAAATGTATTTCCTCAGTCCCTCTTCACTGTGCGTGTGCAATGACAGAGGGAGAGTAAAGCAAAACTGATGACTGCTTGTTCTCGTTTGAATGCAGTATTGCTGTGTCAACCTACAGCAAAACAAAAGGCAAATGCTAGCCCGTCACTTAGTTCTATAGTAGTAGCGTACGTTTATAGGACCAACTCAAGGTGCTACTAATGTCTACAACCATAGCCTTTTGTAGATATTGTATGTATACAACAAAACAGAATCTGTGTTAACTTTTCTACCCTTTCACCCTCTCCCTATTTTTAACCTCACCCTTTTTTCTCCTGCAACTTAGTGATGGAAGTCTGTCCACCAAACAGATAGTGTTTCTACAGAGACCTGTCTTGCCTCGCAGGAGTAGGGAATCTAAGGTACAGAAAACTTGTTTTCTTCTGCATTTTTTTGTTGGCATGTGTGGGGTCCACTCGCATTCTGTGACTTCATATACTATTGATAACCTCTGACATATGAGATCTTCCGTCACATGCTTATTTCCAATAATTGATATGAGTGATATAATTCTAAAACATTCTTTGTTTGTCTAGTTAATCTCAGAGATATTACTTGAAATGTGTTTTTTTGGCCCAACGGAGTACCCTGAAGATATCAATCATTTCTCTTGAAATTACTTAAATGTTCTTCCCCATATTAACAAGAGTCATTTGAACGATCCTTTTCCCTAGCTTGTCATAAGGTTCCTTTTGTACAGCTTGACAACAATGAGCAATGCATAAACATTGAAGACACATTTTCACCCCAAAATCCTGAATTTCAGAAACTGATGTTTAAAAACCGGAGCAAGTCCAACAAGAACTCTGTCAAAGATGTGCCAAAGACCAAAAAGAAGAAAAACAAGCCATCAGAAGGAGAAAAAGAGCTGGAAGACCCTAAGATTCTTGAAGATGGGGAGAAATTTGTGGAAGAGGAGAGCCAGAGCTTGGACGAAAAGGAGGACGTAGAAGAGAGAGTAAAGAAAGCAGAAGTAGAAACTGAATGGAAAGAGACGGTAGCACCAGAGGAGATGAAGACCGACAATGGAACTAAAAGTGGACTTGAAACTGGGGAAGAATTGGATGGGGATGTAGGAACAGAGGTGAGAGTAGGAAAAGACAAGAGAGCAGAGGAACAAGCCAAAGGAATGGCAAACACTGACCAGAAACAAGAAGGACAGATGGAAACAGTGACTCCTGTAGAAAATGGTGGTGTTGAGGATACAACAGAAATGGTCATTGTGACTGAGGGAGTAGAGGAGACTAAAGATGAAATGTTTAAAACAGGAGAAATTGAAATAGAGGAAGTGAAAGAAAATGGGATAGAGACTGAAAAAGAAAAAGATGGAGATGGAGAGAGTACAAAATCAAAGAATGTTGCCATGCAACAAAACACACCCAAACAGGAAGAACCACTAGTTCAGGAAGAGGTCCAAGAGGAAATGTTTGTTGATGGACATGTCACAGTGACCAATCAAAGCCCTGAAAAAACTCTAGGAACAGCAGAGTAGACCTCATCTTCAGACCATAGCAGAGACCCAACAATTTGTCCAATTCCTCCAAACACCATCACGTGAAGAGGTCATTCAATCTCTGGGACATGCCTAGGGGTGTCACGATATACCGGTATTGACGATAATCATGATATAAAAAAATGAAATATTGATAACATTTTAATAATACACATGATAATACCGTGAAAATAAACCAGCGCAATTTATAATTTTAGATTCTTTATGTTCAACATTGTAAGAACATATTTTGAGTTTAAGTGTAATTCCTTTGCAAAAAAAGAGACAAAACATACAATAAACAGAGTTAAAGTTGAATTTGACTAATAGCATTATTTTATATATATTTTTCAAATTTTCTAGAGACATTGCGATAATATCGTTATTGTGAATTATTTTGGCCACAATAATCGTGTAGTGAAATTCAAATATCGTGACAGCCCTAGACATGCCTCTATCTATTGGAGGGACAGTTGGAGCTTATATCACTGCAACATTTATCTCCCTTATTCTTATTTTGCCTCCCCAGAAGACATCTCCCTCTCCAAATTGCCTTTATGTTAGCCTTCAACATACACCCTACTGTATACTCACATGCTGAATGTATATAATTAATGACAGAGGAGAAGATTGTAAAGGATGCCTATACCCAAACTACTGGATTCAATTGAATTTTTTTTATCATTAGGGTCATTGGGTTCAAAATGTACAGACTTGCTACTGCTTATGTCCTGGTCCTATGCTGTAATATACTCAAATAATTGTGTTAATCGAAAAATGAAAGACAAAAACAGGGGTAAAGATTATGGTTATTGTTGCTACAGTCAATCCGGTAAATGGTGAATATACTGTATATCTTTGTCTTTGTGCCCTTGCCATTCAAGTGCTATAGATCAATACTGATAATCATTCTGATTGTCTGGCCAGGAGTGGCAGCTTCACATTGCCTCCTTAACAGGTCCTTATGTTTCAGCAGGTCAAGTGTTCAGTAGTATGAATCATCCTCTGAAGGAGGGTTTAGGTATAGTTAAGGCTCTAATCATATTCAACATAACATTCCAGTCAATGGTATATCACACAGGTCCTGCAGATAAAGAAGCCCGTGGTAAGGACCAAGACCTTTGACAGACGAAATGAGCGAGAGAGAGAGAGAGAGAGAGAGAGAGAAAGAGAGAGAGAGAGAGAGAGAGAGAGAGAGAGAGAGAGAGAGACAGAGATAGAGAGAGGGAGAGAGAAATAAATTGCCTACTTTAATTTAGAAAAGGTCTTTTGAATGGCCATTTCTCACCTATTTTGCTTTGATATTTCACCTCCAGCTTTATTAAGAAGCTCTTTGCTGCATAATTTCTGACAATAAAGAAATACTAATGTACCCTTTCATGGTATCATGTTGTGTTCCATTTTAACAGCTGTCTGCATTGACACTACAGCACAGTAATTTGCAGGCTAATGGATTTTGTCAACGGGGTATCTGTCAGAAGTCACATACAGTTATAATCTGGACTCATTTATGGACCCAATTGACAGTAACCCAACTCACCTTGTCAAACACATGACTCTTCATGTTAACGGTGATTGAGATAGGCATGATTCTAATTGTGTGGCAGTTACCAAGCTAAGTTGGTGTGAGATGTGCGTACCTTTTCAGATGAATGGGGTTCTTTTGGAAATGCGGTCAGTTTTTGTATTTATTACCAGCAGACAGTTCTAGACTGTTTCATGTGAACGGCCGATGTATTGTATAGAGTAGAATTCCAAACTGTTGCCAGGATAGCCTTGCCAAATGTGGCCCTAATAGTCCTTTGAAGGTGTTGTAGAGGCCATTAGTTTGTGTTGTCGTCTTATTAAAGAGCATTGCATTCAGTGTTTTTAGGTAAATGAAAGGTAAAATCTATGTTTCCTGAGGTGAGGTCTGAGTTGTTAGCTTAACACATTTTAAGTAAAGTTTTTTAATTTGAAGGTGAAATTGTCTACCTTTGACTTTTACAACCAGTGTTTGGGATTTGGTTTGGAAGTACAGGTTCTGTGTACTGTAATGCTGTCGTGCTTGAGCTTGCTAAAAGGTGTTTCTGATGGATGCTGTTAGCTTTGAGGATTGACAGGGGTTTTTTAGCTCTGGGGTCATTATTTCTGACCCTTTTCACCATATGCTTCTTGTCCTCCTGGCCCGAGATGATGGAGCTGGATCCTGTGAGCATGAGGTCATAAATAATGGCAGAAAGGTCAGGGGTCACGATGGAGCTCAAATTGATTTTCCACAAGTGGAAGGGGGTGAAGTATACAGGACTTTGCCTAAGCAATGGAAAATACCCATCATGATATCAAGTCTGGGTGATCTCTTATTGGAACATTATTTGTGGTATTATTGTATTGCTATTCTTCTCTTTCTAAAACATTTTGCTTCAGGCTGTATGATCCTTAAAAAGCATTTTTTGTATTTGCCAATTTTGTTTTAGCCATTTTGGATTACAGGTGATTTTTTATCATTAACAACTACAGTTCAGTATTTAGTTGATACAAAGATTAACAGGATACAAATGACAGTGAAAAACTATCTTTGTGATGATGAAGATTATCAGGAAAATTTGAAAGATTTCCCAGTTGCATTATATTAAGTTTTGTAGGAATGCTATCATTCTTCCTATTGTGAATGTCAGTTGAACGGCTATGGCGTTTTATAAAAGAAATTCCTGATTCATTTATTTCAGAACGTTGTTTTTCATATCACAAATTCAATTGGTGTAGATCCTTTTTCATTTTTCATATCTTTGACAGGTATTCCCCTTTGACATTATTGAACACTGGAATTGAATTGCCTGAACAAACATAATGTTAATTTAGTAACTGGGTAAAAGTTCAGCCAACCAGTTTTGGGTGATCTCATACTTTATATCATTTTTGAACGCCTACAGGAGTCCGGTTTGACGTTCATTACCATGTACAACAATGACCTTCAAAGAATTGGGGTCAAATTACACCAGGTCCTGTTTCCGTCTATACCACCCGGGGTCACCACCCCCATGGTTTTGTCTCTGGCTGTTAAGGAATGATTGGCTGTTTTAGATAAAGTCCTGGGATTGGGACATGAAAAAATTATGATGGAGAGGGAGTAAAGCAGGATCTGGAACTTCATCAGTTAAATTATGCTGAACCATGTTTACTTTCCCTGCCGTGACAGGACCAAGACCTGTGACTAATGTTAGATCTCTTCAGCTTTGTCTAGAATCTTATACAAACTTATGTAAAAAGCTAATATGCTGTTTCCTGTCTTATGTAACCACAACTGTCTGAAGCTCAGCAGTGGAGCAATTGTTCTAGGGTGACACTGTGCAAATACATTTTTGTGGTACAGGGTTCATTCCTGTGTGCTATGTTGTGAAATGGACAGATGAGAAATTACATGACACAATACAATAGGATGGCAAATTATTTTAAAAGTTGTTTTGGCCTGTAGACAATGTATATGTATTTTCATCTGATGTTGCTGTTTTCCTCACCTCGGCCGTCTTCTTGAATGTTGAGTATCTTTGTTCATCGTCAATGCTGGGATTACATGTAAGGAACAATATTTGTATCTTTGCTATCATGGAAAGTGTTTGCATTTGTATTGTTCATGACATCTGTACAATTTGTATATTATAAAATAATTTATATTTAATGTGTAAATGTGTGGTTTATTTTTCACGTACAAGATATTGGTACAATCATCCAAAAGCAGAGGAGAATAAGCATGCAAATTAAGATATAAAAATATCTCTTTACCAACTGCATGCATTCACTGTTGAGAACTCTTAGTACTCAGTACTTCCTGTTTCTCGGTATGGACAATAGGAAAAACAAGCTCAGACAGGTCATCTCCATGTTTTAAATAAAGAACTCTTATGTTGTCTTTGGAATGGTCAAAGAATGTAAATGTCTCCATTCTTTGACCATTCCAAGGAGAGCAACTACTTAAGCCTCTAGTACCTAACTAGAGAGCTTTCTATTGTTGGACCATACTTGACGAAAGAGCAGCCTGTATGTCTGTATCATGAACACATTATTTTTTGCAGGTTGAGAGTCTTGGGAGTAGATTTGGGGTCACATTTTTTGGGTAAAAATAAATAAATCAAGACCTAAAACGTTTCCAAAGTATATTTTACAGAAATATCCCATGAGTGATGTAGTTGGACCATTGTGCTTATGAAAGTAATCATGAATGAATCATGGGAGGGCAAGCTGGTTTTGAGAAGGACTTTACCACTAAAATCACAACTCTGAAGGTGTTGGAGGTCTTGGTGTTTGGAGGAGTTGATGCAGTAGTTTTTAAGTGTGCTATGAACAGAAGCTGGTCAGAAGTACACATTTCTTATGACTGTAAGATTATTCTTATTTTTCCACCTCTATTTGAAAAAATACTGTTCCACAAATCTGCCACATAAGAAGATCAGATTGGTGTTGGTTTTGAAGGTATTCAGTTTTACAATTTCCTCAAATTGATAATTATCCTGACTATTATGCCTTGGTTGAATAGAAATGAGTACACATGCCACTTTCATATGTATCAAAACAGAGATGTAAAGGTATTCACACAACAGTCACCCACATCAGTTATTAGTTACCTGACTGATTTGCAGTACATCTCAGCCATCTTGTGAAGGATCATGATTCCTGTGATCCACCTCCTAGATAAGCCTGCCACCTAGTGACAAATTGTCACGGACAAAGCCAGTCACTTGCCCCTTCCTATATCCTATATGATTTATTTATGCTCAAATATAAAAGGGAAGCACATTTTCCACAATGGCACCACTATAAGCTATCAGTCCCAGCATTCTATGATTTGCTATTTTATAAGGTTAATTGTGTCACATTATATGTGATTATACAGAGGAATCTTTAAATAAACTATAGCCCCTTCCCCTCTAAACATATTTACATGTTGTCAGAAGCTTTTACAATTTATCCGGCAATATTAATCTGCTTTCCTTTGCAATATCTTCTAAAAACCTTTGCTTCGGCATTTGATAAAAGTCTCTCTATTTCAGATTTTTCACACACCCAGCATCAGTAGTAGGCCTAGATTAACAACTCCCCGATTCATTAATTCACCTCTGAGTGTACCAATCGCCTTCTTATCTGTCTCACTCAGGCCTTAAACTGTAAATGAATTAATCCTGTCTCTTGTCATTTCTTAATTAGCTTCATTCCAGGAGGAGGAAAAATGTATGTGTCAGCAACTTCATTTTGTGCTAACTATTGTTATGACTTTGCTCAAAGTTTATTGGTTCATTAGAAACATTGTATTGAAACATATGTCCTCATGTTGATGAGAGTGATGGTGTACCATAAATTATAACTATAAAGGAGATCTCAAGTCAAAGACGTATAAGTCAAAATCAAGCTACTTGTGTAGCCTACTTGTAAATTGTAGACCATGTCATATTTAAATTGTGTGTCAAAAAAAACTAAATAAGAATAACAAGAGAGACAAAGTATTATTATTTTATAAGTTTCCCTTTCATTCATTATAACAACAAAGTCTAGGGGGTCCTTAGTTTGGTCCAGGTTTGTTTTCCAGGTTGAAGTGGTTCACAAGCTGTTACTCATTTCTGGAAAAAAGCATCATGCTAATAATGACAAGGTCAAAATAAAAGCCATCTAATATAAACATTGGTAGAAATCCATAAATACCAACAAACTACAATCTTCTTGTTTGTTTTACCTGGGACTGGGAGCAACAGTGCAAACGCACGTCATTGAGAGACGAGTCGTCCAGCCCATACTGGTACTCTTCCATCTTGGTTTCAATGCCACAGATGCCCCCATTACCACATTCCTGGCTCCAGGTGCCGTACTCTCCCCACTCATTGCCGGTACCCTCCAGAACTGGGTTGCTGCTGCAGCGGAATTTGATGTTATTGACGGCAGTGTCGTCACCAAACATGCCCTGGTGTGGCTCCACACGCAGCTGGAAGGAGATGAGTGTTCCCCTGGGGCAATACTGAGGGCTCGACCAATCACCATAGCTGGAGACGAGGAGTACAATGGGGAAGGAAGGGGGGAAAAGGTAAATGAGCTAAAAGAGTTCATGAGGGAGCATGGAACAGACAGAGGGAGCTCTTTTGATGAATTGCCGGGGATATATAGGTGTAGTTACTCAAGTTTCCTCAATTCTCATATCTTAACAACATTTTTACCCAAAAATTACATGATCAGACAGAATCCTGACTTGTACCCTACATTTAATCTACTCACACAAGGCAGAAGGCTAAAGTTTACAAAGAAGTTTAACAAGTCCTTAAGAGCTAAAGTGTTATCTTACTATCCAGTGTGAGACTCGATTGTATAAAGGAAGCTCCTGTCCTCGGCTTTGGCACAAATGAGGCGAATGCCATTGAGGGAAGTGTCATCCAGAGCATATTGTTTAGGTTCCACCTGAAAGAGAGTAGACAGACACATGCTAGCATGAAATTAACCCAAATGGTAGTGTGGGTTACTTCTATGCACAACTGTATTGATTCCAAAACGGAAAAATAATCTAACCAAACTCTCTCAAACTCGCAATCTGTAAATTGTAGACACATATTACACATAGTTTTTACCCTCAGACTGAACCCAACAGCATAGAATGTGTCAGGGCACATCTCAGGCCATGTCCAATTCCCAAACTGCTCTCCATTGGACACGGTAAGCACAGATGAGTAGGGTCTGCTACTGTATGCCGTGCCTGCACGCTCTACGAACGTCTTCTCCCCAGATGCAGAGAGGCTAGGGGACAACGTAGCAAGGACCACAACAATTGGGAGAAAGATAGCCATGTTTAGAGTCTCAGCCTGAAGACACAGAAAGCCAACTGAGAACTGAAATCTCTTATAGTTTGGCCTGGCCTGATGTGGCCTCCACATTGTTATCTGTATGTTAATTATTTACAGTCTTGTGAACCAGTGTGGGTAGTAGAACAGATGGTCAGATACTGTAAATTGCCACATGTAGTCATAGACCTCTACTGCACCTTTATCCTGCATGCCTGTGCATCAATGATTTTGTCTAGCCATGGTAGTAGTATAAATTTATGTTAAAGTTCCTATAAACACTATCTTGACTCAACTACTATGTGTACATTCATATGTTCATGATGACCATGCAAATCCAGTTCAAAGTGGATTTTCATGTTCATCACAGCTTGGTTGCAGAAACAGCTATAACTATCAATATCTTACCTACCAAATAATATGTTATTGCTAATGCACAATGAAAACACAGATCAAGATTGAAATGAAAGCTTCAACAGATCAAAGCTACTGAATACTGTGGAGAAATACATGACAATGTTTTATTGAGGAAAACTTTGAGGGAAATGAACCCTTAATTGATAACACAAAAACAAATATCTGTGTGTGTTACATTCCCACGGTCCTATTTATGCTTTAAATCTAGAAAAGTCATGTTTTTATTTTGGAATATATCACATAATTTGAATGGATATATTCATTAAATAATAAAGTCCTTAAATAACTTTTTTTTATTTATGCAGTGCTGTTGGGTAACATCTGAAATCATATGGCAGGCCAAACAGGTACTAGAAAAAAACTAAGTTATGTGGGAAGAACCTTTTATTTTCTTATATACATGGATGACTGAAATGAAAGGATACTTTTAGAAAACTGTGACTGGCATCTTATCCTAATACTCTTTAAGGTTAATTGAGGAAAGCCTGAGCTTCTTATAACAAACTCTCTTTATCCGTATAACACACTAATATACCGTTATGGTAAATAACAGTATTATTTAATGCAATTTCTGTCTCAGTAATTTAACGTGTTCCTTCTCTTCACACCCCAGTCATTTTTAGGTGACTCAGGTGTCCAAAAGATCATTGTATTATGCTTCTTCCTTTCATACCTTACACATGGTGACGTCTTTATACCACCAGCCGCAGCCTAACCAGTCATAAAAATGAACCGCTGCCACCTACTGTACACACAAATATTAGCCTATGCGCTTCCTTTTTATGTAGAAAATCCTTAAGTGATTGAACTGGGGAGGGAGAAAACAGACAGGCCTGTGTTTAATTTGCTTCTGGGCTGCAGAGATCAAGTAAACAAGAACTCTTGTTTCATAGAAGAGGATTTTTTTCTTTTATTATACAGTTGTAAAATGAAAGGTATGTTTCTGAGGCAGCATTCCAGTCAACCAGGGGCTAACAATATCCATAACATGTTTGTAAAAAAACAAACGATAACTAGAAGTGTCACGTCTGAGGAGAAATATAGAATACAAAAGGAAAAGCAGGACAGGAAAAAATACTCACTGTTTGAACAAAGACTTTGACATTCAGTATATTACATACAGTAGATTCTTTACAGATCGTTCAGTAACAGTTTGTGTACATCTACCATCTAGTGAATTTTCTTGGTTCAACTAAGAACCTCAAGTTGCTAAGATACATAAAATGTCCAAGGATTTCTAAATAATTAGAGACCAGAAGTATCATCTGCCAGAAATAAATGTCCTTTACAAAAATGAAGGTGCAACAGAAAAGCTTACATCTCTTACATTCCAACAGCATTTGCAACTTCTAGAAGGTCAATGATGTATGTGTTACCCAGCCTGCTGTAACAACTGTTTAGTACAGGGCTATGCTACCATGAAATTTAGCATGACAAGAGTTGCTTACAAACAAAACAGCTAATCGTCATAGTGATTTCCAGTTCCAGGCTTGGCATGTCATGCTGTGGAAGTGGGTAAGTTTAACATGATTTTCTATTTGTTATTTATCAATAGCGACACATCCACGGTTAGTCCAAGTGTTTCAAAAACGTAATATGCTATTTGGTGAA
Source organism: Hypomesus transpacificus (assembly GCF_021917145.1). Lineage (NCBI taxonomy): Eukaryota > Metazoa > Chordata > Actinopteri > Osmeriformes > Osmeridae > Hypomesus > Hypomesus transpacificus. The sequence goes on from NC_061061.1 coordinate 14,280,414, forward strand.
TCTGTCCGACAATATAACCCAAAGAACACATCTCGAAGTCTGACTCAAGGTTTTGTCTATATTGTAGTCACCACAAGCAGCCCACTTGTGCAGAAACTGCAATCCACACATTATGGAAATATGTTTAGACACATTTCCAACCCAATCAAACTGAACTTTATCTTCGACGACACCTTAATGAAATACAGGTTAGAAGGACAGCTCAGGTAGTTGCTTAAGAAATCAAAATAAACTCACTTGTGACTGCAGATCTAATACACGTAACTAGACAAAACACACCACCCAAAATTGACATCTAGTACCTGTTTTTTGTTAGTTTTTTTTTCACTGTCATGGAAGGCCCCTTTGCCAATATAAACATATCAGGACGATGTCAGCAATATGGGAGGAAAAAGCTCAATCCAACCTTGAAAGCCAGCCAGACTTTACATCACAGTGCTTCCAACTTGCAATGTTTTTTCCAGGATCTCAGGGAAGCAATGAACCATGGAAGTGCTATACCGGGGGTCGAGGATTTGGATTTAGGATAAAGAGCATCTCACTACATCTTTTCACTTCCTGTCTCCCCTCTTTGGGGGATTTCCATAAAATTCTTCTTTATAAAAGAAACATAGATACATTTGTACAAGTATTTACACAGGTTAGAGAAGAGAATTATAGGAAAATCAAGGCATTTAGTGTTTTTGTTTTGCGTGTATACATGCTGGCCTTTGATCTCTCTTCCTCTGTCTTCACATACAAAGTCCACAATCCCCCCCCGCCCTGCTTTGAAATGGAGCGTTCCACCTGGGGTGTCTCGTCAGGGCTGCCCCCTTCCTGTCAACTCAAGGAGGGGGGGATACAACATTAGCCCTGTACCACCCATGTCCCTGAGTTCTTCTCTCCGGGTGCTTCTCTCTTGGCTGGTGGTGGCTGGTGGCTCAGCCAGAATCTGAGTCGCTGGTGTCTGAGGAGGAGGATGATGAGGAGGAGGAGTCGGAGCTGGAGCTGCTAGCGCTGAGGCGCGAGGGCTGGGCGTGAGGCTCCACGCTGCTCTGCTTCTCCACTGAAGGGTGGCGAAAGGGGCTCGATTATTAACACGCTCGTGAAGAATGGAAAAGGGAGGGGGGGGGGGGGGAGAGAGAGAGAGCGAGAGAGAGAGCGAGAGAATCGCACCGCCGAGCTTACCTTTGGGTTTCTGGGGCTTTTTGGCCGAGTTGAGCTGTCCGCTGACATCCTGCAGCCGCCTCTCCAGCTCTCTCTGCTTCTCCTGGGTCAGCTCCTCCTTCGACTTCCCACTTCCCATCTTTTTCACTGTTACATACAAATCGGTTAACACCGGTTAACAATATTATAAAAAGATAAATAATTCAGTCTAAATGGGTTTATTGCTATTGTGAAACCATGTTGATGCAGTGGTGGGGAAGCAGGGCTTGCTGTTACCGTAGGGCTTGCGGGGCTTCTTCCTCAGGCAAGTCATCACGTATCTCTCCAGCTCCCGCAGCGTGGACGGCTTGAGCGTCTCAAAGTCGATCTCGATCTCCTCCGGGTTGGTGTCGCGCAGCGAGGGCTCGCGCGCCTGGATGATGTGGACCACCCGGCCCAGCTTCTCGCCCGGGAGCTTGTTGATGTCGAGGCTGAGCTGGCGCTTATCGTCGTAGCTCATGGGCGACGTCTCCTCCTCCTCCTCGGAGTCGTAGTGGGGCAGCATGGAGGAAGCCGGCGGGGCGTAGAGGGCCGCTGACGCCTGGGACTTCTTGGTGGTCCTGAGGAGAGAGGGGGACACGTACAGGACGTGTTATGGATTGTTGAAGTATTTAGAGTACGAGTGTGGTAGTGTCTACACGATCAAAACTAGTGGTGGTAGATTGAATAGGTTGTGCCAGGCCAGACCAAACAAACGGGGGAATATAGAGAACAAATGTAAAAAGGAAATGAAAAACACAGACAGTCAAGGACAAATACAATAAACAGACAAACTAGTCGGAGGTCATGCTGTGCGTCACTCACTTGCTGTTCTTCTTGCGACCGGGGCCCCTCTTGCCCTGGGTGGGCACTACCCCAGTCCCTCGTCCAGACTTGCTCTTGGAAACCTTGGCCGGCTTTTCGCGTTCCTCCCCTCCTCCTCCCCCCCCTCGCTCCCCTCCCCCTCGCCCCCGTTTTTCCGGCTTCTTCTTTTTCTTCTTCTCCTTCTTGTCCTTCTTGTCCCTCTTCTTCTTGGGTTTGATGATGGGCCCGTGAGAGAGGGCTGCCAGCTGCTCGTGCACGGCTCGGAGCTATACATCAAAAGGAAGGAACGCAAAAGGAAAACTTTGTACTGATCAGACATTCCGTGGCCATGTGTAATTTCAAGCTATGCATATTTGCAGACAATAGATAATCCACTTTCTGCTACAATTGCATAGTTTTTTTTCATTTGAGTGCCTGCGTTGGTCCCGGGGGGAGGAGTGTCCTACCTGTGTGCAGACCTGGTCCTGCAGCTGAGCCAGCCGCTGGGCCCGCTCCTCCTCGCTGTCTGAGCTCGGGCTGCTCCTGCTCTCTTCGCTGTCGCTGCTGGGCTCGCTCTCCGACGAGGAGGAGGAGGAGGACGAAGAGGACGAGGAGGGACGAATCCCGAGGGACATGGCCGGACGATCCTTGACAGGCTCGTCAGGCATCTTGGCAAAGCGGAACTCGAACACATCCTGGATGGACAGACCCGACAGAGACAGACATTTGTTGCTGGTCAACTACATTGGCCACGTGTCCCTGAGTAACCAAACAATACCCTGAGCTTGTAATGACAAGATATGAGATAACAGGAAACCAAGGAAAAACGAGGAGATAAAGGATAAAGAATTACGAGGAGACCAAAAGAATGCATGTTCTCATCCACGTAACAGACATGACAAGGGACTAATTTACTGCTGCTACAGAGAACAAGGCTTCTACGCGTTGGCAGACTTCAGTACCTGTAGCTTGCGGGCCATGCCTACCACATCGTGGTCAGGGGGGTTGTACTTGTAGCAGTTGGAAAACATGAGGCGGATGTCCCCCGCAAACTGCTGAGAGTCCCTGTACTCACGACAGTCCATCTTCCTCTGAGGCAAGGACAGAGAGCAGGAGACAACAGTTAGGCTTCGACACAAACAGTTGGAAACAATATCTCTAATGACGTCCACAGAGTCGATCAGGTCTAAAAAAGGGCACGTCGAGCTTTCTGCTGGAGGTTCACCTTGACGGTGCTGAGGTCCATGGGGTACTTGATGATGTCGTGATAGTCGTGCACACCCAGAGCTGAGGCGTCGACAGGCTTGTAGAAGGGCCAGGCGTACGCCGTGTGCTTCTTGGACACCAGATCCTTCAGAACCCCGTTGCAATAGCGTAGCTGCTGGCTCAGCTTGCCCCGCCGCATCGGCGGGACCTGCAAAGAGTCTGGCAGGTCCTTCTTGGGGGGTTTAATGGGGCGTCCGCTGCCTCCTCTGCGGCCCATGACTTTCCCACCCCCAGCCATCATGGGCTGGAGCAGGACGGGCCCCCCTGGCCCTACGGCACCCCTGACCAGGCCCATACCCGGGGGGGCCTCCATGCCCATGCCCCCCAAGGAGGACAGCGAGAGTGCAGAGGAGGGGTCATGAACCTGGCCCCCGTGACCTCCCTTCCCGAGGCCCACCATCCGGGCTCCGACGCCCACGGGCAGGCCCATGGTGGAGGGGGTGGTGGTGTCAGCCTTCCGCTTCACTCCCTTCTTCTACAGATTGAAAGAGAGAGAGAGAGACATTTCTCAGATATTCTGGCTGTTAAAGACTTGCAGCAAACACAAATTTTGTCTCTCTATCCAAATACTCAAAATACTGCAGTGTGTGACGGCTAGCACAAAATGTACAGCTTATTCGCAACGTGTCCATATTAGTGCACCATCGACGAGGCGTGTACCTTGGCAGTGGGCTGTGTGTGTGGCATGCCTAGCATGGAGGCAGGAGGCAGGCTCTTGGTCAGAACGGTCTGGGGGGAGTTGGAGAGCATGGAGTCGGCGGTGTCTGAGGAGGAGGGCGAGTAGGCGGACTGAGACACAGCCGGCACCTGGTGGGCTCTCACAGCTGAGATAAAGCGAGACAGAAACAGAAAACACCCACAACGGTCAAACCAACACCACGCTCATTCATCATATCCTGCATAGCTCGTCCTGAACACGTGCATTTAGATCCCTTTTAACCATTCCTGTGCTGCAAGCGTCTCCCCACGACATCCATCCTGGCGACTCACCGTTGGCCTTGCGACCCTTGCCAGCTTTTCCCAGCTTGCCTCGTGGGGCAGGAGGGGCCAGCTCAATTTCCTCCTGGGGCATCTGGGCCACCTTCTGTAGGAAGACCTTCTCCAGAGACTGGGCCATCAGCACTATGTCATCTGTGGGCTGGAAGAATACATAAACATATTACACTTTTTACCAGTATAAAAATGACCTGGTTGATTACATCAAGACATTTTTGTATTTATTCAAATTGATTAAATCTGGATTCAAAATGGTGCATATGAATAAGGGCAGCAATTCTAGCAATTTGGGATAAATAAATAAAAATCCTTTGGTATTTTCAATCTGGCTGGAAGCCATTATATGATAACGAATTGTTGGGTAAACTCGTATGCTACCTTGTTGTATATGTAGCAGTTGGTAAACATGGTGTTGAAGTCCTGCATGCACTCGCTAGCACTGCGGTAGTAGTTGTTCTCCAGGCGCTTCTTGATGGTGCCCATGTCCATTGGCTGCTTGATGATCTTATGATAATCCTGTGGAAAAATAGAGGATGGATGATTTCATGTGATGTGAGGAGGTCTACAGCACCATCCTCACAGGTCCACAGATTTCAAATGACCAGGTGGAGGGTCACACACAAACAGATCATAAGAATGCCCAGTACAGCTCAGAATGAACAGGCTGATATTTGCTAATAATCCTATACACTGGGTTTACTGAAATTAAGCAAAAACCACTGGGTATGGGCACGTAACCGCTGGGAATATTCTAGTCTGCGACCACAGCCGAGATAATCGGCCAGTAAGTGTTGGCCCTTTATCAACAGGGCGGAAACCTCCGAAAAGTCTCAACTCACCGGCAGACTGAGCCGAAAGGCGTCCACAGGTTCGTGGAAGGGCCAGGCAAAGTGGTGCCTCCACAGAGACTTCAGCAGGGCCTTCTGTAGAAACTGCAGCTGGTTGGTCATACGGCCCTGGCGCCCCGGATCCTTGACAGGGGGCTGGGGTGGTGCGGGGGGCCCCGAGCCCAAGGTGGCGGCGTGGGGCAGCGAGGGGCTCTCAAAGCCCTCATACAGCAGCGAGGGCTTGCGAATGCGCTTGCCAGGGCCTGAGGCACCCTGCTCCATCCCGATGACACCTCCACCGCCAGACAGCCCCGCCAGAGAACTGCTGTCCGTCATGTCGAGGAGGACGGAGAGGCACAAAAGGAGGGAAATACGTAGGGAAATCAATTAGAAAGAAAAAGGAGACGATGAAGACAGAATGGGAGAGGAGAAGAGCAGTGGAAGGGTACAAGGTAAGAGTTATCGGTGACATACTGTTCATGTCACTGCATGCCCTTTGAGCAAGTCATTATCATTGCAACAATAAACGTGTCAATGGGAAAACAAATGAGTAAAAAAAGTGGAGATCTCTCCTTCTTACGTCATTGATATAGGCTAACCTTTTTGTATTCTCCATGGTCCACTATTGTTAATCCCTGGATACTATAAGTAAGTAATGATCCCTTTTAAATTTACGGGAAGTCTAAGCCATTTGCGAAGATCTAATTCCCCATTCCTGTATGTGTTGGTTTAATCACAACACAGCTCTCTCTGTCTCATCTCTACAGAAACCATAATCCTGTCAATAGGCTGCCACTTTTGACACTGCCATGGCAACCCTTGTGGATGCTAGTCTCGCCATGGAAACTGCACATTGGTGGAAATTTGCACTTGGGCAGTTTGGCCAATGGTTAAACAATGCCTAGGCCAGTCTAATTGTGTTATTTTAATTGACATAAACCTTCCAACATTAGAATTAAGCAGACTTCCAAACAAAAATACATTCCTAAACTAAGATGTACCTCTCCATGACAAAGATAAGAAGTCTAAAAGAACACATCCAGAACATATCTTGTCCTCTCTTTTGCAGAGGCTGAATATGATCAACTCAAGTGTCACAGGTCAAGAGTCCTGGCACAAACATGCTCCACTGACACACAAATGAATGCCAAGTTTAAGAATGTATTCTAGTCTCACCTCGATCTACTCACACACCCACAACACTGGATGTGATTTAACAAAGTAAACCTCCTAAGGACAAAAATAGACGCATGTTGTCACCGATAATCTTATTAGCATACATTTAACTACCAGTTGTATTAACACAAACAAAAATGTAAGGTATAACGAAATCCCAAATTCTAACACAAAATACAAATGGGTAAATTTCAGGAAAAAATGATAATCAAACATCAGACTTTTTTTTCATGGACTTAGGCTAGATAATCATGAACCTTTGTCCTAATAACTGTCCTTAATAGCTGACCTCAACTGGTCAACCAGATAAAGTAGGTTTCCTGTTCTTGCCAAAAAGTATGTGGGTGCTCCTTCGCTGAGAAGCTTTGTCTCAATCTTTGAGAATCAAAAGGCAGAGACAGAAAGTTCCGTTTAAGAAGGAATATGTGGCACCTGGTGCAGCTCTTGTCAGGCAGTGTGACAAACGGTAGTCGGAAGTATTAAACGTTGTGCCATCATCAAAAATTCTATTGATTGAAAGGACAAAATAACTTTTTGGACTCGTTCCCTTTTCATCAACTTGTACAAACTATTTAAATCATGTAGGCCTACTTTAGCGTTAAAATTGTGTTGTTCAGTTTTGGTTATCAACATCAGTCCCAAATGTAAACAAATCTAAACATGCAGTGCTCCTTACCACCTCAATACTGTGACACCACCCCGCCTTTTTAAGATGTGTTTGTAAACATATTATAGGCCATCACAACTAAAACTACTCCGCAGCACTAGGTACACTGCATATAATTAATTGATCTGGCTAGGTTCTTCACGACACATTAAGATTTTCGGTGACTGAATTCAAATTACCGACCACATCTTACAGTAGTAGTCAAACGATCAAGCTAGCCGAGTCAGCACGATAAAGCTTGATCTCAGTCTAACCGAGTAGCGTCCAGTACCTAGCCAATATGACATGTAAACATGTCGTGAATGGATAGTTGAAAACCCAACTTACGGGAAATAACAAGGATACTGAAGTGCTTACGTCAACTTGGAGGAAAAGTTAAAATAATCAAATGCAAGCTTGCTACAGTTGCGCCGAGCACAAAGATGGCGGTGGACCGTGAAGGATCCTGGTGCAATGCCGCTCAATGAATGACTCAATCCAGCTGTTTGCAGAACTGTTGTTTACAGCTACTGTGGCAAGCGGCATGCAAAATGTATCCGCTACCATTTGTTTTGTCCCAGCTACTTAGTAAAACTACACAAGGGTAGTGCTAGACACCCATTTCACTAGTGACAAGCTTCATAATTGAAAAGAATGACTAATGCTGGCTTTAGCTAATAGGCTGTACTAATAACAATTGTTCCGGCGACAGGATATTCGTTTTAGTAACATTATACACCAGATCAGTCTCTGACACTACTTGCGTGCATTTGCTAACAATAGCTAGTAGCTACCTGTCCAAATAACAACATTCCCCTGAATAAGTTCCCTGTCGGTGGATGGGGAATAGCTTGCCTAGCTAACAGCTACTTAGAAAGCAAGCTAGCTGTGCTAGAACACCCGGCTAGATTCAAAGAAGAAATGCTGCAAGATAGCTAGCAGATAGCTATGGTCATACCAGTCATACCAGTTCAATATATTTTATGCCAAACCTCCATATCTTATCGGTATCCACATGCAATGTATTGAATAGTACCTGTCAAGAGGTGGGTTAATGGCCGTTTCCATCAGGATGGATTCGGATTTTTAGTTTGTTCCAATATTTCCACTGTTGTGTTTACGTTCGTACAGACTTCAACACGAAAGCAGTGAAATGGCGCCGATCAGCTTCCGTCGGTTGCTTTATAAACCTACCATGTGGCATTCCTTGCATTTCCTGTAGGCTGTCAACCAATCCTGATAGTTCATTGGCTACATAAAATATTTTTCAACGCGGAATACAAGCCTTAACTCAACTGCCTAGAACACCCTTTACTTGATCATACAATTTGGCATATACCTTATTATAATGCTGCAAGATGAGCTTCCCACTAAAGTAGCTACAAGAATAAACGCAATATTTGCTTTCTCGACGAACTCAAGTTATTTACCACTTCGATATTGGTAGATTCGTTTAAAAAAGCGACACACGTTAAAAGTAAGGACGTAAATGTTTAAACGATCCATGTTAGCTAGATACATCATCTAGCTAGTAATGCTTCAATCCTGTATGCATTGACATATGGTTAGACTACAAAGAGTTACCATTTTCTTCTGCCATCATATTTCGCTTACACGTACAAGCACTCAAATAGTTATCCGATAAATCACGTGACTAAAACGCAAAGCACGACACACTGGACAGTCTCAACACCAAACCAGGTGGTGGCAGTCGTGTCAAACGTCTCAAGAGGGGGCGTGCATGTCAGTGCTGAATAAATAACAGACTACTAGATTGCTAAATACATAGTAGACTAATAATAAGCACTAGAATCCTCACAATATATCTATTAGTTTGGAAAGTAAAAGTGACAACCTCGAGACTTTTCCCGCCTTAGACAATTGCTTATTTTGTTGTTATGCAACCAAATATAACGTTTTCAAAAAGCTCATAAAGAAAATGTTAGAAATGTTTATTTGAAACACAAATGTAGATAAAAAGGGGAATCATCTTAAAAGTAAATGGAATCACACTTATTTACAATCAGTGTTTAGGAAATATAAACTTTGCAGCCAACACAAATTGAAAAATAAATGCATTTTGGGATTTAAATACTTTATAAAATTATATAATTTAGCAAGATGTTGTCCAGGTTTTTCTTCTGATGTACAGTATGTTATGCAGCTGACGGAGTTGCAACAATTTGATGATGATTTGAAATTATATAGATATGGAGCAATATAACTTGAAACTAGAAATTGGATTTGAAAAAGAAAAATCAACAAAAGACTTGAGTGTCTAAGAATTTCCAATTTCCATCCCCTCTTCTTTACGCTGAAAGCCAATGTTCTGTTTCCTCACCAATTCTGCATAGAACCCACCATTCTTCATGAGTTCATCATGGCTCCCTTCTTCATAGACTTCTCCCTCCTTGAGAACAACAATATGGCTGGCTTTCTCCACTGAGCTCATCTTATGGGCAATCAATAGCACTGTACAACGATTACTGTCCTTCAGCAGGGCTTGGTGCACCTAGGCAGAAAGAAAAAAACAGTAATGTGACAGTTTTGTTATGTAATCTTCAATAAGAAAGCGATGTGACAATGTAAAGAGTATTATGCCACAATACACAGTTTATAAGACTACATTAAAATGAATACTTTACCATGTGCTCGCTTTCGGTGTCCAGGTTACTGGTGGCGTCATCCAGCACCAGTACCCGAGGTTGTCTTATCAGAGCTCTGGCAATGGCAATTCGCTGCTTCTGTCCCCCTGACACCTGTCCCCCCTTCTCCCCAGCATCTGAGGAAGTACATCTATGAGTGCCCAAGCAAGTCCATTGTCCTTGTTTCTATCAGTGGTAAGTTGGTAAATTCAAATTAGCAAATGAATGAGGTTTGGGAACTAACCTGTGTCATAGCCATTGGGCAGTTCAGAAATGAATTTGTGGGCATTGGCTCGCTCTGCAGCACGGTGCATGTCTTCATCCGTCATGTCCTCACATCCATATTTGATGTTCTCTTTGACAGAACGGGCAAACAGCACTGGCTCTTGACTCACCACGCTGATCTGAGATGAGAAGGAGACATAAGTGAAATGATTGATGTTCTAAAGCATGGCCCATTCTCAGATAAAACACAGATCGGTTACTAGCTACTTACTAGTTACTAGTAGCGCAGGTGCTTGTAAAAATGGTTCACAAGAAAAAAACAGTGGATGGCTCACACCTACACTGCAGACTTTGATCAATTTCCATACATGTACATCATAATGTAGTACACTATAGCTCACTTGAGAAGTATGTATCATTGTTTGACTACAGTTTAAAGCCTATAAAGACACATACCTTGTCATGTAAGTACTGGTCATTGTAGCTGTTTAGTGGCTCTCCATCTAGCAGAATCATTCCTTCCTGGGGTTGGTAAAACCTTTCCAGAAGACTGACACAGGTGCTTTTTCCTGCACCAGACAGACCCACCAGAGCAGTAATCTTGCCTGGTTTCAGCTCCAGAGACAGATTCTGAGATAGATATTAGAGATAGAAGAGCGAGAGAAAGAGGGAGAGAGACACAGATGGAAAGGGTTCCAGAATGAAGTTATTGGAGGAATTGTTTTGAGTTATGAATTGAAAAGTGTTTCAACACAACATTATAATGAGTCTTTAAACATAGACACCTTGAGTGTCGTTTTGTCATTTTTTTCTTTGTCTTTGTCAGAATAAGCAAATGTGACGTTCTTGAATTCCACATGGCCCTTAAGTGTTTTGGGGGCCAAAGACCCTTCTGGAGGAACTTGGGGCTTTCTGTCCATGTACTCAAATATCTCCTCAGATGCACCAATTGCTTGCTTCACGTGTGGATAGTATGACATCAAAACCTAGAGAATTTAGGTTAAAGGTTAAGTTCAAGTTAAACATAATGACTTCAAGAGAGATATAAACGATTAAACGTCATAGCCATACCTCCACAGCAGAAGAAAACTGGAGCTCATACAGAACGAAAGACACCAAGTTCCCACTGCTTACGTCCCCTCTCGTTACCAGCATTCCACCATAGTACAGGATACTGACTTTAAGTGCCAGGCTAGACATCTGGACACATACATTTTTGGGAAAGAGAAAACGCTTCCCATTAATATTTCTTATAATGCAACATACAAGTTCCCTTAACACGCATGCACACACACACAAAAACACCCACAGTATATCGTTTATATTTGTTCAGTGAAAAAATAAAGTAACCTTGCAAGCGGAGACTCACACTATTGGTCCAGGTGGAAGCTGCATAGGCAGCAGCTTCCTTTTTGTTGAGAGCGTACGTGTCCTCCAAGCTTTTTTTGTATCTTTCTGTTTCCCCTTCCTCATTGGCAAAGCTCCTCACTGTCTTGATGGATGAGAATGTTTCAGTGGCAACATGATTGGCCTTGGCTAGAGACTCTTGAACCTTTTTGGAAAGTGCCTGAAGCAAAAACAAGATACACATCAAGGTTATGATGCAGCTGAGTAATTTATTCTGATCCTGATAGACAGTATGAGAGGTGCATCCCATTGTTTCTCTTTGATATTTTTCAACAAGTACGCATTGGACATAAAATTTGGCATCAAATCCCCGTACCTGGTGGAACTTTCCTGATATCTTTGGAATGACAAGGATGATGGGGAGTCCCATGGCAGTGAAAAGGGACAGCTTCCAGGAGAGATTGAGCATGAAGCCAAAGAGGAAAATAATCCGGGCAAAATACCACATAAGCAAGCTCAATTTCTCACTCAAAGATTCACTCATCGTGTTCGTGTCCGTGGTGATGCGTGACACTATCACACCTAAAACACAGATTGGAGGGAGTTAGTGTTCCACTTCACAAGAGCGTACAATTTTTCTTAGCAATTCTTTTGTTTGACATTCCTACATGACATTGTGAAACCTTTTTTTAAAAATACTCTAAAAATACATGTAAAAAAGTGGTGCGAAAAATGCTACTCACCTGTTTTATTACTATCAAAGAATGCAATCTCTTGTTTTAGAACAGACTGAAAGACCAAGCCCTGGATAGAGGTGTGTATAAGGCTCATGGTGATATTGTAGATGAGGTCACACACAAACTCACAAACGGCACTGTAAGGCAAAGACCAGTGTATTACTTCTATATAATGACAAGAAGTGAATGAATAATGATAAACATGGATGAACATGAATGTTACTACATTATTAAACTGTAGCCTACTATAATAAAAATAATAATTTCAAGAGGAAGCTTACCTGGAGATGGTGATGACTGTCATAATTGTGATGGCATAAGAAAAGGCTTCAGGCTCATCTTTATTCATAATCCAGTCTGTCATACGGCCAGTGTAATGGGGAATCGCCATCTCACCTTAAAGACAAAGATGAACAGTCGTACTCTCAGATCTGGTTTCCCCTGACAAAGTTGACAGTCTTTACTAGACTAAGTAGAGAATTATTACCAAGTGACGAGACGACCACAAGAAAGAGCACCCCTCCAAAACGTATCACGTAGGGCTTCATGTATCCCAGCAGCCTCTGCAGCGAGGACCCAGTCTTTTCAGGTTCCTTAGTGATCTTACTGGATCGAGTCGGGATGTAGCGCGTCCAATATAACCAGGCCACAACTGTCACGCCATAGCTCTGTAAAAGCTGCCCAACAAAGATTTTGTTTTAGTTTCTTTATCAAAAGCATTGGTTGTTCATTTTCACACTGGTTATTACTCTCTGATTAATAATGCAAAATAATACATATAACACAAAATGTTAGACGACTTTAGGTGTACTGTCTTATCTTAATTGTATATGGTTACAAACAGCAGTGAAATTATAAACAATAGCAAACTTGTATTTACCCCCTGCCATGAATGCCATCCCCATAGCTGATCCAGGGTGGAAACTCCAAATGTCCAGAGAAGGCTAATGTAGACTGGGTAGAGGGAGCAAAGTACTCCTATAGTCTGGACTCCCTCCAGGCTGCTCATCCATGGTAGGGTCCCAGGGTAGGTAGCGGTGAGAAAGAGGAAGAGGCAGGCACGGAGAAGACCTCCACCCCACAGGGTGATGAAGGGGTGCGGGAGGAGGAGTGGGGAAAGGTGGCACATACCGATCGCCCTCACCGCACACATATCCACAAACAGATACAGGACTGGCGAGAACATACTCATTTTCTGCATCCCAACTGTTTCTACATTAAGAAAGAAGGGAAAATTATCAAATGACCAGAGAACAATGAGATAGCTTGAAAACTAACTACTTTCACTTTCACATTTGACACTAACTGTACCAGTAGAACAGTGATTGTGGTTATCAAAGTATTACATTAACTCTAAGAATGTATCTATAATGTTGAAAACGACGTCATTTACAATCGGCCTATGTATTTCGTAGGTTAGCTACTCTAGCTACCGTGAGATTTGAATCCAAGTTTACCTGTGTTTTTGTACACTCAACCTTGAGCTACCGGAATATGGATTATCTTCCAGAGTTCAAATCTTCCATGCAAATACTTCAGAATTGGCTTTAATCTGCACCTAAATAAAAAATAAGGTGCTGCGGCTGCCTTTCAAAGGGCTGTGTTGTATCGAACTAAAACCGAAAGTAGCTGCTTTTCCAAGTGGAAAGTATAGCCTATATAGCCTACCCGACCCTTTAACAAAAGTCCCAACTATAATTAGCCTAGTATTGCATTAATTTTATAGTTCCACTTACATTCGAGTATGGAGATTAAGGTTTTACATCAGTATAACCCACATTTAATTTTAACATCCAGAAATGTATACATTGTGTCAAATGAAAATGAACACGTTTGAACTTCCTTGTGAACAAGGGTGACATCGTGTGACATTTTTGGAAACTGCGTCTTCAATTTTGACGTTTTTGTCAGGGGACGTTTTTATTTGCTTGAAGACGATGTAGATGTTTGAGGTTATGGTACCATATTGCATTGCAGGGTTCAACTTCAAAGAGACCGACTCTATCTGTAAAGGAATACAACTAAGGTGTTTTTTACTTTTTTTTATAAGCTTTACTATTATTGGCTGGGTTTCCCAGATTCGTTAAGAAGCTCTTGACAATAAGTGCTTCTTAGGAGCGTTCTAAGAGCGTTATAGAGCGTTCTTGGAACGCTCTTAAGAAGCTCTTAGCGTTGAGAGCTTCTTAACGAATCTGGGAAACCCGGCCTTATTATTATTTATCGTTTATTTGCTAATTTTTATTAACTATTGTAACTTTTAGAAACAGATGTTCATCCTCTTGATGCAATTTCCCCCAAATAAGGAAACCATTTTGACGACGAGAACAGCAGACAAAGCTTTTGTTGTGTCGACACCTGCTGTGAGTCCAGAGGTAGCCTATGAAGTGACCATGTTAGGTGCCCTCTTAAAGTTTCCTGTTCTTTATGTCGTCCTTTCATTATCTTTCAGACAGATAACGTATGACGCAAGAGTTTAGCACATGGGAACTAAAGTACAAAACTAAAATCTATACCTACTGAGAGCAGCATTGGCCTACCTCGTAATGTCAAGCACACCACATTGCCATAGATTATTTTAAATTCTGTTATGTTGCCTGCTCATGTTTGTAGTGTATTGTGGAATTACATTTTTGAAAAAATATGTAAAATTGTGGGCAAATGCCCTTTTAATTAATTTGCGAACAACATAAAGGCATGCTATTTTTTTTTTTTTTAAATGTCACCATTTGAACCATGCCATCACAGCCCTAAACATTACAATAATAGGCACACACACCCACACCCAGCAACTCCCCCACCCACCTCCACACACACACATATACACACACAAAACACACACATCCCGCTTCTATTCTTCTCCACACAGTGGCAGGAAGTTCTCCCGATATCCGCAGTGCTTCTGAAAAAAGATTTAGAGAGAAAATTGTGGCAGATATTTGCAAAGGTTGGGGGCTGTTCAACAGACTGTTCACACGGTCCAATCTTCAACACAATCAGGAACATAGCAAGACCACAACTTAACAGGAAAAGACCAAGAGTGATACCCCCAAAAAGTTCCCATGCTGGTGAACCTAAAAACTGTTGTGGGACCAAGTTACTGGATTAAACTGTTAAGTGGCTGCTAGGAAGAGAGAGAAGAGTATCTCTTGAGTCTCTAGGAACATACTGGAACATCACTGGCCCAAGGATGCTAGTGCTGTGGATGGCCATTCTGCTGGCTTTAATCAGGATGTGTGCAGGTGAGTATTAAATCCATCTGATAAAATGTTTGACAGATGTGAGATGGAGGAATTTTATCCTCAAAAGAAAAAAAATCTCCAATTCGTATTCATCGTCTTCTCTCTTCTCATCGTCTATCTGGTCTCCAATGCCTAATCGACCTGTTGCATAAAATTACATTATATCTATTGAACTTTCCATATACTATACACATTAGACACAAATTATTTGTACATTATATGGCAATTATTTGAAAAGAGTATTTGAAGTAAACAATTGTCTGTCTGAATGTCCTTTCCTTTTAAACAAAACAGCTGAAGGGCAAATAATGGTGCAAATGAAAAATTCTGGTTAGAATCAGGATGACTAATTTGATAGTGTTAAGTAGGACTAATGTGAAATGTACATTTTTTATATTTGTTGACAGTTGTTTAGTGTCAGTTGTTTCCATGTATTTCATACTTTTTGTTCTGATGTTCTATTGTAACATGCAGACTCAGAACCATTTAATTATCATGGTTTTAATGTGACCTTCGTGAAGGGCCTATCTTTTAAATGAACAGAATGGCTTTTATAAGTAGTCTTAGACTAAGCTACAATATGTTTGATTCCAGCTCCATTGTGCAATCTGTCAGTGTTATGATTTCATTGTGAGGAATACACCTGCCAAACCCATTGTCCCTCTCCATTAAATTCCTCATCACCATGGCAATAACCTTCAACCTCCATCGCTTTCCAGTTCACGCCATTTCCTGTTACTATTCGCTTCTCCTGGAAACTTCCTGTTTGTTACAGGCTTATTTCCTGCTCTCTTAACAGTTTATGCAAAAGGATACCGTTTTCATGGCTTTAGCTTTGTCTACACGTTTTAATGAATGCTTGCTGATACATTACCACGTATAATAATGTGGCTATGAGGAAACTAAATGTGCATGCAGCACCAATTTACAAACTTTGGGAATTTAAAAACGCGATGTCACCCACAGCAGCATCACCTGGAGACCCATGGGGCCAGTGTCCCACCACCAGACAGTGCAAGGCCAAGTTTGCAGACGGATCATGTGACAAGGAGTGCACAGAACCTGAGTGTCTGATGGATGGCTTTGACTGTCTGAAGGACCAAGGCCAATGCAAGTAAGATACTCTTAACTCATTCTCTCTCAAAATGGATTCCTTGAACTGCTTGTGATGAAATCCCTATGATACTATTGACCTTAAAATTGCCTTTCTTGGCATTTTTGTGTGCCCTCCCAGTCCAGGCCATATCCAGTATTGCCGCGACCACTATGCCAACCAACACTGTGAGCAGGGCTGTGACAGCGCCCCCTGTGGCTGGGACGGGAGTGATTGCTTTAGACACCAGAGCCCTAAGTGGGCTAAAGGCACCCTTGTGCTCCACACGCGGGTCCCGTTGCAACATGGCACCTTCTCCAACAGCTCCTTTCTGTGGGCTCTCAGTATTCTGCTTAAAACCTCCCTTAAACTGCGAGGCTCAATGTCCCTTGACTCCAGCAAGGACCTCCTGAACTTTGACCCCCAGCATCTTGCTGAACTGTTGGCGCAAGTCGCGTCAAATGATGCAAATGGGTAGGTATATACAAAAACACACAAAAAAAAACGATTTTTGTGAAAGCCCGAGCACTGCCACACTCCACTAACGCAGATTATAATCTACTATATGAATCATAAGAATCCAAAAATCAAGCAGGGCATAATGATAGCCCTCCTTCCCATTTCAATAACGCTCCCCACCTCCTACTCCAACAGATCTGTGTTATTCCTCCAAGTGGACAACAGGCCGTGCTCCCGCCATGCTCCCGCTACCTGTTTCTTGCACGCCACAGAAGCAGCCAGTTTTCTGCGCGCTGTGATGTCACTGAACCGTGCGTCCCTCCCCTTCCCCCCAGACCTCCAGGCCATTGTAAGTGTGAGGGGGCTCCGAGAGGAAATAGGAGGAAGGGAGGAGGACAAGGTTGAACAGGAAACTGGTAGGTCTTTGTGTGCTGTTGTTACAGGAATTAGAACGTCTAGGAAATTTGATTTGGATCAACAGTACACTTACATTAGAAAAATTCAGATAAAACAATGTTTGCAAGAGAGACATTGCAAAGATCTCTCCTAATCACCTCTGTTCTCCCCACTTGTCCAGTAGAAGCTACACCCTCATGGCTGTGGGCTGTGATCGGTGTTGCGGTAGGTCTGACGCTGGCATTGGCCTTGGCGGTTGTCTTGGTGACCAGAAAGGTAAGAAGGAGTCGAACAGAGAGGGAGGTGGGAGAGAGGGTGAGGCACAGATCCACCGTCACCGACAACAGTGAGGGCGGGGCCAAAACTTGGGCACAGCACACACCTCATCGTGAGCGAAGGGGCAGAGCGGGGAGGGAGAAAGACAGGAACGGGATGAAGAAGAAGAAGAAAGCTAAGGAGGCAGAGAAGAAGAGAAGGAGGGAGCCGTTGGGGGAGGACGCCATTCGAATGCGGTAAGCAAATGTGGAGATCAAATCTAATCAGTCTCAATTCACACTGAATCTCGCTCAGTGAGTGTTTAATTTATATATTACCTAACATGACACACTGTACACTCTTCTTTCAGACCACTCAAAAGGAACCTGGACATTGGCAGTGACACTGACTTTACCCAGAGTTCCATGGAGGACATCAATGCCAGATGTTCCACACGCCAGGAGGATCCTTCTATCTGTGATCACAGAAGCATGGAGCAGAAACACTTCAGGGTCACTCCCAGCCAATCACAAAGCCCTAGGCCTATACAACGTATAAACATTTCCTGTTTATAGTGAATGTATCAATAGACTATTCATTTCATCCCCCTGTATTCCTTCAATGGTATGCATTACGGCATGATGTCATCATATATTTCAGCTCCTCCAAGAGGATGGGAGAGAAATGCTGTCCCTCCACTTCTGAGTCCTCCCAATCAGGTGAGCTCTCCAGTCTTACCCAGTCTTGATACTTATCCTACGTGAGTACAACTTTGGAATAGTGTTACAGACTAGGTTGGGCATGTATCTTTTAGAATCAGAATCAGGCATGTATCTTTTAGAATCAGAATCAGAATCAGGCATGTATCTTTTAGAATCAGAATCAGAATAAAGGTGGCTTGTGCGTAGTGCAATAGGTGTCAGATGGACTTAAAAATTGTAAATTTTACCAATACCTGGCCTATTGTTAGAGTTAAGGTACTCGACATTCACTGTGGATACGCCTTTACCAGTCAGCTCCTGTCCAGTGGTGTGGTCCTGATGGGTCGGTGGTCCTTATTCGGGCAGTGCGGAGTGGTCTCGATCGAGTGGTCCTTGAGCTGCTGCGGGCTGGGGTGCCGGTTAACAACACGGACCATACTGGTAATGCCTTCCCCACAACATTGTATAATGATAACACAAAATCGCAATCTCCCCATGTATAGAGAGGACGACTCATTTACTGCATCCATTCACACAAGATGACAGATATCCCAGATGAGTCAACATATACAGTATACAGAGTATAATATTGTGTCATGGAAGCGTTAATGTGCTTTTGAGAAGTCGTACATTGTAAGACTGCTCTATACTTTGACACTTAAGGGGATGAGTAACTGGTGTAACTTACCCATCTCTCTCACATCCCTTCTTGTGTCCCGTCTTTTCTCTTCCCTCTTCTTCCATCTCTTCAGCACCCCTGCTGCCCCTTTCTGATGCAGAACAAAGTTAATGAGTGCTGAGGCAGTGTGGATGTACCATATTAACCCCGCTCGCTTCCCCCCCCCCCTCCCCTGTCTCTCTTTCTCTCCCATTCTCGCTCTCTTTCTCTGTTATTATATCTCTCTTTATCAGTCTCTAGATTTGTCTCTCTTTCCTGGCTGATTCACTTGTCTTTCACCCTAATTTGCATCCCTGTCAGAATCGCTCCATTGTTCCCTCAGCATTTTTCACCCTCTGGGCTTGATCTCTGTTGTATAATGTTTGTTCACTGGCTGACTTACCAGTAGTCCCCCCTCTAATCTCTGTACCAACCTCCCTCCTTCTTTCCCTCACATCCCTCTAAATGCACTTTATCACTCAGGGAGATCAGCCCTCCACTGGGCATGCTCAGTAAACCACCTCTCTCTAACAAGAACCCTCACTCGTTATGGGGCAGCAGTGGACCTGCAAGACAACAAGGTACCCAAATGATTTATTTTATTTTAAAATGTATTGCGGAAACTGTCCCTAATTATCCCAACAATAGTCACTACTGGAATGTAATTGTAGAGTTTAGGCCCCTCCCACTCTGGCAGTGCCACATTGTGATCTGTTGGGGCTACTCTCATCTTCTACCAGGGGGAGACACCTCTATTTCTCGCCGCCCTTCACGGTTGCTACGATACTGCCAGGTTTCTTCTCCTCAACGGGGCCAATCAGGAATTGCATGATCGAAGAGGGCGTCGCCCACTGGATGTTGCCCGAGAGGGAATGCATCACCAGGTTTTGGAGCTCCTATTGGCTCACAGAGTTCAGAGAGGACCTATTCCGATTGATCCATCCAATGAGATGTTGTGGGATGAGCGTGGCCTCATGTACTCCCCCTGGCCCACTTCCCAGGGCGTACCTGGGAGGAGTTCCTCTTTCTCCGGGGTCATAGAACAACGATATATGACTCCACCTCCACCAAGGTAAACCATCTATCTTGTTATATTTTATCTATCAGGAGCAAGCCAATTATTATGTACACACCCATTACAATCTTTGATTGAGTAATCTATGCGATTGAAAATGCTTATTTCTTCTTTGACAGTAATTGGTCTATGGGCAGAGTACAGTGTCCCTCCCCCCAGAATTGGCGGCCACAGCTCAACCAATCAGCAACTGCATTGGTCACTCCAAGAATCATGGGTCGTCCACCTCGGCCAATCAGCACCCTGCAGGAAGTGACCTCAGAAGCAGAGGACGAAGACAGAGAAAGAGCACAGGAAGTTCCTAGAGCAGCCACCCCCCACTTTTTATTACCCCAGCCTGCTCCTCGACAACGGTCATTCTCCTGTACCCAGCATGCATTGCAGCGTCGCATTAGTACCCACCAACCTGCACCACCCCTTAATGTCGTCCACCTTGACACATCTAATGAGCCAATAGAGAGAGTGATAGTGGTCGCTCCCACAGATGCACCCACACAATCAGACCGCAGATCAAAAACTGATAATAGTGACATCACAAGTAAGGCCGAGGCAGCAAGCTCCACAAATGTAGAGCAGAGAAGCAAAAGTGAGAAATTAAATAACATGGCTGACTCTACTCAAACAGCACTATAAGCGCTGCACTAAATACTTTCCCACAAATGGGCATATGGGTGTTTACTTTACATTGAGATAACATTAGGTGAAGGATTCATTTGTGTTTATATGCATTTATGTCTGAAATTACAAACAAGCATCTGAT
The DNA here is from genome assembly GCF_021917145.1 of Hypomesus transpacificus. NCBI lineage: Eukaryota > Metazoa > Chordata > Actinopteri > Osmeriformes > Osmeridae > Hypomesus > Hypomesus transpacificus. Next base: position 14,300,883 of record NC_061061.1, read on the forward strand.
TTGTATTACTGAAATAATACACCTGTATTGGGAGACAGAACTAAAGATTGTGAATACAGATTCTTTATTGTAAAGGAGGTAGAGAGAATACAGGTGTTTCACTGTACAGAGAAAAGACTGCACTGTTTATATACTCAATTAAAGAGTTCAAATGGACAGCACAGACACAGGTGTGCCTCATTCATAAAATACACACACAAGCCCAGTAGAAAAAAAAAAAGAGAAACACAAATTCTTTGGATTTTCTCTATTGCCCTCTCATTCTTGATTTCATCTCTGTTGTAACATAAAAAACACTACATATTTTAAATGCTAATAAAACAGCAATAATAATAATGTGTCATAAAAACAATAAAATGATAATGCAGTTGCCCAAGCCCCCCAACCAATGTGATGCAGTAACAAGTCCAGGTGGTGAAAAACAAAGCTCATGATCCATGATCCCAATACTAAAACCACAGATAGAAGTACACAAACAAACACACGTACACACACACTCCAAGTGCACATAAAAACACTCACATTCCAACTCTTAACCCATTCAACCAATAGCATGACAGTAATAACATAAAAATGTACTAACACATACAGAAATGATAACTGCAGCCGAGAGGAAAAAAGTGATATCATTCTTTTCCGCTGTCAATCTTTCCGTCAACTGTCGTTGAGGTGAAGAGGACGGGCCCCATCAGTCCGAGTTGTCAGAGTGGTCGCTTCCCGGGGACGTAGCAGAGGGGGGGGGGCTTCTTCCTGGCCACTTCCCATTAGTCTGCCAAGCCATAAATACATGAGTACAACAAAGACAGATGTTCACTCATGGGGAGTGGCAATGAACAAAAAGTCTGCATCGTTTTAACCCTCTTATTCTGTTGGTGGGAAGCAATGAAAGAAGTATCGCACCAAGGAAAGCTTGTGTATTTAAAGGGGCAATTGACTGCAAAACCGATTTTACCTTGTCATAGATGAATAACGACAGTTCGGTGGGTAAACTGAACATACCGTGAATATCAAAGTCCATTGACACCTCTTTCCTATTCAAATCTCAAAAAGAAAAAATTTGGCTGTAAAACGCTAGCTTTTCAACAAAGCTACCGGTCCTACGTAGGACCGGTGATCGCCTTTTTATTGGCTCTGGTCTGTATCTTTGTCACGCCCCAGAATTTACATCCAGACCAGCCCGAGGTAGCGTCTATCTCCCTCCGATACTAGTTTAGCTGCGTGCTGCTCTGTGTAGGCTACTTATAAGGAATTACAAAGAAGAACGTTTTGAATTATAACAAGGATATTGAAAATGGACCACGGTCGTAAATGCTGTGTTCCAGGCTGTACAGGGAAGGCTAACACTCACAGTCTTCCCAAGGAGCCAAACATTCAACAGGCATGGCTGCTGTTGTCTATGAGAAGATCCCGGCGAAGTTCGACACTCAATCATTCATTTGCTCTGAACATTTCACCCAAGACAGTTTTGACAACCTTGGACAATTTCAAGCAGGATTTGCTAGGAAGCTGAACCTGGAAAGAGGTGCTGTTCCGACCGTATGCTCATTGCAACCGCAAGCTATAAGGACAGTATGATGTTGTGCTAACAGTTATTAGCAATGCTAACGTTTCCTGTATATAGCATACCAGGTACTAGTAGAATGCTAAATACTTTTCTACACACATCAAATGACTCTAGCTAGACTAGCTGCAGTCGGCATTAGAAGGGAAGCTTCCAAAAAATAGCCAGAAAACTAACAGCAGTCTGGCTTATTGCTAACGCCTGTCTAGATAATCTATTTGAAAGAACAGGAGAAAGGCAGGTTCTAGATACAGGATACGTTAGCATTGCTAGTAACTGTTACTATTAACACCTAGACTGTAGGCATGTAAACAAGTTTAGCTTGCTAGTTAACGCAAGAGCATAGGTAGAATGTGTGATAATTTAGCCTAGTTTATTGGCAATGGGGCTAAGTTGATTCATGTTCCTGACTGTGTTTCATTCAAATAAATAACCTGTGTAATGAAAATCTACAATTCACGATGCATGTTTGTCAAGATCTTTGTCATGTTATTTTACAGCTACAGTTACAGCAAGATATCTAGAGCTAACTGAAGCCGAGTACAATCACGATATGGTTTGGTTGCTAAGCTGTAGCCTAACGTTCTACCCACCTAAGTCAATCCAGTTTGCTTCAACAACAGAAGTGGAAACAAGTAATGTTATCATTTCAAATGATATATAGTCAATCTGTTGAAAACAATGTTGTGTAGACACAATAGATTTATTTGCATGTTTTTATTTCAAGTCTCCAACTTCGGTGTTTCAGCGAGTGCTACTGTTGGCCGTGTTGCGTTTTTGCTCCCAGCTTCACTCTTGATAACCAACCAATCAGCGCGCAGCTTATCTAAATATTAATGAGCATACCATAAAAGGAGAAAAGCTAGTGTTTTTTCCCGGGAACATTTCAGAGGATCTGTCAGAGGGCATAGAACAGCACCCGGGCCATTTTCAACCCAACCAATGTTACATACCCTATTCGGAGACCTTAAGGAACAGTGTGAAATACCCAAAAAACCCAGTCAATTGCCCCTTTAAGACCTTTTTAAGGCCTTCTCTCACTCTCTGCCCCACTGCTGTTAAGTTCCACCTGTAGTCGTGTTGTTGCTTGTGCATCATCACCCCAGGCCATCTGTCTCCTCTGCTCAGTGGGGCATGTGTACCTAGTATGTAGTATCATGTGAGGTTGTTCTCCCTGCCAAATGGTTGCCATGTAATATATATATATATATATATATGTTGATGTTTAGATGGTCAGTGCTCCCATAAACTAAACTCAATTTCTATGGAAAATCTACATGCATTGTCATTCTATTACATAAATGATTAAACCCAAAGTGAGTTTTCTTTACTGAACTAAAAACGAGTAGAAAAGTCGAGATAAAAACAAGTATCTGGGTTTCCTCATAAAGAGCAACTCAGTTTACGGACGGCTATCATGGATATTTGACTGCGTTTGATGTGCTTTCTCAACAACTTTACGTGTGTTTTTGTTAGCTTTTGTTCTTGCACCAGAATCTGTATGTTTCCAAATAGAATGTCCTACCTGTGCTCCCATCTGATAGGCCGAGGGCTCTCCATTCATGGGTGCAACCCCGAGGAAGACGTCAGCTGATGCAGAGATAAAAGGACCCAGAGTCATGGTTACGAGTCCCAAAACACAATCAATTCAGATTCTAAATGTAATATGGTTTTAAACCTGGGACAGACCATTATTACTGTCTGGAAAAAATACTGTGTGATATCATCTATGGCATATTTCTCAATGCGAGGTTTTACATCCTAACCTGTGGAGTTGGGAGTGTGCGGCGAGTCCTCGTTCTGTGGCGCACCCAGGGCCGTCTTCATGGCATAGATGTTGGCCTCTTCCTGGAACTTGCCAATGTTCTTCTTGTAGCGGATTCTCTTGTTTCCAAACCAATTGGACACCTTTAGGAATTCAAATACGAGGGTCAAAACATCTCTGTACTTAAGACTCAAATCTGATGGTGTCTTCACAAGAATACAGCTGTGGACCAGGCTGTTTGTGACAATTCTAAAAAGGTCATAGTGTATGACTACCTGCCCATGTAAAGCCAGACTACCTGAGAAACGGTGATGCTACACTGTTTAGCTAGTTCTTCTTTGGCCTCTTCACTAGGGTAGGGGTTAGACAGGTGGGAGTAGAAGTACTCATTCAGGACTTCTGTCGCCTGCTTGCTGAAGTTGCGTCTCTTCCGCCTGACAAGGCAGAGAACGTTGTTTCAGTGGCAGCACTTTCCAAACTGCAGCAGTGTAAGCGTGCGTACGTGCACACACACACACACACACACACACACACACACACCTTGCATCCAGGAAACGCGAGCGCAGGATCATGACGGCCTCACAGGTGCTCTGTTTCAGCTGGGTCTGGATGGAGCTGAACTTGCGGTGGATGATGGCCACCATGCGTTCGATCTCCCTTGGCGACACAGGCCGTGTGCGTGACTGCTCCCTCAACAGGTTCATCACATGGGTGGTGAATTCGCTACATGCCTGAGGGAGACAGTAGGGCGGGGGTGGGGGTTGGAGGCATACAGAGACACAATGACCGACTTAACATCTACAAGCAATGCTTTTTTATGTCAGCAGCCTTTGGGCTTCAGATACTAAGTGCCCATCCATTTAAATTCTCTGCACCCAGCCTTTCCCCCCGTTACATGAGATGTTGAAGCAGGGGTGTTACTGAATCAAGTGTACAAACTAAAACAACCCCTGAAGTGTCAAAATGACTGGTAAACACTGCTTTGCCAAAAACATTTAGTGAACAGAATTATATTTAGCAACCCATTTTTTGAAAACAAGTAGCTTCTGAACGATGTCTCCTATACCAACTGTATTAGAAAATATGATACTTCAGAGTGGAAAATGTGTTTTAGTTGAATTGTAACAAAATGTATACATTCCGGGCACTTCTAATAAAACTGACCAATAGAATGCGACGGAGAAATAGGCTTGACGTGTAATATGGTTGCACTTTACATATCATGCACTGCTGTTGTAGCAGGTGTAAGCAGTCCCTAGTTAGTAGCACCCATCCCTTTGCCATTGATAATGTTAGGATATAGGGAGACACCAGTAAACATTCTTCCACCTCAGGTTGGTCTGCTCTCATGAACAGTACCTGCTCATATTTCTCCAGTTCAGTGTGATAGATGTTGCGAATCTGGCTCAACTTGCTTTTGTAGTCCGAATGCTCCAGTGAGCTGTCGGGTGACATCCCTCCCGTACTGGTGGCTGCAGACACTGCCGCCGCCGCCCCACCCCCTTTCTCTGGGCCAGCCACACCCTCAGCCAGCAACATGTTGTCCAATCGCACCAGCTGAGGGTCCTGTGGCTCCTCCTCTTGAGCATTTCTCATTGATAAGCCTGGAAGAACAGATAAAGGCCTAGTTTGTATTTACAGTGCGTAGACATCAGCACTCATTTGTACAACATGAGATGGACGGGCGAACAACGCACAAGTGCACCAGCGCAGTCCCCCCAAATGTTCTGTAGGGAACACACAATATCAAACGTTATGACCCGGTAGCAGTGTTTACATTTTTTTGTTCAAGTCTCATAAGCACCACACTCCCACATCTGGTTTAGGGGAAATGTATGAATGTTACAAAAACAACATGACACAAATGTTAAACAAGTTATACAGGAAATAAGGTTACATTCAAGTCACTGTACAAATAGTCACTATCAAATGACATAAAAACATTTGCAGAGGTTGCAGGCGACTGCCCAACCAACTCAGTGGCATTCTATGCACAGAAGATTGTGTCTCGTTTGTCTCCTCCCTCTACACAGCTTACATTATCCTTGTGTTTACAATTATATTATGATTTACAAAAAAAGCTGACTACTTCCTTTGAAACTAAATCTTGATCCACTCAGTATGAACACTATATCTATACACATCGACAGAGTGGTTGTGCACTCTCCAGCAGTTGCACGTGTGTGTGTTCTTTCTCAAGCCTGGTTCACCTCTGCAAACATTAATATGCATTTATATACAGTATGATTATATACCATCTAAATGACTGACTGAAGGAATTCCAGTTTAAATCCAAATGTAGGTTTGAGGGCTGTTTAAAAAGTAAAATCAATAAAGCACTATAACTATTGGATCAAAGACACTATCAAGACGATTTCAGAAATAGATAAGACATAATAAAACACAATAAAAAGGCTGAAAGCTAGCTACAAAATGAGAACACCTACCAGTTTTTTCTTTGATCTCGCACAAGACGCTGAACAAAGCTGGTTTCATACGATGACAATTCAGTGCATGTTTTCTGTAGATTGAAAAGATGATTTGCTATAGTCAGCTATAATTTCGTTAAGAAACTAACTAGCTAACTGTGTGACTTTTGACCAAAGGCAATTAGGCAATTTAACATCAGGCTGCAAAAATCTAACTAGTTATACACTGTATTAGCTGTACAGTAACCAGGAAACAATCGATTTAACAACCTAGGCTACAATGTATAACGTATAACATAATTTTGGCTAGCTCTGGCTAATAAACTTGGCTTGGCTGCAACAGCATCTATCTTATATATTTTAGCCAGTAAGCATTTTGGTTAGGGCTTTGTAGACAATATATGAGGACATTTGATATCAAGTCTTAGCTGTAAGTATTTATGGTGAGTTAACAATTACGTAGTTACTGTAGTAAGCTTTTGAATACTGAAACGTCTCCGGCACAACGTTAATGTTGACAATTTGAGTGATAACCTGACAAATCCATGACTGGATAGGACAGATGGACATGCTAAGCTACCTAGGTTAGCGTGAATGACAATTATCTCGCTCCCTACTACTAGCTAACTAGCAAAATGGCTAACAATTCATAGGCTAGCTAACGAACACATTAGCAAGTTTTTATCAACTTCAGGTCACGTAAACAAAGCAAAGTGTTTAGTGCTGTACAACTGTCTCGTTGTACCTGAACACAACAACATCACGTGGGAAAAGTGCTCGGGGATGCACATTAAAACCTTTAGAAAAGTTTTCCACGAGCTACAATGAGAAACACAAACAACAAATATTTATAGAGCTGGAGCTAGCTACGCTAAATGCTTTGAAGTAGTCCGCAATTGCTAACTAGCCAATTAGCAAAACACCCCCGAGCTCCATTAAATAATTGAGGCTATAGTACAAACTATCCACTTGCAACATATAACTTTTTTTCTTGGGCATTGAGCCAAATGAAGATCAGAAAGACTTGGTCTAACTCGCTTAGGTTACCTATGCTGTTTTGTATACTTTTATATAAAAAAAGAATACATTACAAACTTTGCTTGTGCTTCGTCCAAACTTTGGTCGGTGATGGTCATTATTTGTTGCAATATATCACCAATGTCTCTTCTGGCTTCGTGACCATTTTCGGCGACTTCGAGGCCTTGGTCACCATCTTGGCGATGTTGAGAGGATGGATGGACCGAGTTTAGGGCGTGCATACCGGAGTGAGCGCTCAAGCTTAGTCCCCGGCCGTTGGAAGGCCCATTGCCCGAGAGAGGCTGCTGCTGCAACATCTTGAGCGGCGCACAGTGGCAGTTACTCACACCCTTCAAAAGTTTCACACACTAGTGTCCCCTAGCGATTGACAAAGTAAAAAACAAGAAAATAATACTATAGCGACACGGGACTAAAGTGGACTAGTCTGTGTGTTTGATTTAGAAAAGCAATATAGAAAAAATGAATAATCTTGATCTGAATAATCATGATAAAAGCCATTTTATTAATTTGATCTGAGCTCTGATTCCAAACATAAAAAATTTCTTATAAAAACAAATCAAAATATAGCTGCAAGCAGCAATGTGGTGGCCAAGCAGGTCAGATGACCCAGAAGAAACTTTCGACATCTAGTGACTGCGGTTTACCTGGCTTTCTTTGCAGTGGCTTATAGTCTCGCTAAACAGAGAATCAGAGACATGACAAGCTTGTCAGCTTTGGCTGGATTTGAACCTCTGACGTTGCCAGGACACCAATTTATCCTAGTGAGCTATTCTCAGTGCTGGAAATCAGATTTCAGTGACTGCGTAAAAATATAAAGAATTTTTCCTGTGGCAAGCGGTTGTCAGATTTGTCCCAAGTTTAAACAGCTGTAATTCAGTCCTATTTTGATATGTCAATGTGATTGTGGTCTGAAGATAATCTGTGTAAAAGTTGGTGAATATTTGATACATTTTGAGTAGGACAAAAACGTTTTATTAATTAATGAAAATGGCGGCATCAATTTGGCTGGTATCACAAGTTAACATGTGTCAGACATGGGATCGCCCCCCTAGAGGTTAGAGGACACATATCTGTAAAGCACAATAAATCGGATTCTTCATGAGTATAAATCCCCTGAGAATGAAACATTATCGTGGCCATTATGATTATACTGCTCGACAGCTACTGTCACATACCTGGCTTCACTAAACAGATAAACCAGTATCATGACATGCCTGAGACTTTGCCTGGATTCGAACCTACGACCTTGCACTTCAACGGAGCCAGTCTATCCCAGTGAGCCATTATCAGCACTGGATGTGTACAGTTACTGAATACAAAAAGGAAGCCGTTTCTCCTGTGGCACGCATGGTCAGATTTGGCCCGAGTTTATACAGCTGTAATTCAGTCATATTTTTACATGGCAAGGTGATTGTGGTCTGAAGATAATCTGTGCCAAATCTGGTGAATATTGGATACATTGTGTAGGAGTAAGGAAAAAAGTTCATTATTCATTCATTCAAAATGGCGGCCTCATCAATTCGTGTGGTATCACGCGTTAACATGCATCAGACGCGGGATCTCCTAAGATATCACGAGACATAGGAATTGCTTAAATACGCCAAACAAATCAACAGTTATTGGTCAAAACACAATCCTACCTATTGTAATGCCCCCTAGAGGTCAAATGACACTACCTGTCTCAAACCTCTTAATAAGAGGGCCTTGAGTCCATACACCAAGTTTGGAGTCAATGCATCAAAGCTTGGCTAAGATATTACCTCACTTTCTTTTTCCGGATCAGTTGCTCAATTTGATTGGCTGTAACTAACAAACGGTTGCAGAAATCAAAACGCCATGTGATGTCTTTTGTGAGGCTTGGTCTGAAAATGTTTGCCTATTGCAGCGCCACCTAGAGGTGAAATGGCATGACCTATTTTGGACTTCTTTAGAACAGGGTCCCTCGTCCCTATACCAAATTTGTTGTCAATGCAGTAAAGAGGTGCTGAGATATGACCTCACTTCTTTTATGGTGGCTTGGTTGACGATTTTGATTGGCTGATGACTTTGATTGGCTGTTCCAGTCGAGTGTAGAAAGTCTAAAAAACATGTGATTTCTTTTGTGTGGCTTGGTCTGAAGATGATCTGTGCCAAATTTGGTGAAGATTGGACAAACCTTATAGGAGAGGTAGCGAAAAAACGTTATATTCAAAATGGCGGCCACATCAATTCAGCCACATCAATTTGATGTGGCTGTATGTAACAAACGGTTGCGAAAATCAAAGCTCCAGGGGATAATTTTTGTGAGGCTTGGTCTGAAGATCATCTGTGGCAATTTTGAAGAAGATTCGACAAGAATTGTAGGAGGAGTAGCGAAAAAACGCTTTTCCTTTACATTCAAAATGGCGGAGAATCTATAGAACTGGGTATGACTGGGTATGAGTGCGTTGAACTCGTCTTGATCCAGGGAATCCAACGATACCTCATTTTGGACAATGGGGCATATGGTTCAAAAGTAACATGTGTAAACACACCTTCAACTTTGACCCATTGGTGGCGCTAGATGGTTGGAATGGGAGACATGAAACTTGGTGAAATTGATGAGGGGACTGGTCCCAAATAGTGTGCCAAAATTCACAACTTCTGACCAATTGGTTCTAGGGGCTGCCATAGACTCCCATGGCAGAAGAAGATGTATAATAATAATAATAATAAGAAGAAGAATACGTAGAAACACTTAAGGTGGCTTCGCCACTTCGCGGCTTGGCCACCAATTAAAAGTATTCCCTCTGCTTTTTTCACTCTGTCATAATCATTTCTAGACTAGACTGTTGTCATTTGTCTAGGTTACTTCTACTTCTCGTTTAGCTCTGTCTTGTCAACAGGATGTGTGCCAAAACCACAGAAGTGTTAGAGTAGCAGGGTGCCTGTTTCAACATGCTGTCTTTGAAAGTAAGGCAAAGGCATTTTCTATAGAAAGAGCATATAAAGCAGACCTGACTCTTACAATCAGCTCATGCCTTAACTCTAGTAGGACTACTTATTTACAATACAAACAAAGCCGTACTTGACGTTTCACAGTAATGTTTCATAATGCCATGACGCAGACAGAAGGTGGCCAAATAAATAAGGGGGGGTTGGGGTAAAAAGAGGAACAGGAAGAGAGAAAGAGAAGACTGACAGACAGACAGTGTTGGAGAAAGCTTGACATGCTTGTGAAGCTAAAGGCATAGCAGGTTGTTTTCACAAAACATTTAGTCAACCAAGTAAAGAATGCTGTGCCTACTCAATGCTGGTAATAGAAGATGAGATTGATCAAATACTAGATTGAAGGAAGAAAAAGGTAAGAAAATAGTAACTTACTTCAATTTTGTTTGAAAAAGTTAGGACACACTCTAGGGGCAAGTAACGCCCTGAGTTGCATTTTTGAGCTGTACATGATGAAACCTGTCATTCTGGTTTCTTATTGATATTCCATCTGCTATTAGAGCCTATTATGAATACATCTGCAGTAGTTGATCAGTTTGTGGTAAATCTACAGTGAAGTTGTATTAACATTAGCTATACAGTTAACACTTTGAGGTTTGTTATGTTGCTGTAACACTAATCAGGACAGTATATATCATAATATTTCCTGTCTTAAAGTTGTCGCTTTCATCAAAAATAGATTAAATCCAGTGGAAACTTCCCAATGGAAGTGGATGTTACCATGGAATCGTCAGAACGTGAAGTTGCAGTTTCTGAAGAGCAACACTTGGAGCCTCTTATAATTATTGAAGAGGGGGACATTACTGAGAACACAGTCGTTGGAGGACCAGAGACCATGACTGAAAACATGTGTGATGATGAAGATAGTATACAGGAGGCTGGACAAGTAGGAAAACTCAGCAGTAATAGTGAAGAGGATGGAGACCCTGGAGAATACCCATGTCAGGTTAAACAAGAGTACAACATAGAAGAAACCAATAGATATTCAGTAACAAACAAAGAAGAAAAAGCATATCCAGGTTCTGACAAAGTAGAGGAACCAGGTGGTGGAAGAACAGAAGAAACTGAGAACAACCAAGAGATTATTAAAAAAGAAACAGATGGAGAGACAGCAGATAGAGATCACAAGAGACAAAGTCAGGTAGGAATCCGGACGGAAGAAATACAAGCCCAAAATACTGAAGAAGACCCCAAGTTGCACATAGAAACATCAACACAGGCTCTACAAGTGGATACAAACAACGTTTTACCATCTGACCGGCCACTGAATGAGATGTTCAGCACGGTAGACACTCAAAAGCAGGTTAGAAAAACCTACTGTATTTTTTGTGTAGAGCCAGTAAATGCTCTTGTGTCAACATGTCACAATCACATTGATTCAATTTGCGAGTCTTTTGAGGGAAAAAGGTTTTATCTTTGTTACCGTCCCCAAAATATTAAATTGATTGCAATGAATCTTTGACATTCTAAACCACCCCCAACCTGAATCTGGAGGAAGATCAGGGGTGATTATATTGTACCACTATGTGGGTGTATCAGAAACTATGCCACAATAAACCAAGAGGAGAAAATGATACAATTCTATAGCCACAATTTCTTCCTCTTTTTTTCCCTCCTCTGACTTTGTCAGGCTCGACGATTAACCCCTGATTTCCCAGACACACTTTACGAGCTGCTGTGCACATTGCAAGAAGGAAGACGTCTGAATGACCAGCGCTGCTCTTTCAACATGGAGATAGGGGGGAGGAGGAGGAGGTGCCACTCTGAACCCAGTGTCACCATGCCAACCAACAGAGGTGACAGGAAGGCTCTGTTTGTGACAATTGTCTAATGAGAATTGCCATTTGAGGACACAAACTGATCTGTTATGGTTTCTATAACACACGTTTCGTTCCAACAAAAGTAAACTTCTATTAGTTTAGTTTGTAATTTTTTGTGTGAAGATTGTTGAAAACCAACACTTATATTGAGATAATGTTTACACTAGGTTTATTGGCGTGATACTGAAATTCAGATGATCCGCGTGGAGCTTATCTCACACTCATCTAACTCCTTTCCCCTCTCCATTTTCAACAGTGGTTTTTTCCTCCATGACTTCACTGCAGAAAGAGGAGTTCTTTGAGTTTGTTGCTACATCGCAGGCACGTCGACTGGACGACCAGCGGGCAGAGTCATTAAAAACCCCCCCTCCTAAACCCAAAGCTAACAGGATACGGAGCAGTATAAAACTCTCCATAGTGAGAAAACCTCCCCCAGTAGCAGTACCCAAGGAGGACTTGTACAACATGATTCTCAGCTCACAAGTATGTGGTTTTAACTGTGATAAGCCTATGGAATTTTTGGGGGCGTCAATTTCCATTGCATACCCTTATGTCTTTTGGCTTAACCTCACCACTTTCTCCTCCTGTAGGGTTAGGGCTTTCATGGTGGCTTAAATCATCTCATGTGCTGTTAACTTGAAAAGCTAAGTTATGTGGGTGTTACTTTTGGTGTAAAGTCTACCCTCTGTGGTCCTTTCAGGCACAGGGCAGACTGGAGGAGCAGCGAAGTGCCGCCCCAGGTCCCATGGATGACGAGGACTTTTTCTCTTTACTGCTGAGGGTTCAGGGGGGACGCATGGACGAGCAGAGGACTGAGCTTTCCACAGCTGTCAGTACCTGAGAGCGCACGAGAAAATGGATGGGAAACAAATAATGCAATTCATTCCGAATGCTGGCGCAGCTTTGATCTGTCAACATTTTTTCTGGATATGTGTTTTGAGTCTGTGTTGAGAGTGTTGTATGACATAACGGTGCAATAGTGTAGTCATAATGTAGGCCTGTGTCAGAATGTGAATAATATGGGCAATTTTTACTGCAGTTTTCCTGACCAATTTGACTAATTCCTGCTTCTTTGAAGATGTCTTGTGGAATCACCTATTAATAGCCATTTACTTATATCTACAGTCTTTTCGCCTTAGCTATATTGTTCCCAACTTTTTTTGTTACAATCGTATAGGTGTAAATAACAAACAAGCAATGCAATCCTTTAGGCCCAACAGCTCTGAAAGAATAATTTAACAGCATTGGACAGTGTTTCCATATTGCTGGACAATGCTCCTCAGGAAAATAAACAAGACGGTGAAGGTCACAATGACTCGTTTATTTGCTCATTTACTTTGTGGGAATGACAAATATATAGCTATGTCTATCTACTTCGGTTACTTCAGTTATTACATGCAATTTATCAGGGTAGCACACAGCTACAGCCAGAGGGGCCTTTGGAAAACACTGACATCTTTTTGAGCACCACGCCAACTGCATGAGTTCTCGATGTTCGTAAATAGTTTTGGGGAAGGTGAAAGTAAATGACGTAGAATACTTCAGTTGGTTCCTCAAAGCTCTATAAGTATGCAGGTTTATTATAACTATGGCCACTCTATGTGGTGTGCTACAGTAAAGTAGTGCTCGCAATGAAAAAGCTGAGATGTCATGTGTCCAACTGTCTGAAAATGTAAGCATAGAGGGGACACGTTAGGCATTAAAGTGTAAAGAAATGTTTAGCCAGTGAAAGTTGTCACATTTCATCCATTTGCAGCATTAGCCTGGTAGAGTTACAGGGTAGTAAGCAACCAAGACTAACTTACAGTACCTCATAGAAAACCTTTTTGGTTTGGTTTTGATAAAATAGGCCCTTGAGAACCATTTCCAGTAACAAAATTATGCAAATAAATAAGTCACATGCCGTGGGACTGGACTGGTCTTTTCCACAATTATGGGGAAGTTCAGTGTCTATGTTTGTGACAACTGCCTCACCCTGACACTTATCCCATTCTCTTTTACTCTGGTGGAAAGGCTCAACAATGTAAAATAACGAATCCCTTTTGGTGCTAGAAAGCAAGTGTGGGTCACAGGAAGTGTAGGCCTATGAATAATAATTATTGTTTAAAAAAAGACTTCTTTCATTTCTATGTGATAAAGGAAATCATCTGACGAGTGAGACAGAATCCTGGTAGGAAAAAAAGATGTGCAAAAATAATGACGGTGGTTCATGAATGCAGTTGGCCTATGAATAGAGACCATGGGGTCACAAAAAGTAAAAGGTTAGTTCACGGTTGAGATATTTCTGCAAATGTGAATAAAACAAGTCCCCTATCAACATTCCTACATTCATTAGCTGTGCATTAGTAAGACAACATTTTAAGAGTTTTGGAAAGATATCCATTCTCGCTTCTCCACGGTAAATGAAATCCACTTGATACTTCTGCATGTTCTTTGGCTCTGGGTCTATGGAGTTAGATTAGTTTCATAATTCAAACAAACAAACGCAACACGATTCAAACAAATTTAACACGATCCAAACAAACGTAACACGATTCATACAAACATAACACGATTCAAACAAACAAACGTAACACGATTCAAACAAACGTAACACGATTCACAAATGTATTTCGTGATTCACAATTGTAACGCGATTCACAAATAAATGACCCTATTACATTCGTTTGCAACCTGACAAACACAAGTTACAAATCCCTGCATTCGTTGGTGTGAATCCTTGCATTCGTTCGTGTGGATTTTTGGAACTTTCCTGACGCGCTTTGATCCACAAATGCATTTTTTCTAAAAGATATCCTCAGCAGCCTATCAGATCGTCTCTTCCAATTTTAGCCAATCATATTAACGTGTCTATGTGGACTTCAACAACCTGCCATAATGACGGACATCGTCTCATTCAGATAATGAGCAATGTCGTCTGGTAGCATGTAGGTGAAATATTGCTTGTTAATCTTATTAAACCGATGATCATACCTGATTAAATATTGTTGAGAATGGCAGGATTCATGTTTAGTCATTTTCCGTGTTTCCTAGGCTAACGCAGAGCCCGTCTACCCATATTAGACATTCTCCGGTGATTGGCTAAAATTGGAAGAGACGATCTGATAGGCTGCTGAGGATATCTTTTAGAAAAAATGCATTTGTGGCTCAAAGCGCGTCAGGAAAGTTCCAAAAATCCACACGAACGAATGCAAGGATTCACACCAACGAATGCAGGGATTTGTAACTTGTGTTTGTCAGGTTGCAAACGAATGTAATAGGGTCATTTATTTGTGAATCGCGTTACAATTGTGAATCACGAAATACATTTGTGAATCGTGTTACGTTTGTTTGAATCGTGTTACGTTTGTTTGTTTGAATCGTGTTATGTTTGTATGAATCGTGTTACGTTTGTTTGGATCGTGTTAAATTTGTTTGAATCGTGTTGCGTTTGTTTGTTTGAATTATGAAACTAATCTAACTCCATATGGGTCTGGTTCAGTTTTTTTTTCCGTGTGCTGTCTTGTGATTCCATGATCCCGCCTTGATGACATCATCAAAACAAGGCTGTGGAAGCGTTTCGAATTCAGTACGGCAACGCGTTTCTTAATTCTCATTTGAAGGGAATACTTGAGGTTGGTATTTAGTAAGGTAGGCTAAGGAACTATAAAAATAAGAAGTTATTATTCGTCAGTTTTGGTTGTGTGTTGGTATCGGCTACGCCAATACAAAATCTTTTTTAAATGAGGTCGTAAAAGCGAATGGAAAGTATTGAAAGTGAATTTTAACTGGTCATGTCTGAGACAGTTTTATCTGAAATATATGAAAATGTTGACGCCACTGTACCGACCGAGTTTCGAATGTTCGAATGTATCACACAAATCAGGATGCTACTAGTAGGGCCAATGGGGTTGGGATTTTTGCAATGTATATAGTCAGGTTTCACGTCTTCGACTAAATATCATCAAATGTATTCATATCCACATTTTAGTATGCTGGTTAAAATAAACTTCCAACTGTTTATTTTCGTTTCCTCAGATGTTTTCCCTTGTTGCCCTGCTGATCATAAGCCTACCAACAGATGGAGACACCGCGCCTATCACCTGCTACAATGACGAAGGAGTTGCTGTTGACTGGTGAGGATAGTTTTGTTGTCTGTATTAAATGTTTTATATTTGCAGTTGTAGCAAAGACTATAGAAGCACTTCCAGTACTCTAAGGTTGTAATATGTGAAATTGAGACGTTGGCGGCTTAGCAGCTTACTTCAACCCCCACCCCTTGTCGCTCTCCAGGTTCTATATCTACAAACTGCCACATAAGCATGGTAGCAAAACTCAAAACGATGGGCAGAAGTATCTACTAATGGATAAAGGGAGTGAGAGATGGACGGACGGGAAAGTCCTGGTGAACGACAGCACTGGAGCACTAGGGAGGACAGTGGGGCAGCTATATCAGCAAGAAAAGGTCTGCTGTGTTTTGTACCCCTTCCCAATATCATGTCTTAGTTACATCAGAGCTGGGATAGAGCTATGGAAGACTTCAGTCACAGTCTAATGACTACAGTCACAACAAATCAACACCATATTCAAAAAGTGTAACAACGATATTCTGTTGTTTCTCACTGATAAGACAGATCAGTAGAAAATATGCTGTATTTAATGTGTGTGGTTTCATTTCAGAGCAGTGAGCTTGCCTATATCTTGTACAATGACCAGAGTCCACCCGAGGCTATGGGCGACAGATGGTTTAATCAAAGTGGAAACAGAGGGGGGCATACTAAGGGTGAGATAGAGGCCAGCTAAATTATCACACGTTTCACATAATCATTTTTTACACAGTTTCACTCCATTGTTCAAAGTGTATGGTATCTAAACGGGAAGTATGCTAATCATTTGCAGTCAGACTTAACATGAGCAAAGTATTACATTTGCATGTAATACATTTGCAACAACTTGCATGTGAAGAGGATCTTAGCTAATTATATCAAAGTTGAGGTATAGCGGTAGAACCTGATAGTTGTCACAGGTGTGAGCAGCACTTCTAATCGGTTAGCATGGTTGGACATTGAAATCATGGTTTGATTTTTCACAACAGGTGTTGTGCTTCTGGATAAGAATCAGGGGTTTTGGCTGGTCCACAGCACGCCTCGCTTCCCCCCAGTACAGAAGAAAGGGCCGTATTCTTACCCGAGCACTGGTGTGATCAACGGACAGAACTTCATCTGTGTCACTTATCCACTGGAGCGCTTTCAGACCATTGGTGAGAAGATGAGTCACCTATCATTTGGAAAGATAAACTTCCATAAGAAAAATGTATTGTGGAACAGGATGTAAACGGTGTATAAAAGGAAAATATGATGACATCCTGTTGGCAACCCTGTTCTTTAAAAGAAAAAGGAATATTGGATGATTTGGGACTAATAGTGGTCAATAACTTTCAAATATTTTCATGTTTTGTACCTTTTACCATTTTCATTTCTGTTGTCTGTTATACAAAATGTTTCAATTGTGCAAAGTTGACAATACCCATGAACTAAACAGCATGTGTATAAGCATTACTTACCAGTTTTTTTTTAGCATATTATTGTGGAAGTGCAACTACAGCCTCACCCGTCCACCCAGCAACTAGCGCCGTAACCATAGCAATGTCTAATCGAGAGTAATCCTTTCTCGATGGCAGTGTAACCATAGAGACAGTGCATCTCCAGCTGTGACTGTTTGCTCCATCAGTTTTATGTATCTTCACGAGTGTTGAGATGGGCACCATTAAGTTAGGTATCGCACTCCTGTTGAGCGCTTCTATTGTAAGTGTCTTCAAGCCATAGCGCACCGTGGTAAGCCTAGATATGTTTAAAGATATGATTAAACAAGAATCTAAAGTTTGTGGTAGTCTGTGCATGGCTGTGCACTCGGCCTAGAGTTTAGTGTGGACAACTTCCTGTCAATTTGCTGATGTAGATGTTCGCTGAATCATTCAAGGGATTCCTCCTCATGTCCTTCCTTTGTCTATTGCAGGAGAACAGTTGCAGATAAACCAGCCTAACGTGTATGACTGTGATGTTCCTGCCTCCTTGGCTAGTCTGGTGCCCTCCATAGCTGCTGTGTGTAAGAAGAACCAAATGACCAACAGCATCTTTCCATACACCAGGCCTGCAGCCAACCGCAGCATGTCTCTCACCTCTTTGGGTGGAACAAAATTCATAAGTTTTGCAAAAGGGGCATCATTCAATAATGGTAAGGCACCAGTTTGTGTGATCAGCCTTTATATCTTGTGCTGGTTCTTATGCAACAAAGGGAAAACATTAATTTGTGTATGTTATCTGGCATTTGCATAAAGCATTCAGTGGCTTGATAACTATTTATCCTTCTATCAACTTTGATTGTTGATACTTGATACAGTGTTGAACTCGCCCTATCCTTCATCTCTCTCCTATCAGACCTGTACCACTCCTGGGTCGCCCCCACCCTCCAGTCCAACCTTCTGGTCCAGTTCTGGGTGCGCTCGACGGGCATACTCCCATCGAATTGCACCCTGGGTTGGAAAGTCTTAGACATCACCAGCCTCTCCCCAGGCCAGAAGTTCACCTACAAAGCCAGCCAGGACCACTCAAAGTGGGCCATCAGCACCAAGGGGAACTGGGTATGCGTGGGCGACATTAACCGCAACCAGGCGGAGGAGAAGCGTGGAGGCGGGACAGTGTGCCAGCAGGATGCCCTGGTGTGGAAGGCGTACAGGATGGCAGCGCTGCAGTGTCAGATGTGTGGGGGAACCATAGCAAACTGTGCCACCTCTGTAGGGTGAGCTACAGCACTTACAGGGAGGGAAGGGAAACGAAAAGTTGTTTTGTCAGTCATCTCTGAGTGGAAATTTTGCACAAATCTATTTTTATCATGCCTACTGAAACAAAATTGAAATGCTGCTTCTGATCATGACTAACATTCTTTACATGTAAAACAGGTGCACTTTGCTTTGAGGTTGTTACTGTAGCAACCAGTGGTAGCCTTATGGCCATTCAACTATAATTGTTGAAAAATCTTAGGTTTTTTATGTTTTGTATGTGCCATTGTGAATGCAACTAATTATTTGGATCAATTTGTGGTCGAGCGGTGTTGTTGGATTTATGTGTGTGTATGCTTGGTTTTGGTACTGTTGTTGAAATGTAGTTCTCTTTTCTGAAATGAAGATGAGAAAAAGAGTTTGTGGTGAGGACATCTTTTGCAAGTAAATATGATCTCTTCAAAAACGATTATGCTGTAACATTGCATTAACATATTTGGGATGTGTATGCATCTGGTAACTTATAATAACTCAAAATCAAATTCACTTCTATAACAAGTACATTTATTACACAAAAAACAAGCGTATATGTAGTGCATAAACATGACATGTTATTTAAAACATGCATAATCATGTATATTGCGAAACATGAAAGGGGTGCATTCCCCTAAGAGAAAGGCACAATCATCTCAGCTGATACTAGCACCTCATCTCAGATCCCCCAGAATCCTCTCCTTTAGAGCCACCATATGAACGCCTCAGTCCCAGCTGGGATTTCAACAGCACTAGAGACTCGAATGAGTTGACAGGTCTGCATTACACATTGACCCCAAATATTCCTTAATTGTGGAAGTTGGGTTTTAGCTCTCAACCTGTCATACATAATCATTTGGTTAAAAGTAGGCTTTAGCTCTTAACCAGTCATACATAATCATTTGGTTCAGATGACATGTAAGAGAGCAGATCATTTTACGTAGGCTTCTACATGCAGGCTTTAGGTTGAACATTGTATAACGTGTCTATTTCTACACTTAAAAAACAAAAGAGTAGAATAAAAATAGAATAAATACTATTTCACATACTGGTTTTGAAGACAGCTATTCCTATCTAGAAACTGTACACCAAGTTCAGCTTGTGTGGTACTGAACAGTTTGACGTGGATAAAAGAAAATAAACATAGTCTTTGTAAAAGGCACATACTAGTTTGGAGTTTCTTTAGTGTCTCTGTTTGAAATGATGGTGTAGCTAGGCAGTATACCAGGTATATACACACAAGCCAAAAAACTTACCATACTTAAAGATACTTACAAAGTATAAGAAATAAAAGCAGTCAAACTCAAGTCAATTTTAGGTACACTTCCAATGTACTTACAAGAAAATGTTTGAAGATCTAATTTAATACATTTAAATTAGATTTAAGTACACTCCTTTTCTGTTTAGCAGTAATTATGCCTTAAGTTACATTCTACAATGTCCACAGCTAGAGTGCTTTGTGTAGATAATACAAGATGCCGCCAAATAAATAATTAGTATTTCAACCACTATGTCATCAATTTATCAATGAATGTCAATTCAAAATGCTACTGAAATAACCATGCTTTTTCTACATCTTGATTTGAAATGTTTGCTGTTTTATGTTTCTTAAAGCAATTTTATGTAACTTTATAAACTACAAATGATACCTTGAGCCTTGACTCCTTGCCACTGTAAACACAATTAAGACACCATATTATACACATACACAGCACATCAACATTGACAAAGCGTATATAGTGTAGTTCAACGAGAGAGTCCCAGGGTTTTGCTACGATAACATATCCTTACATCACTTGCATCTCTAGAAGGTCTGTCATTTTGCATATATACTGTATATTTATAGTATCCATCTTTTGCACAATATTGAAAGAAATTACACTAGACACTACAAGATTAAAGCAATAATCGTAATCTGGATTAATTTGTGATCTGTTTACTCAACTAATAAACTCAAATATCATTCCTTCTGTTAAGACAAAACCTGAGGTACCTCACCGACACAGGGGGAAGCCTTGGTTGCTGTACTAACATCCATTTGGTTAGACAAGGAAAAAGAGATGCAAATGCCATCGCTCAATGATTTCCATTGGTCCTTCCATTGGTCCTTAGATACTGAAAGGATTTCAAGCTAGCAAGATTGATCCTGCTCTCCACATCAAGTAAATGGTTTCTGGTGTGGTCAGCACGTGATAGAAATGTCTTTACGTCATTGTACAGGTTGAGATACGTTCAGCGGAACATTTTGGTAGAAGAAGCTCAGTTGGAATGTGAAATTGTTTTTGTAAAAAAGGCATAGGTCATTTAGGGCTAGGAGAGACAAGGCCACATTTAAAAGAGACATCTTTGTGAAGTCCGGGATTTCATTGAGTTTGGAACCATGTGTCAAAAAAGAGTTCTGACCAGTCTCCGCCCCTTGTCTTTGATTCGAGGAAAGGTGGCACTGGTCTCAGTGCTTATTGGATGAGAGCTTAATGGGGTAGTACCCCCTTTTCTTCTAAGTAGGAAGTCCACACTTGAGGAAGTCATAGCGTAGAAGACGTTTCCTGTGGCAGGAATAACTAACTCTGTAGGGTATACAAATATGCAGAGCATGCAAATGAATAGCTGTGAACTGTTTACAACCAACATACATTAAGTCTTGCAGCTTCAGATCATTTCCTCACCTTTTCCCTCAGGAAGTAGTTGAATAAGCTCATATTTGGAGGCCTCTTTACGGTCCTGATTGTTCTTCTCAAGGGCAGAACTGATGACAGTGGGGGTCTTGTCATTGCTTGACACCTGAGCAGACAATGAGACAGCTTTACTCCTACTTGTTATATTCCGAATGCATTACTGTTCCCCCTAAGGAAAATTGTTTTATTACTGCCAGATGCTTAACAATTTAAGACAGAAAATCCTTTACTTAAGTTAATGTCAGTTTTCTTGTCCCCCCACCATAATGCTTCGATATAAATTCCCATCATGTAAATCCATCCGTATCCTGATGATTCGCATATCTGGCCCCGACCCTTGATGGTTATAGGTGGGATTGTTGCCACAGGAGACGGATCGACGATGTGATTTGACAGTGTTAGGTGATGGGGTCAATGCAGCAGAGGGGGTGGGTTCAGTAGATGAAGGGGAGGAGTCCACATCAAGACAGGAAACCGAAGGGGATTTCATATGCTGCAACATCAACAACAACAATAATGATAACTACAAAGCTTCTCCGCCAAGGAGAATGCAAAAGACAAGAATACACATAAGAGCATTAAAGGACCTTTGTCGTTCCATAGCATGTGTTTTTGCAAGCCCTTTAATGATTGATGAACACAAGGTTGTGCTTGTTAGTAAAATCAAAAATAAAATAAAATAAAATCAAAATAACATACTACCATACACACAATAAACAATACAGTAGCTTAACTACTGTATTGCAGTTAAGCTACAATACAGTAGCTTAACTACAATACATCCTGTGCTATATATAACATATATAGCACAGGATGACATGCACACAAACATTTTGGCACATCATTAGATCATTACCTTTGCAAGCTTGGACAGTAAGTGATTGACAGGAGAGGGAAAGTCAAACATACTTTCACTGTCACCAGCCAGACTGGTTCTTGAGGAACTTAAGCTGTATAAAAGATGGACAGAGTTACTCATGCACAATTTGTATACTCTATTGAATGTATGTTTGATACTTAGAGGTTTAATCTAACTCGTATCAATATTATTTGTATTTGCAGTATTTACTCTGGGCACTGAGTGACGATGACAGTGGGGGTAGGGCCACGACTTGGACTAGGTTCACTTGGGGCTTCGATCTTATTGGAGAGTCTATAACTGCAGCACACATATCGAAACACAAGTTTAAAAAAATATTTTTGCATGCATATACCAATATAAGAGTAAAAAAAAGATATGGTATACTGTATTATTGTGCTCCTATTCCATTGTACCTTTCTTCTTCAGTTAGTGTCGGAACACTGTTGTACCACTGTAGGAAGGCGTCGTCAGAGATGAAGACACAGTTTTTACAGGAAGATTGGAGGAGTCGAATTTGAGCTAAAACTTCAAATTCCTGTAAGAAACAAAACCACTTATCTCTCTCTCTCTCTACATATATATATATATATATGCACATACAGTATATAAACATAAATGCTTATAGCATAAATGGCTTAAACATTCTGTGAAAGTATATATCAAAGTAAAACAACAGCGTAAAAATACAGTACAGTACACTGCTTCTGCTTTTAACTTGAGTTAATGACCCTACAAGGAGTGCTGAATTCCTTCCCTTACGAAACAATGCAATACTTACACGTCTCCGTTTGTCAAAGTTGATATAGCCATTCTGAAAGGGAGAAACAGGAAGTTTTTGTGTAATTTTGTCATGTCGCAAATGGGCATGTCACAAATGAGTTTCACTTGAAATTATGATTGCAGTGGTTTGACCCATTGGCAAGAGGACACATCCCAAAGATTCACCTCTAGCTTGTCTTTGACTGCTGTGTCCAACATAGTGAGGTCAGTCAGGAAGATGCCCAAGTAGGGCACTGTGCCCTGGGCACTGGACTGAAAGAGAAGAAAAAGCAGGAGCATTGTCAGCACCACTGAACATTAATGCCTGTATTCTTTATATCATGGTAATGTCTTAATTAGACCAAACAGTCTACCAATCGAATACAAATCACTATTTCAAAACAATATGGATATGAGAGCCCTCATATAAACATTGAGATTATTAATGAATAATAACAAAGATTTTTGTGCTATTTGTCCTGCTTATCAACCACTTGGCCATATTTTGCACTTACTAGACATGCCAAGGATCACTGCGATTCACTTTTGATTAGCACTAATGTACATTGTAATTTTTAAGGATTATTTTTTATTTTTTATGTTGTGCATATTAATTCGGCTGTAACAGTGCCATTTCTTACCAGGGATCAATAATAGTAGAATTGTAGTTTGTCACACATTCCCATATTGTTCTGTAACACTTCTGTTACAAGATATGTGTGACATTAAATTCTCTTACCCCTATATGTCTTCTGTTGTTCATTTTGCTGTCCACATTGGCAAACTTCGAAGTGCCCTCCTAGAAAAGACACAAACTAACAGTGGAAATTCCTCTTCCATTCAAAAAGGGTTTACCACATTGACTTTGACTATACGGTGTATAAAAATAGCATCGGCTGAAAAATCCTGACAAATTATGCTGTATACTTCTTGTATTGAATGCCTTACACGTTTTCAACCTTGTCTGGTATAGTTACCCATTTCAGGCATAATGAGCTAGGAAGTGGTTTGCTCTGGCGATTATCAAAGCCCAACAGAAGATGTCGGAGAAGCTTTCTCCGACATCAAAGCTCTGATTGAAGTTTTCAAATGAAAGCAACAGCAAATGCTTTTGGGAATTTGCGAATGTCTATGGCTAAAATTGATGCTAATGCATAAGTATTGATGCCTGCATAGTTTAATAGTGAGTCCAAATTATGTAAATCCTTCTTATTCCCCCAACCCCCACTCACAATGCATCCTGAACACAATACATATTTAAAGAAACTGCTGTTTTGTGTGACAGATTTGTGGCAGCTATACAGAACCAGATTAAACCTATTCTGGGCCTAAACAGCATGTTCACTCTGATGTAGATACTCTTTAAAAAAAGGACTTTCACTTCTGTAAGTTTTTATTGAGTACAGACAAGTACAAATTTTGCATGAACTAAATCGTTTTTGGAAACCTGTCTCCATAAAAGTCCCTCACCTCTTTGAGCAGCTCTCTGCTGTGGGAGAAATTGTCCTTCTCTGAGAAAATGTCTGACAGCTCCTCGTATCTCCTCACGGTCTCCCTGTCAGGGTCACGTGACAAAGACGATGAGTGATGGGTGTGAAAAGGCTTGGCCGACATTCTTTCCAAGAGACACAACATCCAGATCAAAACTACAATGAAAATGTTAATGAAATATTATACTTGTCTGTGTCTAGCCAGGTGCGCCTCAGTCTGTGTATGGGGTTACTCTGCAGTGCACAAACAATGGCATACAAGGACGAAAAGTTTTTCCTTGCTCGGCACTCCTGTTCAAAATAAAAATACATGCCCACACCCACACATTATGTACTACACACAAACCTGCAGGTCAATGGGTTTGATGGGCATTGAATTACTCTTACTGTCTGACATGTTCAATGATGCACAGTTATAAAGATACTTCTTTCTTAAAAAAAAAGTTGCTGGGGGTGGGGGGGTCAGGACAGTGATTTGGAAACAAAATGTATAGGAAAATAGTTTACATTCTTGAATGCAAAAATTACTAAATAATATATTTCCATATTGCTCCGGAGAATGAAGGCTGTGTCTTTTCAAATAACGAATGCTAAATAAATACTTTCTGTCCACCAGTGCCAATCTGTCAAACTTCATTTCTCATAAGACATATTTGTCATATCGCACAGATTACATATTGAATTATTTAAACGATCCCAGTGTCCTTTGGCTTTTTGTGTTTGACCCACTAACCTCCGCCACACTGATCCATTGCTCAAGGACACGAGCTCTCTGCCAGCTGCGTAGCTGCGTGGACCACAAGCAGGACGCCGACACAGTATTGGCAAGCTTGTTAAACTGCCGTACCGTGGCCCGAACAGACCAACACACTCCCTCCCGTCCCTTCTTATCTCTTTGGGACCACAGTGAACCCAGGCAGTGGTACGGAACCAGACGGACAAACAACTCCTGGCAGAAGGAGGGAGGCGAAGCAGAGAGGTAGGCAAAGAGAGATCGACCGCAGGAGAGAATATGGGTTGAGGGGATGAAATTGTTTTTTACGTGTAACTTTGTAATTGACATGAACAAGGCAAATGAAGATCATCATTTTTTAATTTCACGAGGGGAGATTCAATGTTTTCAATGTAACAGGGTTTCGGCTCACAGTCTCTATCTTTGTAAGCTGCTCAGCAATCAGCCCAGCTGGAAACACCAGTATGTTGGTGGCATCAAACTTGGAGGGGTCAGGAGGGGGAATCCGGGAGATAGTTTTATCTGAAGAGACATACAGTACAACGAGACATTGACATTAATAAATCAAACTGAAAATGCTAGTAAGGCTTATGAAAGAGACATTCAGAGCGGTCAGCCACCACTAAAGACTAAGAGTGTGGAATATTGGCTTTATCTCAGTGTTATGGTCATATGCTTTGTTCAAGGGCTGAATATTTGTAACGGTATGCACTTCAAAGCCCACTTTCATTCTTGATTAGTAAACGTGTAGGCTACCTACAAGACAATGCGAATATGGATACTCAAAATGGACACGGACCTGTTTGGCTGTCAGAAAGCAGAGCCTTCTCACTGAGCTCCTCTGCAATCTTGAGGAGGCGACTGCGGAGATCTGAGGCGGAAAAGTCCTGGGGGAGGAGAGGGGCTAGGCGCAGCAGGTGGGAGGGCTCCCCCAAAGAGAGGAAATCCTCGGGGTACTCCGAAAGCCAAGTGTTAAACACCATGCACACCGCTCTGAGGAGAACAGGAAGGAAGAGAAGAGGAACAAGATAGACAGAGATGTGAGGAACAATTTGTTAACAGATACATGGCTGGAGATATGTAGTACTTTGAAAGCCTCACCTGTTGAAAGTTTGCCTGGTCTGACTTCTTGTGCTTTCTCCTGGTGGATGCTCTAATCTAGACGGAGGCAATCAAATGAAATCATCAACAAAGAGTGCAACTTTGAATGTGTCCAATAGAGATCATTGATGTATTTCTGTGCCGAGGCTTGTTTGCCTGGGATTTCGCTGTATTCATTGATGTGTTTTTTCAACCTGTCAGTCAGGATGTCCAGCACTCTCTTGGTGGTGATGAAGGAGCGATAGGTGGAGAGAAAGATGGTAATAAAGGAGGAGTCTCCCATAGAGAAGGAGTGGAGAAGGTGTAGGACTAGCTTCTCTTCTGTTCCTGCTTTCACACATTGGGAGCGTGGGGCAGAGGACTGAATGGAGGCAGGGGGGGAGGGAAGAAAAAAAGAGAGGACGTTTTTTCCAAACTAAAAGGACCCTTTAACAACCCTTTGTCTCTTTTTTCAACAACACATATGTGTTGTATTGTATGTTGAATTGTATGCATTCTCACCATTGGACTGGTGGTGGTGCCATGCTGTTGTTTCATCACAACCGTGTATATCACTCCATCCTCCTCCTCCTCCAACACAGTGGACTGAGGAAAAAAAGTTTCATGTCCAGTTCAAAAAGGCTTGAGAAACGTTTCAAATGTATAGCATTATAGACTTCTGGCACATACAGCAACAATCGACTACAATATGCAGTATGATTCATTGTGTTGGGTTATAAATGTAAGTGGGAAGACTTTGTATGTGGGAGGTAAGCACAGTGTGTTTTTGGTATTATGGGCTCATATTCCCTGTCTGATACTTAAGTTCCCTACAATACATTCAATCGAATCCCCTATTGACGCCAGGGCAAGACTTTGGAAGAAAGAGGGTGGCCAAGTTAGTATGTGAGTTAACCTTACCAAGTCCAGAGGACAGTACCATGTTGTTTTCATCGGGGAGAGCTCACCCTGAAGGACAATCCACATAGATTATACAGATATCACTCAAAATTAGCTGTAGACTTCTGAAGTCTTATCCATGTCTTAACCTCATATAAGGCCCAGGCAAAATGGAATCACACGCCAATATTTGCTTGTGTATGTTTTTAGAATGACAGAATGTTTGACTTTTTGGTAAGCAAAGCTTGCTGTATTAACTATAGCGTTGAAAATATTACATAAAAATGTCTTTTTAGGTAACCTATGAAAACAGTTCTGATGCTGAATACTGTCAGGAAGTAGAAAATTGGAACAATCACATATTTACTGGGGTGATTTAGGGACTGCATTGTGCAACCCTATTCAGTACAATCAAAATACCTCAAATGCATGTCAAAAAGAATCTTGGGGTGGAACATGATGTTTGTTTACAAACAAAGAACCACAATAGAATGTTTTTGATAATGAACATACATTAAGGTATTTGAATCTGACAGTAAAGTAGTAGAGGGTTTCTTTGGAACACACATGAAAACACATGCTATGACAACATAACTTTAGCTGAAAGCATTTTCCAATTAAAGAATAAATGAAAGCCACTCAAAATGTAAAAATAATATAGATTGCCACAAACAAATGATTAAATAACTAATATGCCATTCAATAAGATACTATAACATATTCAAGGAACATATCCTGTTACACTTCTACTGACATTGAGACTAATGCACAGGGATTTTCCATTCTGAAACATGTATGAGACACAGTGACATCATGATTCCAATGACACTGAACATGATAACTTCATCATTGTATATGGATCCTTTTACTCCATATGTCTACTAAATAAACCAACTATAGAAAATGAATCAAAGCAATAATGACTCAAAAAATAACACTTTTTTCAGTTCTTATAAGAGAGAGTTTACTGTCTGTTGTATTTGTCTCTCATCACCTAGTTTCCAAACTACGACAAACTTCCAAATACTGTTTTAAGATGAGGGTAACATAAAACTGCAGGCACAAGTAAAAAATAAGTTCATGTGGACAACCGATTAGGGCTGAACAATAGCCGTTGTTACTTATTATCTGCTAATGTCCTTATTTGATCTGTTATATTGCTGTTACTGTCATTAGACACTCTAAGTGTCCATAAACCTGATTCACATTACCTTAACTTGATTATCAAAGTTCAGTGCTCTATGTAGTAGATGTACCATATTGTAGTAAATCTATTAGAATATTTCAATGGAGTGCTGGTTTTGAACAAACTGGTTTAGCTGTCCATTCTGCTTTCCTCTCTTGCTGAGCCTTTCAGTTAACACATATCTACTCGTCCTTTTCTTTCTTTCCCACAAACTCATGCCAGATGTACTTCAAGTTCCCACCACAAGCACACAAGTTACCTTTGACTCGACAAGTCCAGGCAGGCAAAGAGCATTGATCTTCCTTGAAATATTCACCAGAAAGGAGCAAACATTATCTCTGACCTGCCTTGACTTTTCCTTTATCTACTTGGATTATTATTCACCGCTGACCTGCTTCTGAGTCTTTGTCTTTCGATCGTCTAGATTTTGCACCCGTCTTCGACCAACACACACAAACACACCTGAAGCAATAGCTAGGGCCACCCCCTGTGCTAATACGTAATGGACACACCTATCACACACACGCACACACACACACACACACACACACACACACACACACAAATAAGATAAAGACCTGCACATAAACACACAAGGACATGCTCCAGTCAGTTTAAATGACCAAAGCTATTGTTTGAACATTAGAATACATTCTCTCTCCCAATCTTTCCTCCCCTCTGTCCCTTTATCTTACCTTACATAAATTACCTTCCGCCAATGTGGATGAACCTGTTTGGCGGAGTATCCAGCACTCACTGAACAGATCACATGCAGAGAGAGTATTGCTTGAGATCTGAACATATTGATTTCACGCTAGCTCACATGGGCTCAGTTTTTATTCGCCCTGATACAAATATGTTAATTTATCACACAGCCTAAATACACTTGACTACCAAATGCTGGTCAAAAATGTTCAGTCAACCAGGAGGCAAGCCCTGTTTACTTAACGTAGCAGTAGCTAATGTTGCTAACTGCTAGTCTTATCCCTTTAAAGACAACAAGGTAAGACTGTGTAAACATACTGCAGTAACTAGAAACCATGTACACAAAGTAAAGCTGTGAAATGATTATAACACATTGTTAAAGTTCAGAAAGTGCTATCAAAGCTCTTCAGTGCATCCCCTAACTGTTGTGAGCTAAGCCAGCTGGGAGGGGCTATATGGACAGTTCACTACAACTGACTCTCACCAGGGTTTTGCACCCGCTATGCATGTTGACACTGGCATTTTAAGGACAACTTTTAATTGTACTACTGTGTTTTGTAGATTTACACTGTATTGAGTAATTTGTTTTGTAATGTTGCATCTGCTAATGTAACAGCACAATTTCTATCTGGTGTCCAATGAAGAGCTACTCTACTCAAATACCACAAATATGTTTTTGTACTCAAGCATAGAGTATTATTAACTAACAGTTTAATGTTTCATGTAAATACCATGAACTTGAAGTAAAGGTGAGGTCAAATTGTATACATATTTTTTAACAAATAAATAGCATTTTACTCTAAAGTGTATTTAAGTTGAATCACAGTGGTCAAATGTGTTGCGTATCCCCACCACTTTCTCCTTGGTCAAAGGTGTAGTTTTCCTGCAGGTAAGAGTTCAACCAACAACCACAATGTGTACATCTAAACCAGTAAACAGAGGATTTGAAAGAGTCCACTAGGGATCTAGTTAACCATATCAGCCTAGCCAAATATTTTGGGCCTTCAAAATTTGCGATAGTTAAAAACTCACCTATTAAAATGAAATACCTAAATTCAAATAGATTTTCTGTCTAACAGTGTCCTTACTCTAAGCCAAACTATTTGATAGGTACAGTATCTTCTCAAACAGTCAAAGTAAAAACTTGACTGCCAGGCAGCTTTGAAGATAAGATAGGAATCGTTGGCCAACATTGCCGAAGCTTCAGTTCCTGAGGAAACGTTGTGATAAGAAGCAAGAACTTTATTTCAGTTATAATTTAAATTCCATTGCTCATGATCTGTCCCAGCCATTATCTTTAATACACATGCTTCTTTCTTCTTCAATGCTACTTAGTATTTTAGAAGTCCCTTTCTCTCATGACTCGATACTCTCCTTGTCTCTACGTTTCCATGTTTTCTTTTCCCTCCATACAGGAAGTCCATAATGGGCAGAGACAAACACAGGAAGCAGGACGTACAGTGTTGTCATAAAGCTATTTTTCCTCCTTCTCCTTCCTTCACAACAAAGTTCCGTCAGCCTCTTAACACCACTGCAATGGAGTAAAGGACAATTCCCCCCCCCCCTCCCAACAAGCAGGAACTGTGTCACAGCGCCTCCAACTTAATCCTTAAGTTTCAATTCTGCCAGTTGTCTGCTGCTTACAACAACTATTTTCAGCTTTCTGCCTTAAAATAATACCCAATTTTACCAGCTGTATTTTGAAATGGTAGATGATTGTCATTATTTAACATGTAGTAGCACTACTGCTGCCACGATTATTGTTTGCAACTGTGTAACATTATTTCTATTGGGCGGTGGTCATAAATATATCTTCTGAAGCTTTATTTAAAGATGCCCATTGTTGTGGAGCACTCCCCATGTCTCGCACCCCTTCCTTCCTCTTTCTCTGTTTGTCTTCTCACGGTTTCTTTTAGTTATGCCCTTTTCTGTT
Source organism: Hypomesus transpacificus (assembly GCF_021917145.1). Taxonomy (NCBI): domain Eukaryota; kingdom Metazoa; phylum Chordata; class Actinopteri; order Osmeriformes; family Osmeridae; genus Hypomesus; species Hypomesus transpacificus. Next base: position 14,331,576 of record NC_061061.1, read on the forward strand.
TCTTTTTGTTTTTAAATAAGTGAAGTATGAAATTTAAGCCTTCTTTATAGCCTTGTGTCAAATCTATCTCTATCCAATGTAGCTATAAATCTTGTTTGCATGATTATTTTATCTATGAAGGTCATATCCCAGGGGCAACCCCCTCCCCACGCCCCAAAATTGTTCTTTCGTTTTTGTGCACAGCCAAGCCCAAAATCAAAATGCTACAGGCAACGTGGGTCACTGTCTCATGACAAAACTGTGAGACCCATTTTAGAGAGAAATGCAGGTGTCACTTTCACTTGTTCCACTGAGCTAGTGAATTACTGCAAATCAGTCACTACAGCTGCAATTTCAGTAATGTTGCTAATCGCCAAATTTTAAGTCTATGAAAACAGATACGGAGAAAGAACACTGTATTACTCTGAAAAGAAAAGTTCACCAGTGCGCAAGGGGTGGCTATTTATTGTGAGTTCTGAACCCACTGTACAAACCTATACACATGCATCCAAGTTTCCCTCATGAAAGAGTAAGCAAGCGCCTGGATTGGATTCCACTTGACAGGCTGTCTGTGGGGATTGCCTATGATATTGTATCTGTGTGCACAGTGGGGGAAAGAGCAGGTGTACAACACATCACCCCGCAGACCGCCACATACATTATTTACATTCAGCCTGTGCAGCCGTCATGTGACCCCACTTGGGAGCGGATGGAGGGGAAGTTTCCCTTGTTGAAGTCTGAGTCAGTGTGACTTCTTAATATAGCCTGGGGAGTTTCTAGTGGTTGCTTGCGAACATTCAAATCGTGGCCCAGCCGAATAAGACAACCACAAGTTCAGCCGTCTTATGTACAGTACACGTCTTTTTCATTTATGTATCTTAAATTACTACAAAAAAAGAAATGATGTAACAACGTGGAACTTTGATGAAACTAACACCTCCTGTACAGCAACATGATGTGGCCTCTAATAAAGAATGACCATTTTAAAGCAGCTCGAGAATCATATTCACCTATTTTCCATACAGTTCTTTATTCCACACGTTTATTACGTTATATTTATTCATTTTGTGTCATTTACTAACACTACTTTGTGGAAAGTACTTGGAAAGTAACCTCTTTGTTGTCTATTTGTAATTTACTGTAAGGTGATATATCCCCTCTGGCTTTTCTGCCAACCGACCAACGTGCTTGCTGTTTACTCAGAATCTGGTTGCTTTTTTACCACGGTTTTTCAGTGAACTGCTTAAGGGCCACATACAATCTGTGGTTTAGCAGATTCAGTCAGACAAAGATTGATTCAATTGCATGCACTTGCCACTTGGGTGAAGTTCTCCTTTTTTTTCTTTACAAGATGGGCAACATTTAGCTCGTTGACACGTTTGATTGTAGTGTCAACTAAATATTTTTTTTTTAAGTGTTCGGAGAGACTGATAATGAGAAAGGAGAAACCAGAGTGCATCCCAACTTTATCCATATAGAAGTGTAATTGTGATGTCTTAGAATCAGATAGTTGCTAGTACCTCCCCATTTTGTTTTTAACTGCTGTACATTTATGAAGAGGTTAAATTAGTAAAGGAAGTCCCTTCAAACCTCTAAGGTGTCCAGTTCTTTGCTGTCAGTCATTCTCCCTGATTGGCTGCTGGGGGTGTTGTTGTCAGGTGGTAAGGGCCGGTAGCCAATGAGAGGAACTTCCCTTGACCCCACCCCTGGCAGGTCTATTCCACCTGTCCGCATATTACGAGGAAGCATTGTGCCAGCAGCTGTGAACAAGTTGAAGAAAGGTACATGGAAGTGTTAAAGTGAGGCACATAGCATTAGCAAATATTCTGAAAGAGTGTTATCTGGAAAAAGCCTATAAAGGTATTGTACATGCCAGGAGCAAACATCATTATGTTACATTTATTACATTTTCTCAGCACTCACATGAGAAAAAAACTATAGTGAACTTGGCAGTTCATTTGTTTAGGCTAAATGGCTTTCATTTTATGTCAACCAGCCTTACTCCAAATTTGAATACCACCTCTCCTTCCCTATTAAATCCCTGCTATCTTGATTACCATGAAGACAGAAAAAAACTGTTACAGGAAGAGAAACAGCATCACAAGAAAGAAGTAGGTGGCATGAGCATTGTGTCCTCATATGGGGAACACACCCTGTTAACAATAGCTTACTTCTTAAGGTATAAAGTTGGACATCAGTTAATCATAGAAGTAGGCAGCAGATCTAGGCCTACAATTACGATTACAGAGAGGATGTTTCCGAAAAACCTTTAGATAAGTAGGCTGTCCATGTCCCTTTAACGATTGCTTGCTCCAAGGTTGAATAACTTGCATTCATACTGCTCCTCACCAAGGAAAACACTCAATGAATGTACTATTTACATCACTAGGCTGTTGCCTACAGCAGTATGGGTCACACCCCGTAATACAAATGTTCTATGTGTCCAGTGCGGCCGTTGGACGGTGCTATTTATACTTATTAACATGATTCTGCATACCTTCTATCAGAAACTTTTTTATTCGAATAATTTGGGGTTTTCAGCCATCATAAAAGTTTGCATACATGCTCATTTGTTTCTGCTGACAAACATTCAAATTATTTCAGTCAAGGCCGTACGTGATAGATGAAATGTAGGAAATGAAATTAGTAGCGATAAATTGAACTCACAGTGAGCAATGTCATTCGCTGGATCTATTGCATGTCCAACTGTGGTCAGCTGAATTGCGACAGCATCGGGGTGCTGATTTTGTCCTCGATCCAATGTGTGGTAGGCTACCGGTCAGTTGACGAATGTCGCGCCCATCCGTTCTGACAGACGACGAGGGACGAGAGTTTCTCTCCCTATCTATGTCCCCCGCTTGTCGCCTCTCAAGCCTTCATCGGATGATAGCAATACTGGACGCTTTTTGTTAGCTGTAGCAACATTCGCCCTCTCCCTCTCTCTCGTGACGGCGCAGTTCCTGTATGTTGTACACTCAGCGCGTTTGGCAACAGCCCACACTTGGTTCTCTGGCACGAGCTCTGACCAGTGAAATTACAGTGGTCACCTGGGAGCTGTGCTCTTTTTGAGAATGAGTATGTATCCAAAACTCATACTCATGCACTCTGTCATCATCCTATCTTTAACATATATGCCACAGAGCCAAGTAGGTAGTAGGCTACATATAATCCTGACAAGGTATCATCCTGCATTGCTTAAAACATTTTAAAAAACAATCAAGAGTTGGACATATGACCCCCATGAGCTATTGTAATGTGATAAAACAACAAAGTCTTGCATTGAAAAACTAGGCCTATATGTTGTTGCCCTTATTTAATCTGAAAGTAACAGTATGTGCATAGGCATGCATGAGCCACTTCTAAGGGAGACTGAGTAGTATTATCAAGAGCTCAACATGCGACCAGTATTTCATCTCCTCGGTCTCATGACCCCAGTACTCACAAAGTACTGGCTGTGTGAAAGGTTTCTGTTTTCAGAACTGAGCGTCAACCTTATGACCCCTGAAAGAACGCCTTGTGGACATTAATGGTGGTCATTATCTCTGAGGCAAAATAGGCTCCCTGAATGTAGAGATGAAATACTATAGATCTACTGTATACAGTGTGTTTTATCTACTTAAACATGTGTGGTATGTGGTCATTATGTTGTCAACATTCACTGTAGTCTGAAATAAATGGTTAGAGAATGTTGCTTTGTTGTTGTTGTTTTTTGTTTTGTTTTTGGGGGTGGGGGGGTGGGGGGTTAGTAACCTTCGGCAATTGCTTTTTTTTGTGATAGTAACCTTCAGCATTTTTTTTTTGATACCCTTATCCTAAACACTGATTGTGAATGTAGCATCATTTTTCAATAATGGGCATATACAATACAGTAACACACGTACCTACACCCAGCTATATGAAAAAAACATCGAATTACAGTGTAGTTAACTACTCAAGTTACTACATATACTCAACTGTATAATAAATAATGGAAATAAACCCTTCTAAATGGTAGGCTTGACGTAATAGTCTAATCTGACATTAGCAGAGGATTGGCCTTCCTCTTGTCACCTTCCAAGGAAATCTACCATCATGCTTCTATGTGATCTTCCAGGCTGAACACTACTGCATCACAATGGTGAGTGCACTGAGCTCGCCATCTAGTGTTAAAAATAAAGAACTGACTACTTCATCTTTAAAATATGCCAGTGGCCATTTTGAGTACAATACAATATTACCATATGCTGGGTTGGTGTGATTCACACATCTGGCACAATAGATAACTACACCAACAAAACAAATACATGTATGTAAAACCCTGAAAGATTGTAGTGTGTAAAGTGTAAATCTACATCAACTGGTTAATCAAATATTTATAGATTAGATCACACAGAGTCATATTTATTCATTTTATAAGACCAACAGATAATAAGGGAAATCATGTAATAGATTTAGACTACCTGGTGATGAATGAGATTGTCACTGTTCTGTGAACAAACCATATGCACTGCGGGGTATTTGATGCAATCATTTGGTTAAAGGGACAACAATTAAAAAATAACAATAATAAATACATATATATTGTGTTAATCCATGCATTACTAAACACAAGATATTTCATTCAAATTTGATAACATTGTGGTCAATGTGACACATTGTATTTCCCTTCTCCTAGTCATAATCTAAATGTATTTTATTTTTATTTTTTTTACACGATTTTAGTTGTGCAGTTTGGGAGAAAATCTTGATTATGTGCAGCTTCCATGGACTTTCAGTTTTCAAACTTTCTCTAGTTCAGGAACTTCACTAACTTGGGACCAATTAATGAGGCGGATGAAATTCCTCTAATTAGCCACTGAAATCTCAACGGTCAGCTTCCTGCTGGTCTTTGACTCCAGATGTACCCTTCAAAGAAACAACCTGTCTTGTCATAACGGTTTAGGGTCAATTCGTCCGATGAGAAGGTGTTCTCGCCCCGCTCTCCCGGTCCCCGGTCTCCCTCCCACTCTATCTCTCGGTGTTTTATGTCTGCGTCACAACAAGTCGGTCGAGAGAGAGGCAGGGATGATGGCGTCTCTCGCGGGTTGATTCTAGTACTGCTCTGACAAACACGCTTAATAGCATCAGTAGATGGAGAAATGAGAGTAAAGGCACGGGAACATGACGAAACGACGTCGCGGAGGACAGACAGAGAGAGAGAAACGGACGGACAGACGCCTTTCCCGCTGACAGCTTGACTGACATCCGCGTTTGGCACAGGGACATACATGCACATCCACTTGTGCACACACGTAGGCTGCACATCCAACCGGCCAGTAATTGGGAAGAGGAAAACAGGGGAGCTGAAACATTTCATGTCAAGTCTGCACAGGAATAGCTGTGACCCCGACAGAAAGGAGTTCGACTTGACAGGTAGCTAAAAGGCTCCTTGTCCATCCAGCTTCTGTCTTTGTTGATGTATTGATTCACAAATGATAGGATGTAACCTGTGTCTCTTTACTTGAGAGCATGCACTGGAACAAATTGACTAATGTGCAGACAAAGCCTGTACAGCCATTCCACATATCTATTCAAGTTTATAGTTGTACATGTTCAAAGAGAAAACATAAGTGCTTTTTTGATACTAAGTAACAGTGATGCTTATAACATTGTGCTGTTTGAATGCAGTGGTGTGTTTGGGTAATATGTTGTGTGTCGTAATGATTTGTCCCGCTCTCTCATTGTGTACTTTCTCTCTTATCATTCAATGTTGTGTATTTTGACTGTCGCTATGCTCAGTTGGTGGGAATTTAACCCTTTAACTTGCCTGTCGGGTGTCAGTACGGAACAATAAGGCCATAAACCTCGTCCGGGCAATGGCAGTGAAGTATTCTGTGAATAAATCGGATTTCCATTTGACATGGGTCTCTCTTTTTCTCTCTCTCTCCCCTCTTCAGGATGGGGGGAGTAAGTGAAGGAGATGATGTTTTAGCTCGATGGAGTGATGGACTACTGTACCTAGGCAATGTGAAAAGGGTAAGTCTGTTGGTGACTGTTTGTGTCTGTGTGTGTGTATGGAGGAAGGTTGTGTGCGTTTGAGATATATACACATAGGTGCTGTTTGTCTGTGAGAGTGTGTCTATTTTGGGGTCAGATGGCTGAGCGGTTAGGGGATTGGGCTACCAATCCGAAGGTTGACGGTTCGATTTCCGGCTGTGAAAAATTACGTTATGTCCCTGGGCAAGGCACTTCACCCTACTTGCCTCGGGGGAATGTCCCTGTACTTAAAATAGAAAGTATAAGAGCATCTGCTAAATGACTAAATGTAAATGCAATTTGAAAAGAGTTAGCTATGTCAATCATTACGTTTACTTGCTTTCTGTCACAGGTAGATGGAGTAAAGCAATGTTGCTTGGTGAGGTTTGAAGACAACTCGGAATTCTGGGTCCTAAGAAAGGACATCCACTCATGTAAGATTTCATTCTTTCTTCAGATACCTAACTCTGTCTACGGAACAAAATCTGTATCTCATAAAGTTAGATAATTTGATTTTAACAAATGTGCTGTTCTCATTTGATAGACATTGAGTGCTTTGTAAATGTTAAAATAGTTTACTCTACCTTTCACCATTGTATGCTTTATTCCCTTTGGGAAACCCTTGGGAGATTTGAATGAAGTGCTTGCAAACAGTTTTTTTTGTATTTGTTTTTATCCTTGAGCTTTCAGAAGTTCATGCTTAATTGCATGCTATCATTCAAGTCTGGTTCTTTGTAGTTCAAACTGATGTTGATCAATTAAGCGTTTATATTCACTGCAGAGACACAGGGAAGTGTTGCCAGTTCTGATAAAAGCACTTTTATGTGTAATTGGTGTATTAGGGTGTATTTATGAATTTATTAGCCTAATGACTCCACAGGGAAATGGCGCCCCCCACTCGGTTAGCGTAAAGTAAGAGGAAGTGCTGCTCGTTAGGAGCCGGCGAATATCCAGCCGTCAAACAGAATGAAATCTGAAAGGGTGCAGGAGACATTGAAATCAATGAGGTGGCAAGAACGCGAATCAATATACATACATTAAAGGCCGAGTGAGTGATCACGCTCTCACTCTCGTTCTCCTTCCTTATTCAACACTCTCTCTCCTTGCTTTATACGTCTCCTGCGCCTAATACCTCCTCTCTCCCTCTTTAGTCTCTATTGGTGTGGAAGAAGTTTGCTGTATATGTGACGCCCCGCCTCTGAAAGAACCCCTCGTGATTTGTCTTAAATGCCGTCATGGTTAGTAATCACTGCATTTACTACTGTAGATGTACCTCTGCAGTTCAGATGTGAAACTATAGCAATGAGTATTGCAATTAACATAGTACTGTAAACACATTCCAGAGTTCTTCTATAGTATAATGCATGTTTAGTGGAATGCCATCAGACTAAGTTAACATTAAACACAATCATCCGTACAAGATGCCATCAGTACAATAATCCTGACTAGTGTGTTGGCCTTTATCATTCGATGCAATGCTCTGTCTTTCTGTTCCAAAACAGGTTATCATCCAGAGTGCCACACTCCGTCCATCGAACCGGAAGCTGACAGCAATTCATGGATATGTCGGCAATGTGTCTTTGCAGTCGCCACCAAGGTTAGACTGCTAATCTCTCCGCCGTTTCACACCTTGGCAAATCCTGGGAAAAGAGATTCAGTAACGACGTGGTAAAAATTGGAAAGGATGTATAAGGCTTTATTTTACTGATAAATAGCACAAAGTGTGCAGGAGTGTGTACTGTACATTATAATCCACCCAAGGTAGGGTTAGGGTTACATTATGGCAGATTTCAATCAGTTTGCCCTGATCCTGTTTTGTAAATGTGAGATGCTAATTGTTTTAATTGTTCATCAGTCAGCGTCCATATCTCATTGTCCCAGCTTCCTCTTTGTTTGAACCTAGCCTGTGTGAGCAGCCACACTATAAAGCGAGACAAATTGCCTTTTCTGGGCAGTTTCCTCAAATATAATCTATGTTGAACTGCTTTGACATGACAGCAAATAGAGGGGTCAGTAGCCAATCAGTTTATCCAAATTGTTTTCCAGAGAGGCGGAGCACTTAAACGAGGACGCTTTGCTCGTCTCATGCAAATCATGAAACTGCGGCTGCCCTATCAGCTGTCGTCTTTGGACTGGGATCCACAGCATCTGACCAACCAGCAGCAGTGTTATTGCTATTGTGCAGGCCCTGGAGAGTGAGTGGCACACCCTTTGCACATATTTTGTATATTTACTCCTAAGATATAACACACAGTATTTTCTATTAGATTGTTATGTAGTGCTTTTACCAGCATTACCTGTTTCTCCATCAGATGCAAATGAAACTGATCATTTCAGAGATTGAGCCAGTTTTTTTTTCTATCTCCCAAACATAGGTGGAACTTGAAAATGTTGCAGTGCGGAAGTTGCGGGCAGTGGTTTCATGAAGCTTGTACACAGTGTCTGACCAAACCATTACTCTATGGAGACAGGTGAATGAAAAAATAATTAACTACACACACTGGGCTGTTGCTATAGACATTTGATAGTGTCCTAGACAAATTGCAGTGCTTTAATAGAGATTCTATGTCTGGTGGAATGCAAATTCTACGACATACTTTACTCTTAGTTTATATCCCTATCAAGACTGGTGTGTTGTTGGTAGTTGTACTGCAGTGCTTTGTCCCAATCAATCTTTTGTCTCTTAAAATATCTTGAGTCAATTGATCAATTATTGTAATATAATTATTGTAATATTTACTCACAGACTGGTTTTAATTTCCATTTAAATGTCAAATCAGTTTTACCCCTTGTTACTACTGTGAAGAAATATGAGGGATATGAGGTATTCGTATTGAATATCTCATAGAAAGAGGTGGGTTTGTGACAACATCTGCTATGTAGGTGATGAAAAACTAGAGAAATGTGCTTCAAAAAGAGATGGTGTGAACTGAGGATTCTCCATTGTATATTTCCACTGACCTTGAGCTATGTAGAGTTATCAACACAAACAACATTGATACATGATGGTTATGCAATATGCAGGGTCTTTTTTCCTAGGGTCAGAAAAAGGTCGATTACAATCGGAAGTACATTGTTAACGGGCTTTTACATTTCTTTAAAGGTTCTATCAGTTTCAGTGCTCAGGATGTGCAAATGGACCAGAGACCATTCAGAGGCTACCCATGAGCTGGTGAGACTGTGGAGAATTTAATTTCTGAAGGAAAAATGGTGTAGAATAATTGTTTGTTTTGTTCTTCAAAAAGTACTTGTTCACTTGCTTGTAATTTGTACTTTCATTAACAACGGCTCCATCCTCTTGTCTTGGTTTCTCCTTTTTGTAAATACAGGGTGGATTTGGCCCATCTGGTGCTCTACCACCTCTCCTTGTGCTGCAAGAGAAAATACTTTGATTTCGACCATGAAATTCTGTCGTTTACCAATGAAAATTGGGAATCCTTGCTTCTAGGCTTGGTATAAATATTTCTTCACATAAGTACCATGAAATGATGAAATTGGGTGAAAATGTTAGGAGACGTCTTGTAATGGCAACCACAAGTTCAGAAGCAGTATGACTGTAATCAGTACTTTTATAATTGTTTATCTAATGTGCAGTTTATGTAACTCAACAATAAGATCAATTGACCGTTCAAACCAAAGAACAGTTCTTGGATTACAATTAGAAGTTGAAATGTTTTTAATTTCTAATGAAAATCAAAGGAACACTCAACATTTCGGTCAAACTATCGTCCACAAGGTAAAGACTGTTTCTTATTCTTATGCATTTCTAGCTTTCTGACACACCAAGGCAAGATCGGTGTCACAATCTGCTCAATGCTCTCAACTCCAACAAGGACAGGTGAGGCTCTGCATATGATGAGAGGAATAAACAGAAAGGACATAGAACCTGATTTATGAGCTCTTGTCCCTTTGTTCATCAATAGGAATGGTATGAGGACTACTGAGTAAAGACTATCAAAACAATGTACAACGATCACAAGTTTGCCTAATAATAACAGACACATAAAACAACTACCTTGTTTAGAACTGCCTTCTAACATGTCGGTTTTATCTGAAGTAATCTATCTCTCCTGCCAACAAGGTTTGTCTCTGGTAAGGAGATAAAAAAGAAGAAGTGTCTTTTTGGACTTCAGGTCAGAGCTCCGCCTCCGCTGACCTCTGATTTGTCCCCTCTCATCACTGACCCGCCCATTAACATCACACATAGGAGAAGGTCAGAGTAAGGACAACCTCTTTTATTCTCTCATGTCAACATTAGCAACAGGACTTTCTACACCCTGATGTTACAGTCGTTATAGAAAGGTTTACTTCATTTGGTCTTAAATCGTAAGTCAATGGACTACTGTTATTTTAGTTACACAAATCCTTGGTTATTGCAGAATCAAGTGTGTCCATATGTGTGCATAAATACGTATATGCATGTGTCTTTCTTGTGTGGGTGTGTGTATGTGCATGGATGGCCATTGTGCAGTGTCCCTCACTGAATTTCTCCTCCCAAAGTTTCTTAAATTTTTCTCCTCTAGTGAGTTTTTCTAGGAGTTTTTCCTTGTCTTCCTTGAGGGTTTAGGTTGGTTGAGGGGCAGTTCTGTGGGCGTACGTGAAGCCCTCTTTTACATTGCTTGTAAAAAGGGCTTTACAAATACATTTAGATTTGATTTTGATATACGTGCAAAGGATATGTGTGCCTGCCTGGGTGTGTGAGTGTGTGTGTACGTTTGATAGTCATGCTCATACAACATCACACCTCTCTAGCATGATGTATTCACACACAGGCTGCACTGCAGGTTAGTCACTGTTGCTGTGTGTGTGTGTGCGTGCATGTGTGTGTTTTGTGCTTCAGCCCATTGTCGCTGGCCTGTCAGAGGAGAGCAGGAGGAGCGGAGTCACGTAAATCAAAGCGGAGCATCATGGAGACACAGGTCAGTGCTTCTGTTTTCTACTGGGGACACTGTAAAAAAAAAATAGATCAGACACCTGCCGGCCTCCTTTATGCGTCGATGCAAACAGATTTCTGGCATTGAAATGACTCGTCGCTCATGCGAGGAGAAGGCATGGCTTTCTAATCCTGATCTGTCTGTCTGATTTTCCTTTAAACCATTGTCTCGCTACCTAGGGTATAGTGTACTTACCACATTGATTTGGTTTAAATACTCAAAATCTAATAACGCAATAGCGTTCTCCACACCGATCTACTGCATTATGTGCTTTTTGCAAATCTATGCTTATCTGTGCCATACTACCTTTCAAAAATGTATCGTGACAAACACGAGTTTTAAAGGTTTAGGTATCATTCCGAATTCAAACAAGTCCTTGAAACTACTTTTTACATCCCTCACATACATCGACCTCTGAATATGAAGTTAATGTCCTATGCCTTCTTACTATGTTCAGATAGTGATGCAATCCAGAGATAAAACACTGTGTCAAAACGTTCCCTACATCAGCAAGCATATCCAGCCTTCCGTACCCAGAGCTGACTGACGTTTATCGTCGGCCATCTTAGGGGGCAGGTTGGTTATCATAGGGAAAGTGAGAAGGGAAGGTATGCTGATATGCGTAGTCTGGGAGCGCTTCCAAGTGCACTTTGCAGTCTATTACAGTTTGGCCAGGTGGTGCTGGCACTTTGACAGTGCAGCACTGACAGAGCACATCCATTTAAAGGGACAGTGCACCAATAATTCCCTGGTATACTGCTGTACTATCACAGCCACTCCATCCTTAAGCACCATATCATGTAAACTGCATTTGGGGGTGATTGACAGCTGATGATTTCAGTGATGGAGCTGATGGCGCTGACGTTTATTCCCTGAGGAGGTTAATAGGCTTATGCTGTGGAAAATGCTATCAGGACCCACAGTAGAAGAATCCTATAGAGGGGACATGAATAACACTGCTGTGCTTGATGTGCTGTGGAATAGCATTTTTCTGGGTCTGCAGCAATGTTCCCACAAGTCACACTGTACATGCAGAGCCATAATTTGGTGTTAAATGAATGCTAATGCATGTGTTTGGCATGACTATCCTCAAAACATCAAAGCCACCTTTCACTTTGAAAAAAGAAACCTCAGTTATCCTTCGCGTTTTCCAAAATGACAGGTCTTCGATTGGGATAAGTAGATGTTTTCAAAAGGAAAGTTAGCGCATTTGGGAAATAACATTCATGCATGTGAAATGAAGTTTGATTGGATCCTCTGATTTGGCATCCAAACACTGGCTAATCAGTGTGTCTCCTGTATCCAGCCTTGTCCACCCCCGGTTGCTGCCAACTCCATAGATCTGGTGCCATGTTGCCATGGCTACGTAGGTGGGGCAAACCTCTATAACTCCAGGAAGGAGGAGGAGCTCAACTTGGGGTATGTTTCATTGTATTATATTCCAACCTATAATTTGGGGATATTTTGTTTAAGGGGGTCTCGCTTGCTAACATACCCATTTGTTTTGGTGTGCCATGTTTTGCTTCTTTTTTTGTTGCATTCTGTTCATAATGTGGTTGTTCCCTGTTCCACAGTTCTCCCCCTAAGAGAATGTTTGCCCTGTATCATCCCACCTATAGTGGAGCCCCAAACATATCCAGAGCACTGCATAACTACAGGTTTGTGCCAGCTACTTAGCAATTATAGGTCAAGGATGTATGTCGATTCAGCATGTTGTGCTTGGACTTCGTTGATGAGCTTGATCCCTCTTTGTCCACCATCTCTCTTTACTCCAACAGTAGTGAGGACCCCTGCAGATTGCCACCCCCCTGCCTCCCCTTCTCCGTCTCATCCTCCCATCACAACCTCCACCATAATCACAACCATCAACAGCACAACAACCACCTGCACCACCTGCACCACCCACACCACCAACACCACAACCAGCACCAGACAGGTCAGAAGCTGGAGCCGTGCCCTTCCCTGCTCCTGCGTGACCTCGCCCCGTATGCAGGTGGGATGGGGGGAGGTGGAGGTGGAGGAGGAGGGGGTGGAGGGGGTGACGGGGCATCAGCCAGAGCCTGGGGGGGCGGGGAGGCAGTGAGGATCTTGGCCAGACGAGTCACGCCAGATGGGAAGGTGCAATACCTGGTGGAGTGGGGGAACGTGAGTGTGTACTGAAAAATCGAGAGAGGGAGAGGTTTGGGAAGGTTTTCAAAAACTCCATGGTGCTTTGAAGAGAGGTCAGAAAACAGAGAAGGAGGGACAGTGAAAGAGAGAGAGAGATAATGACTGCAGGTATAGGTGCCACTTGAAATGTGGCTAGAAATACAAGCAACACAAAATTCCCATGTTGCAAATCCAGGTTGCTCTAAAATATCACCTCTGTTCAATATCATTCTGCTACATGTTACTATATCTCCCTCTTTGCTAGTGTTTCTCTTATATTTATACAGTATACCTTTGAAATATGCCTTCGCATTTATCACATTTATGTTAAAAGATGTATATACAGTGATCGAAAAGGACTCCTTTGTTCCTTTTTGTCATACTTGATTCATACATTCATATGATGTAATAGAAATAGGAGCCGCAAGGGGGCTTTTGTTTTATAGTTAGATTTCTATAGTCACAATATATAACTCAATGATTTCTACTGATGTGGTTGCATAGTGCCTATCTGAATTGTGTACCTGCTGACTGATCCACTGATAAAAATGTATGTAACCTGGCACGCAGTTATTTAGATCATATTGCCATTGTACAATTGATCAATACTGTTTTCTTTCTTAAACTGCTAGGAACACATTCTCAAAAATATTAAAACACCTCATTTAAGCATATGTTTGTACAACATTATTCAAGACTGGTGATAATAAAGTATTTATTAAGTCTTTATGACTATTCTTAGCATATCAATAGAAATAACTTTACGATTGGGTGTTTCTCCACAGTATTGGAAATTAAGGGGGGAACTATCCATACCATTTTAAGCCCTTTGTGTTTTTAGAGGAAAAAAGCATCAGGAAAAAGTTGTCAGTGGGTGGAATTGAGGGCAAATATCTACAAATGGTCTATAGGGGCATTTTCACCTGGCACATCAAGAAAGTAGTGTACTGTATTTAATGCAGAGTCCACCCCTCTTGACGATGACATGTAAACCACATCAGTCATCTTTGAATAGTTTTAAACCTAGCATAGCATTTTATTTGTTTTTTCTTTTTCTACTAAAAATAGGTTTCACTGTTTACTTTTTGCCTAATGAAAACAAATAATATTTGCCATACGGTAAATGCCAATATGGGCTTTGAATTTTGTCTTTGTTCAGAGGACTTTGTGAAATATTTTTCCAGCTATATGTTTTACACTTTATAACTACCCTTTATGTGCCATTCATAAACAGTTGAAGATTAACCAACCTAGATGTGCTAGATTCTTTATGAATGCTGTATTATCACCACTCTAATAGTACATTTTTTACATTTATTTTCATGCAAATGTGAGTAATGTGTGTAATTTGACTATTTTAAGCTGTTTCAATTTCTCCTAATTCATTACGGGTTAAAAGGCTATTGAAATGCCTCATAAAGGTTGTGTTGGCATCTTTAGGGCATAGACAAAAGGAGTCAACACCTACTGTATCTTCCAGGTTACAATGAGGACAAAGACTCAGATGGCTCTATTTCAAACTGGCTCTCAAACTTCTTGTTATTCTTTGTACGTCTGTTTGGTGTAACCAGTACAGCAACAAGTTTAATCAGGATTTAATAGTGTTGTGGGTTGTCTATCCAGCCATATCCATATCTACAATATGCAGTGTTGGAATTTGACATGACCATGCATATTTGTGAAAATGAAAACTCTAGCCTAGATAGAATATCATACTGCTAGTTTCAGAGTTTATATTTATACAGAACTTTATTTAGCATTTTGTTGGATGAAACAAATATAAATCTGTAAACTATAATGGTTTATCTTCCAGAAAGTCAAATCAGAGGTATAGTTAAAATAAGTGAATAGGCAGTTATACTGTTATTACCATGTCAAGACCAAACCTTCTCATTTTGAAAGGCAAACTTAACATGTTAACATCTCTTGCCAAGTTGATTGAGGCAGTATTGGACAAACAGTGGCTTTGGTATGCTTCTAAACAGCAGTGCATGTCCAATACACATCCCAGTACATTAATGTCATTTTGATCATTCTAAGTGAATTTGCCTGTAGTGTAATACGAAGGGGTGTGTTGAGCCGTCTGTTAGAAGATGGTGATGAATGTATTTGTGTGTTTTTTTTATGGTATGTCTATGCCCGTCAACTGTTTGTTAGGTTATAGATGGAACTGAATGACAACTAATGTGACAGGGGGAATCAGGATATGAGTAAGAAACAAAAAAGCTGAGAGTATAGTCGTCTTCTTTTGCTTTGTTGTCACGTCCAAGTTTGGTTCAATGTATTTTTGGACTTTTGGTCAAAATAGGTTTGTACATGTAAACCCTATGTTGACACACCTAATATGTAAACTGAAAAATAAAGAAAACGTATCTCATCATGGCAGAATATTTGTATTCGTCTGTGTTTCATGGCCTTACGTCTGTCAATCGTGTATGTTACACTGAGCAAAAATAATGTTCAGTGCTAAATATTTTAGGATCTACATACATTTCCAGAAGTGTCTGACCATATAATTTCTCTTGTGAGATCGATAAATCACAGTTAAAAATTGAACTCTTTGTAAGCCTTTACATTTGTGTTCAGTTGCCAGACTATCACAACATACAGACTTATATTTAAGTACAATGGTGGGAGCTTGATCATATTTATGGGTTAGAAAATAGAGTTATAACATTACTTTCTCATTCCTCAACACACAGACAATACGCGTACAACATTGCTTAATCTGATAAAGATATTGATGAATATTTCTTTGTAAAAGGTTGTTTGACTGGATCAAAAGTTTCGATTTGTGTCAGATCTTGCAACAAATTAAATTCCTTTCAGTATTCCATACAGTATCCATATAGTAGCCAATATTTTCCCATATGCGGTGTGAAATCCATCTGCCACTTTCGTACCATTGCAACGTCCATAAATAACCGCCAGGTGGTAGCCACTGTCCAAGATTGAGAGACAGGAAGCAACCGCTAGCTGCTCCCACGCCATTTTGGCTCCAGGGACGAAATCCAAGCGATGAGATCGGTTTCCTACTCACCAAAGCAGCACATTAGTTTGGTAATGTGTCTAGGCGAAAATACATTGAAGAAGTTCAATATAGATAGATAATACGCATTCCTTCGATATGTGCGCAGGCCTTCTTTAAAAATTATTACTGCATCACACTAGTCCCATAGGCTAATTTACACATCTTGGGGACAAAAAAAACTTTCTTGAAAGAAGACGGAGCGATAACATGTATTTGGATGGAAGACATGTAATGTTTCACATTAAAGTCTAGGTTTAGCATTTTTAGCTGGAGTTTGCATGGGTCAGCTTAGCCTATTCATTCCCTGGGACTATCCAGTAGAATATTGCACAATAGCTTAGTTAGAGCCCTGACGGTTTGAAAATTGGCGATTGACAATAGTGAGATAAATAATTAGTGTGCACCTGTTTAATTTGAGACTAACGTTCGTGTGCGTGCATGCGTGCGTGTATGTGTGTGTATGTGTGAGCGCGCGCATTTGTGTGAGATGCTTAAATAAATACGCGTTTAACAACGGTGGAGCGGGTAGTGTGAATATGATGAATTTATTACATAACTTGAAGGCAACCTGGTGCTCCTATGGATTAAAACATTCATAAAGATAGACTATAGTCTACATTTGGGAGTGCACACACGAGCGCACGCACTCATCCACTCCCCCCATCTCTCTCTCTTACTCTGTCTCTCCCTCTCTCTGTCTCTCTCTCTCTCGTGTTTTCCCCCACACCTCAACAACGGCGCGTGCGAAATATTTTGCATATGCACGGGACCAACATTTTGTAATGGCTATCGGCGGTAATGGATTATAATGTATATTTTTATACGAGAGTGGAATATTGGTCTCCATCAACTTCATTGTGAATAGTATATTCCTAATTTACTGACTGGTGTGGTATTTGTGCGTGCCGAGATCTGTCGAGACGCAAAGACCACGTTCAATGCCGTTGGAACATGTCCTATGTTCCCTTTCAAGGTAAGAAAACCGATATTCCCACTACTGCATCTTCTTTCCTCCCCCTCACCATCCTCCCTCTCTCTCCTTTGCCTCTCCTGCTCTATCATACAGTAGGCTGTGATATACAATTTAGCAAGGGGTGCGTAAAGCGCCGTAGTAAGGTACCTAGAAAGATCAGTGTCTCCCAGATTCCCTACCTGATACCTTAAATTGTCTCTGTGTGCCAACATGTACTCATGCATGTAGCTACATTGCGTTGTGTTAATCAGGAATGCATGCGTGTTGGTGTCATCAGCACATTCCCGTGTGTATGTCTTCATCATCGTCGGTAAATTATGCTTAAATCTATGCTGTACACCTACTAACTTTGGCCCTGTACTGTGAAGATAAAATGTATTTCGTTTGAGTAGATATAGGATGTTTTACCTGTGTGTTTGGTTTTGGTTCCAGTTTATCAATATCTGTGGATTCGTAGCCTTCCATTTCAAAGCAAAGTCCCTGGCAGAAAAGCACTGCAACAGCAACTGTGATTACTTGTCTTTAAACGATAAATTTCTTGTGCAGTATGTTATGAATTGTGTCAAGGCTTTAGAGTAGGCCTATATGCAGCAAAATGGAGTAAAATAAAACGCCCACTTGAAAGTTTGAGGGACTTTAAGTGGTAGAAAAGGTTCATGTTCTGTGAGTACCTTATTTGCGTTTTTAATTTTGTTTTATTAATTTAGCATAAGCTTTTATTCGAAGCGACTTACAAATATGCATATAAAAAAAATCAGCATCAAATATCAGAAGTACACAGTGCGAACAGTCTTTCAGTGGTCTGAGTCAATGAACGGTCTGTAGTTAGTCACATCCTAGTCACAAGTAACCACATCTCAGCTATACCAGGCAAGGTGAACATGTTACACTTCAGTGCAACTGTTATCCAATAAACACCTTGAAGCAAATGTTTAAGTGAGCATTTGTGTGAGAAAGAGAAGGAGGCGGTTTTCATGTGTCAAATAAGGCACAGTAAGGCTTCTGTACTTTATCAGCACTGCATTGACAACTGCAATTCAACTCTTAACTGGCAAAACTGATTTAAGAAATAGCTTCCATCTTAAATGGACCACACTGTGAACCAGAGACATAGGTTATAATCTGAGGTTATGAAATGAATGACAGGTTCAAACTCTGGCCGCACTTCTGTTGGTCATCTTTTTACTGAGTGGTAGCTGAATATAACCAAAGGACTGTGTGTGAGAACACAGCATTGAAAGCAGGTTGCATAATGTTGTTGAGAACTACTGTTTGCAAATCCTTCTTTGAAAAACAATGCTAGGAATATGTGTCCAGTTTTCCTTCAAAGATCAATGTTAGGAATTTGAATCACTTGTCAATTTGGGTAGAATTGTCTTTGGCAGTCTAATTAACATTGTTAACCAACACTTTGTGCATAAATTGAAGTCAAACTCCATGGTTAAATAACATTGTGTGATTTCCATCTGATGACTCAATACCCATAATGGATGTATGTCAAGTAACATATATGGCCTGGTGACTGACATTAGTGTTACTGTACATGAATAGATGCAATTACACCTATTTTGCAAATGTATGCAGAGGCACATCGACTGTGGATTCCTGTAGCAGCCATGTCTTTCCAAGACTTTGCACATGTTATTTTCTGTGAGAATTAGATGATTTTACAATCTTCCCTTTGGTCTTGACTCTCTCTCTCTCTCTCTCTCTCTCTCTCTCTCTCTCTCTCTCTCTCTCTCTCTCTCTCTCTCTCTCCTCTCTCTCTCTCTCTCTCTCTCCTCTCTCCCCCTCCCTCCCTCCCTCCCTCCCTCCCTCCCTCCCTCCCCTCCCTCCCTCCCTCCCTCCCTCCCTCCCTCCCTCCCTCCCTCCCTCTCTCCCCTCTTTTAGTCTCGTCCCTCCCTCCCTCCTCTCCCTCTCTTTCTCTCTCTCTCTCTCTCTTCTCTCTCTCTCTCTCTCTCTCTCTCTCTCTCTCTCTCTCTCTCCCTCGCCCCCTCTCTCTCTGTCCCTCTGTTGGTCTCGTCCTCTCTCACCCTCGCCTCTCTCTCTCTCTCTCTCTCCTCTCTCTCTCTCTCTCTCTCTCTCTCCCTCGCCCCCCTCTCTCTCTCTCTCTCTCTCTCTCTCTCTCTCTCTCTCTCTCTCGATCTCTCTCTCTCTCTCTCTCTCTCCCTCACCTCACCCCCCCCTCTCTCTCTTCTCTCTGTGTCTCTCTCTCTGTCTCTCTGTCGTTCGCGCATCACGCAAAGCAATGTCCGTGTGTAGTGCAGATGGACACCACCGAAGTACCAGCCATCACTGAGCCATCCCCAGTCATGTCCATTTTTACAGTAGTTTGATATAGCAGCTCCTGTCAAGCATGGCCACGGTTAAAGAGACAGTGCACCGGCAGTGCACTGCAGCACTCCCCCTCGCTCATGTGACATAAGGGGTTGTCTTACACCACTCCACTACTCTAGCTGTGCCAAGAACCATCATCTGTTCGGCTATTACTGTATACTGTATGCTGAAGACACATTGAGCCCATTAGGTGATCTAGCGGGAGAGAAAGCTCATTCATTTTCTAATTTCTGAACTTTGAGCGTCCTACAGACATGCATGTAGTGTTGTAAAATTGTACATAGAATGAATGGTAAATGGTGGAATATTGATGGTTTAAGAGAAAGTAATTTGGGTTTGATTGTAAATGTAGATTCATTGTCCCTGCAAGAAACAGTCATGGCTAATATCCATGGTGTAAAGATTTGACAATTTGAAAATGAATGGAGAAACACAGAAACATGTTTAGGGACACTTTAAATGCAAGATGTGAAAAGTCAAGGTTCTGGACCATCAAACAATGATTAAAACAAGCTTTTAAATGAAAGCAAACATGACGTGATCTCATGGAAATATCACAGTCCTTATTCTAACGCAGAGACATAAAGTCAATCAAAGTTCAACTGCCCCTCATTTGTATAATGATGTACATATGCATAAGCTTGTACTGACATTAAGCAGAGAGGGTGGTGCATAGTAGTTGGTTGTAAGCTAATTTATGCATCGTTGGAAGGCAGTCTGAGGTCTTGGGTGTTGCCCAAGGTCAATCGTTGGCCTAAAACCAGGGAACAACTGCTGAGATGATGTCTACAATGGTTAAACATATGTATGTCACTTAGGTATTATAGTAAGTGTGATGTAACTGAAGTGGGGTGAAGCATATTTTAGGCAAAAAAGTATTCTTTTTCATATTGCCTATCTGGTGGCCACAAGCCACCAACAAGGAATCTTTATATTGTATACAAAGATTGCCATAGCGCACGTGGTGTTTCTCAAAACTCCCAAAACAGAACAACTTGTTTGGTATATCTTGGAACCAATTTGCAATGATAATGCCAACATATAAAGTAAAGGATGCCTTGTTGTAAAGGATGTCTTGCCTTTTGATTGATCAATCGATTCACCCATGATAAAAAGTCAGAATGAACTAGCTCGTTTCCTAACACAATCTGAAAGCTGCCAATCTAGGATCATGTCCCTCTGGATTGGAGGTTTGTTTTAGAAGTCTCACAGGCATGATTTCATCAATCCCCATAGATTATTGTAATATAAGGACAGACATTTTGCTTTTGGGCTTTACTAGAATTTAATGTACATATGTCAGTTCTGAATTATCATGGAATGACTACAAGTTCTTAGTCAGCCTTTAGAAAGACATGACTGTAAATGGTGTAACAAAGTGATGAGGCAGGGTAAAGGGACTGTGGTCAATTATAAATGCATGGTTCAATCATTCAAACCCAGACTTTTTGACAGGAGCATTTCCTAGCAAAACCTTTCCCTCATTGATTGACAAATACCTCACCACAGATACTATAAGCCATATTTGTCATTTGCTGTTGTTAAAGGGTTACAGCAAATATTGAAATTGAAGGCTATCATCAGGCTAATGTCCAGTGCTTCACTGTACCGCTGAAAGTGCCCTTGGAAATAGAAAACGAAAAACAACAAAACCAGACCGCATTAAAGTCTTGAAAAAGCAGAATCTGCTTGATCACAGAGGGCATTTACATTTCTTTATTGAGCCCTTGATTATATTCTGGCCAACGTACATTCAGTCAATGTACTGTATTCTCTTTAACAACTGCATTCTTGTCAGATATGCTGCATTTGCCTTTTCTCTATATTATATAAATATTTTAGCAATGAGAGTTTTTTTCACATTACATGCAGGATATTACTTGCAATTGACAATTATATTTCACGCTTAATACACTTTTTTCAACACTAACTCTGACATGTGATATAAAGCAAGTAAATTACCTTTAAATATGCTTCCTGTGAGCTGGAGGCAAGGTTGGAATTCCACACCATCAAATTAGAAATGGATACTACGGGCTGTGATTTAATTGCAGCAAAATTAAAAGGAAACTTTATTAAATAACGACAGTGTTGCCTGGAGCAGGATTACACATTGAAGAGGGGGACTCTCTAATCTCTGAGTGAGGAGATAGTGCTCTCTGAGGCCTAACTGTACGAATGGTGGGTTAAACCCAGTAGCCACAATACGAACTAGAAGATACTGCTCTGTAAGGGTGTCTAATCAGACACCTGTTGAGTCCCACTCTGTCATTCAGCTATCTTTAATGTCCTGTGTGAATTATGCAG
The DNA here is from genome assembly GCF_021917145.1 of Hypomesus transpacificus. Classification (NCBI taxonomy): domain Eukaryota; kingdom Metazoa; phylum Chordata; class Actinopteri; order Osmeriformes; family Osmeridae; genus Hypomesus; species Hypomesus transpacificus. The sequence goes on from NC_061061.1 coordinate 14,353,279, forward strand.
TGTCTTGTAGGTTAAGTAAGTCTAGCATTATACTGAGAATGTTTGTATTTCTCACCATTGGCTTTAGGTTTTGATATTAAAACTAGGTCATGATAGGTTGTGGGGCAGCATCTGATCTTACTCAGGGGTAAACAGGGGTAAACTCTGGATATTTGACTGCTGTTTTACGTAATGGTGAATTTGACCTTTTTTAAGGAATGGTCAACAATGATAACATTGTAACCATGCCTTTTAATAGTCATGTACCGTATCAAGATTGTCACCTCAAACATAAGCTAACCTAAAAGTAAGCGTAGTTAAATACCATAAAAAATACATGAGTTTTTGCTCATTTAAAACAACCTGTAATAAAACATTATATAGCCCTATGATTCAACATAAAATTATATGCGTTTGTGTTTTAGTGTTTAAATACTTATCATTATTTTTGACAGCCTTTACAAGTATACATGCGCCTTGATATATATATGGCTTGCCTGTAAAGTTACATCCCAGAGTGAAAAATAAACCTTTTGATGTTTTCTATCTTTGTCTTTGCAACTGAGCCAAACAGCCTTTAGATACCTTTGATTGAGAGTCTTCTCTTTTATTGGCACTCTCCTCTATCATCTCCAGTAGTTGTTACAAGAACAGACAGGTTGTACAAAATAAGGGGGGGCGTTACTTTTCCCAGGCTGTGCTGTGAAACCCAACATCATCTCCTAACCTTTCGTTTTGTAAGTAGCCCATTTTGTTCAGCAAAATACAACAAACTTGCTTTATTTAGTGGTGGTGGTGATGGTGGTGGTGGGGATGGTGGTGGTGGTGATGGTGGGGGTGATGGTGGGGGTGGTGATGGTGGTGGTGATGGTGGTGGTGATGGTGGTGGTGATGGTGTTGATGGTGATGGTGGTGATGGTGGTGGTGATGGTGTTGATGGTGGTGGTGATGATGGTGATGGTGGTGATGGTGATGGTTTTGGTGGTGATGGTGGTGGTGGTGGTGGTGGTGATGGTGGTGATGGTGGTGGTGATGGTGGTGTGATGGTGGTGATGGTGGTGATGGTGGTGGTGATGGTGGTGATGGTGTTGATGGTGGTGGGGGGGATAGTGTTGATGGTGGTGGGGGGGATGGAGGGGTTGTATACCTCTCTAATAACATAACAATAGTCTCCAATTCTTGTGATGCTGATAGGAGCCTCATAGTATGGTGTCATTACATGTGTTGTGTGAACATTGTGAACGAGAAACGGTTCTCACTCAGAGGCACTGTGAAGAACGATGCATTTTAGTTGCCTGTAATCAACTACACTATCATGTTTTAGCTGAACAAAAGACACAATACTTACTTGACATTTGAAACCATTTTATTACTACTTGTCATTTTTTTTGATATACTGATAGTTATATACAGTAGGCAGTACACATAGTACAAGGTGATGTATCTGCACAAAAATAAGATGAGTTTGGTTATTCATAATATACACAATCCCTCATACTTGTCTATGTTATGGCCTACAAGACTGACCCAGCTTACTTCCAGAGCATCATCCAGCCATATGTACCGACTTGGGTGCCTAGCTTGGGTGGTCTTACAACCCCTGAGCAAATAAAGAAGGGTCCTTGCATTCCCAACATACAGTCGTTCTCCTTCCATGCGCCACAGTGGTAGAATGACATCTTTTCTACAACTCACTCTCTGTCTCTATGGTCCTTTCACCATGTGCTTTAAGACACTCCTCTTCACGTTGCCTTTCTTCTGTTTTTGCTCAGCTCCAAGTAATTTCACCATTAAAAACATGAAAAACAAACCTAATTGGGCTAAACTAGTAAAATAATAATCCCCGGAGTATAATAACATAATAAAACAACAGCTTTATTAACATGTCCAGGAATCAGCCTCAAAACCTTTCTTCAATGATTTAAAACACGAATCTGGACAAGTTCCCTCAGTTAAAAGCTGCTGGAGCAGAGGACATAAAAGCCCTTTTCAAACCAGATTCAGTTCTGATATTTTGGGGAACGAAGCAATGGTGTAAAATTCCCAAATAAAATGATGAGACTCAAAATGACTTGGTAAATAAAAAGTATACCATTGACCGAACATGAGTGGATAGAGAAGCCAAACCTTTTACATCAAGTGATGCGTAAGGGTTTCGCAGTTTAGAATAATTGCAATGCTCCATGATGAAGGGTTTCAATTGATCTCAGACACTGAGCTGAAGCATTCATATGTAGAATTTCTGAAATGGTAAATTAAAAGAATAAATAGCAGTAGCAGATACTAGCCTCTTTTTGGCTAAACAAAAACAGAAATGATTCCTAAAATGTAATTCTAACTTCAGCTTCAGTTTTGTTGAAAGTTGTTGAATATGCAGTTTCTTCCTAAAGCTTGATTGGTTTGTTGGTAAATTTGAATTAGCATACATTAACTATTTCACTGTACTTTCTATGCATTATTTGCAGTCAGGTCCTAGCACATGGGGCGCCCCGGGCGAGTTTATCACTTCTTTTCCGCACAGAAGACCTCATAAAGCACTCAAAATTTCCATGCACTGCTGCAATGTTTTGGGTATTTTTTCAAGTAATTTGAAACCGTATTGTACACAGTTGGAGCAAATTTGAGACCGTATAGATGCTTTTATAGCTCCCAAATAGTATTCAAGAACAAGGCCCTTGTTTTCATAATTAATTAGTCATCACAGTTGGAGTGGATGGAGCGGAGAACTACTTGGGATGGCAGTTCACTTCATTAAGTTTTTTATAGTTATTCTTTGAGGAGTAAAACTACTCTCCTAATGGTTTTTATAGTGCCTATCTTGCAGTTGTTGCTTGATTATGTTTGGCTTTCCAGTAAAGTTGAGTTATTCTAGATCGAAGAAAAAATCATGGAGGAACATTCCATTCCTTTTGATCAAAGGCAATGACTAACAGGTGGAAATGGATGGTGGAGAGAGGATGGCGCAAGACGCCAAAACAGTTTTATTGTGGGTACTCACTTCCTTTTCCCAATTGAATAAATACATTAACTACTAATTTAAATGAAAGCCAAATCCAGCTTAATTACAAACATCAACATTTTTGTACGCTCAGTATTGTGAACAATGCATCTAGGGAACGTGTTTTGAGTGTGATCACTGGAGGTTGAAGAAGTCAAACTTGAGCTTAATCTTTAAATGAAGAAGAAATGAATGAGTATTAAACTATTTGATTCTATAGCCCTAGTGGTGCTATAATTTTTTATGGGTGAATGTCTGCAGGATGTTACCAATGCGACTTGACGCATAATGGCTCCACGCAACACATTGAAGAGTTGCAAAAAAACGACTGTAAATAGAGTGTATTTTTCTCATAAGTGATCATGTTCAATAGGGTACGTCTTCCAGTTGTACCACACTGTATGGCAGAACTGCAACAAGGTCAAAGGGGAATCTCTATCAAAGAATATTGATATGCTGAAGGGACAGATGTCAGCCTTAGGTATAGCATCAATACATTTAATAGATAGAAATCCATTCTCAAGCGTCAACAAACAAAGCCAGGACATTTTATGTCTATTGTCTATTGTCTATTGTTTTAGACACTGGGGTTAATCTGTCTCGAATGCACAAGCAAAGAAGTTCAGAAGACAAGTTCTCACATTTCTCCAAAGAATAGAAGTTACATACAGTACATAGTTTACAGTAAAGTAAACTCCTTCCCTTCCCACATGACATGATACATGTACATAATTGCCATCATTTCTTGTCTTACCTTCTCGCTATATGCGGATCTATACAATCCCAAATGACTCTGTTTGTCTCTAACCCAAACAGATGTACAAGAATGACTAGTTAAGTGGACCCCTGAGTGACCAGGACCAAGGCAGCTTTAATGCTCCACATACGGTAGTAACTTCTATCTGCTGACTCTCTTCCATACATATTGGAGCTATTCAATTCAGTGGCTTACACCCATCCCAAAATGTTCCAAAAAAAAACATGAACATTTGCATCACGGTTTTACAGTTTAAAGAATGGGAAGAAGGTTAAACATATAATGGAATTGAAAAAGTATGAATAAGTGTGATTTCATGAAAAAGTTGGAAATAGGTAGGAACGTGAATTGCATCACCTGTCATTTAAAGAGCATTCAGGGGAAGGTTGGTTTCAAAACACTTGATTTACCATGAAGATAAATAAACAAAATATGATATACAAGCCATATATTGTTTATCAATGTCCTGCATAATCACAGTTGAAAAGGGTAACAGAATAAATCATTATTTGAAGAGATTATCTTTAATTGTTGAATCTTTGGAAGCAGTACATTATGTGAAAAGCAGAATTTTACCAAATTCATTGTTTAATGAATGTATATTTTGCATTCCTAGGGCACATCATATTTTCATTTTGAAATTAAAACCAACTTTCCACTGAATGTTATTTATAAGTAAGGTGATACAACTGGAGGTAATGTGGCTACATAATAACCCTCAAGGCTCAATATTGTCCATATTTGGTATTCTCAGACACAGAAGTTCATAGTTTTTTTTTCTTTCTGTTAGTTTACTTCACCCCTCTGTTTGCTTGTCCATTCTCATCTGCTTCATCTGCAGGCTACTGTCACTTCAGACAGCAAACATGTCATCTTTTGACAACTGATACCATAGCAGGAAGTTGCATAACATTATTGTGTCTGCTCAGTAATCTGATTGGTTCATTCGGGGGAAGGGGTTGTGTCCGGTCATTGGGGGTGATTTCATTACATTTCCTGTGGGGTGAAGAGTAGAATGATGAACAGTGTGTAATAAGAAAGATCTGACATAAAATGACCAACAGAATGTCCTTCAATGACTTCAGATAGGGTGAATTCGGGGCTCATCAGAGCTTCCTGATTGACTAGTGCCCTGACCCTTTCTGTGACACAACACCAATCACGTTTTGTGATTTCAGTCACATAACATCCATGCAAAACCTAGGGTAAAAGTTCTGTGGACTAGACATTGTCATAGCAGGGAAGAAAACGCTCTGGAGTTTAGGTGTCCCACATTACCCAATGTCCCAGATTACCCAAATTCACCCTACACTTAAAAGGTACTTAAGGACTTAAAATAAAGTCTTGCAGGTCTTATTATATTAAAAAAGTACACACATGACAGGTATTGTACCAGCTGGAGTTCAGATGGGGTTTGTCTAAGGATCTCATCCCTTATACCTCTTGTTTACAACGTTGTTTAATGATATGAATGGATTGCATCTGGCAGCAGTTGCAATTTTGTCTTGCTAGCCCCTGCTTGTAGTGTAGTTCTTGATGAGAGTTGGTGGTTGTGTCATGGAAGGCATGTGTCAGTTCGTATTAACACCTGTGTTCATTGTGGAAGAGCCCAGGGTAGGCTCACTGCCTAGATGGGTGGGTGATGGCATCACTTTCCAGTCGGCTGTTGGTTATCAACAGTTCTGGCCTACGAGGTCATACAGTATTCTATACATTCACATTTAGTCATTTAGCACACACTCTTATCCAGAGCGACTTACAGTAAGTACAGGGACATTCTCCCCAAGGCAAGTACGGTGAAGTGCCTTGCCCAAGGACTCAACGTCATTTTGTACGGTCGGAATCGAACCGGCAACCTTCTGATTAATACACCGATTCCCTAACCACTCAGACATCTGACCTCACGACTATACTTTACATGGACAGGTGCACACACCTACACTCACATGGAAACCCTTGTTCTTCCACACAAAAACATGAAGGCTTTGAAAGACACAACAATTCACACGTCAAGTAAGCACATGAACACAACCATACCCCAATCCTACATCTAAACATGGCAATGCTTTTATCATTGACCTGTCGTGAGTGAAAAGACCAAGATTATTCAACGACACTGTGGTAGTGTCATTGTCATCAACCAAGTGAATGTATACAGTATTTAAAAATCCCAAAGCAAGCTTGTTGACCCTGACAAACATTTTACTTTTTTGCAACACGTAATGGGGTGCTGCCAAACTAGACTTATTTTAACAAGTATTCAATAAAGGAATTCAATAAGGCAATATTTTAGTCTAATAAACTGCCAAAACTGTGGCCTTTATAGTAAACATTTTTTATCAAGATGAAAAACAAAATGAACTTGCCTATTGTATTCCACTTAGTAAAAGGTCATGCATTTGAGTAGAACCAATGGTGGATGCAGAGCACTACAATCTGTATTCATGGTTACTGTTGGAAGGTCTGTGCGCCTGCGTTCCTTTTGCGTTTTGAAAGACTGTACTCGCAAATATATAAGTGTTTCACATTTAGCTGTAAAGAGTAGAGAAATCGTACACACCAGCATATGTATACTAGAAAACACATTGACTTTATTCTGTTTCTTGGTTTGTGTAGTTGACTTTTCTGCAGTACTCTACTCAGTGGATTGTAATCCAAGATGACTGTTCAGTAATTATGTATTGTATAGTAGGTGGCTTGTGATATCTCGACATGGGAGATTGATGCTGTATTGGTTAAGTGTAAAATAGACAAATTGACTGCTATATTCAAAGAGACTCAGCTGCATGCTGTACACAATGTTTGGGAAACCTCTAAGCTTGTAAGTACCGGAAACTGGTACTACAGGGTTCAAAAAGATTTGTGTAGCAACTTAAAAAGTATGGTAAAGCAACCTAACTTTCATCATTGAGAGGTTTCCTTCTTTTAAGAGAGATGCATACTGATATATTATGGGTGTATTGTCCATCTTGGGTCTGTAAATCTGTATTTAGTGGTTCTTTCAAGAAGCACTGGTTAGTTTTTTTCTGGACCTGTGTGCAAAAAAAAGGATAATCAAAATGTTTCCCAAGAGGGTTGGAATTGGCATCTTGTAGTTTGTAGGTTAAGGGGATGTTGTCAAGGGAGGCTCTACATTTTGTATTGTCCTTTTTCGGGAGTTGCGATTTTCAAAGGTTAGGTTGAGGAATGACTATGCCAGGAGGTGGAATGGTCTTTGAAACCTCAGTCTAATGGCTTTTTTTTTCTTCAATCAACTACGAGTTGCATTAAGCCTTCAATTTCTATTGAGGCAAGATGAGTTAAGGTGTGTACAAGTCTGATAGACAGCCCTTTGGGTAATAAGACAATGACACAGTTCTTATTCTATCTCTGGATTGAGGACAGATCACTATAATTATTCTTTATCTCTCAGGACCGTGACTCGGCCTGCTTTCTCTCAATATGAGCACCCTACACATGAAGTCATGAGAAAACACACTGATGGACATGTGTAACAGAAAGTACCGCTCACTGAAAATACCTGCTTTATTACTGATATTTTTTGTCCACACGACATACCACGAACATACCTTCAAAGGTGTGAGGGTGGAGATCAGAAAGCAGAGTACTTTTTGTTTCACAAATATCTTAAGTGCCAAAGTTGCAGGTCTGTCAGTCAAAGAAGCATTTGGTTTGACAGTGCACCTGTATCACTTTCTCTCTAACTATCTTTCATTTTTCAGCTCCTTCTTTCTCTATGTATATCTGTCTTCCTATCTATTTCTCTCTTTCTCTTGCTCTTACACACATACACATACACACACGCACACACACACACACAGTCACACCTACACACACACACACAAACACACACACACACACACACAAACTCTTAGTCCCATTCATTTATATATTCCACACTCAGCACATTGAATATCACCTTCACAGATAGGTTGACAGGGCAGAGCTACACATCAGAATGAGAAGTTAGCAGACACTGGTACTCTGTGTCTCATTTACTATACATTTTATTCAAGCCCCGAGTGGGGAGAGTTTTGCGGTAAAACTTGGAGAATTGCTGTGTTGCTGGGTCGAGTATCGGAGTGAAACGAGTGGATGGAAAACTGCACTGTACTGTGCAGGTCCTTTAACAAGCAGAGCCCAACTCGGCGATACTGGCAGTGGAGTAATTCCATCCACCCTACTGCTCTAGCATCCTGGAGCATGGGTGAAACAAGGAGAGAGGAAGAGAGAGGAGGGGGGGGGGGGGGGGAGAGGTTCGTGGCACATAATAGTGGGGTAAGGAGAGAGGGCGATGTAGTAAATGACAGAAAGCGATATATCTGGTAGATAGTAAAACACTACAGAGGGTATGGAGAGATAGAGCATGATATGAAAAACGGGGTACAGTCATAGGATGAGTGTGCAAGGAGAGATCATTTTTTGTGAGAGGGAATGCAACTGAGGGCTGAGAGAGAGGGAGACGGGAATAGAGAGGAAGCGAGAGGGAGCCAGTAAGAGAGGAATGGGCAGTGTAGGAGTGGGGGGACTAAGAGACAGATGGGTGGAAGGAGGAGGGGAAGAGATGGATGGCTAGGGGAGGAAAAGAGGAGAAAGGCTGCCAGGGAGTTACTGGGAAAGTTGGACTTCATTTTGATTCGTTGTAAGGTGATCGCTACGTTGGTTGTAAAGTTCAATATTTCAGTTTATTTCCACGGTCCGTTCATGCAAATGGCTTGGCTTGTGAATATATCTGTGCATCCCATTTTTTGTATTGGTGAAATACATCTTCTGTCATCATATCCTACCGATTTATGTGTGGTAGTATGTTGATGGTAATTTTAACTGTGGTATCTGTGGATGTGTTTGAGACAGAGTTGTATAAGAATTGGATTACCAATATATGTCTCAGCGCCAACTTATGTTATATGGTTTATATATAGAGAGATTGAAAGAAAAAAAGAGAGGGGGAGGGAGAGAGAACGAGAGAGAGAGAGAGAGAGAGAGAGAGAGAGAGAGAGAGAGAGAGAGAGAGAGAGAGAGAGAAGAGAGAGAGAGGGAGGTATAAGTCAGTATTTCATGGATGGCTGGGTTGCTATGGGAACAAGATGTGGGCTCCCTTTTCCCAAAAAAGTGTCCTCCTTCCCTTTTTTCTTCTCTCACTATCACTTAATTTCTCTCTCTCCTTCTCCTCGGCATCCACAGCTCTTCACCTCTCTTCTCTTCCTTTCCCAATTGCATCCCACTACATACCTCTTCGCCCCCTCTCTTTCACTCTCGTCTATCATCCATCCATTTTCCCCTCCCACTCATTCCCCCCCCCCACCCCCCCCCCCCACTTTTGCCCTGTCCATCTCCCTCTTTGCTGTCTTCCATTACTTATCCGTCCTCTCTCTTTCCCTCTTTCTCTCATCTCTCTTTCTCCCTGTCTCTGATCATCTGTCTCTTTAACACTCACTTATATTCTATTCTTTTCTCGGTTGTCATGGCGATAGGCTGGGGGCGTGAGGGAGAGAGCGCGAGCAAGCGAGAGTGGGTGTTTCGGAAGTGACATCTCTTGGGCAGTAACCTTGTTTCCTGTGTGTGGAGTTGGGGGGCGGATTCACTCGCTAGAGTGCAGCAACAGTGACGCCGTGTGGACAAATGGGTGAGAATGGGAAGCCCGGAACGTGCCGTACAAGGGCTGGGTGAATGATCGGATAGGTGAGGATACACATGCGCGCACACACACACACACACACACACAGACACAAATCCACATTCCCATCCACAGTGCAGGCACATCTGTGGCATATGAGACACACTGACACTTCCAATGGAGGCAGAGGAACACCCAAGCGCACACACAGGTTGTGGTTTCAAACACACAACCATACACAAACACGGCCTGTTTAGAAACACACACGCTCACACACACACCCTTGGGAATGATGGTGTGGTCAGTGTCTAAGCAGGGACACGCCTACTTCAATGACCTTTGCAACATCCATTCGAAGCTAACCGAGCAGGTGTGCAATGTACCATGGTCAAATGATATGCGCAAAGTTGAATCCAACCATCTGCTATTTCAGCAGGAAGCCTCTTCCTTGTGGCAAATAGTGACACATCTCTGACATTTGTTGTCCCTCCTGACTCGTCACAGACATATTTCAAGCTCTGAGTCACTCCTTTTCAAACCACAGCACTGCATTCTCAATCCCACGCCACCATATACAATCGTACAGTACATCTAGCCTAGCAACACCATCACTGAATTCATTTGTTCACCTTTTGTCTCATGCCAATTAGCAGTTGCACCTTCCCAGGACTGAGAATATCAATGCCTATGAACGGATGAAATGCTGCCTTTTGGTTTCGCCTCGAAAGTAACTGCGGACACGCTTGTGCCAGAGCACATTATATGCCTCGGGCTGCCTTAGGATATTGCATGCTTATTTTTAGCGCTTTTTTGTAGCTCAGCGATGTGTATAAATCAACATTACCCCTGTTGGGTTCAGTAATGACAATGTTGAGCAGAGCTGACCAGTCATCCGATTGATGCTCAGACTTTCTTTGCAAACTGCAAAGAAAAGCAGAAAAGGGGAGAGAGTCCACACAGAGAGGAGAGATAGGGAGATAGAGAGAAACTGCAAACGTATCTCCTTTTGTTATTCATAACATTGAAATGAAATGACACCCCTGAGTGTCTTACCCCCACCTCGAGTAGAGCAGGGCAGACGTATTTTACTCCCCCAAATTCTGGCCAGTTTTCACAAGCCCTAATGATCTGACACAGAGGAGGAGGTAATGTAGCTACAGCACACAGCCTGGTGGCATGAGTCACTGACGTCCCCAGTGTTTTGCCTCCGTTTTATGACTTTGGTCCAGGGAAGCTCAATGACTGCAAAGTTTAGTGGCCAAAGTTATTGTTTCATATTCTGAAGTATCGTACAATATTTAGAGGAAACTGGGGTGTGTTGTGTGACCTTTGGCCTTTTGGGAAAAACAAATGAAGTCTCAATGGTCACCATATGCATTGAATTTACAGTATGGCATGCATTTACATGTACATACATTATTTCCTTTCCACTCAAACAAAGCCGTAAATTTTTTACAATGCAGATGTCGGATACACACTGTAGTTATAAATCTGCTCAATGGCTTTTTAGCTCTAGGACATGTTCTTCATGTCATCCTTTGAACACAAAGTTTGAATACACTGTCCTATATTCATGGCCTTGATTTTTTTTGTTCGTCATTCTTTCAAAACATGATGTTAAAGTAACTCAATATCCTTAGGCTAACTAAGGGAGAATTGTCACTGTATGTGCATGTCCATGGGTGAAATGAGTGAGGTTGAAATCAAGTTACATTTTATCTTCCAATGATTCATAGCCTTGAAAATGGCACTGCAATCCAGTTTATTAAGTTTAGCTTGTTACTCATGTATTTTTCAAAAGCAGCCAGATTTATAATTAAACAGGATTGCAAAGCACAAACTCAGCTTTTACCTTTTACAATTAGACAGATAGCCTTTTGTGCCTTGTATTTCGGCTTGGCATGTTCAGAACTGTTTACAACGTGATTGGAGAATTTCAGAAACACTTATTAGCTGAAAGATATTGCATTGCAATGCAATGGGTCATAGTGACTGGTTTGCCGTCAAAGAGACAGTGTGGTGTGTTAGTAGTAAGTGTGCTGCCACCTGAGCCCAAGTCGGGACCTGCATCAGTCATCTTCTAGAGTTCATTTCCCTCCTCAAACACGATCAGCTGTCTGGCGACATAAACCAAAAAGGTTAAAGGTCTCTTGGTGTTGACTGAGGACAGTGTAACTGCTCATACTCAGCCTGGAAAGGGTCAGATCAAGTGCAGTGTCTGGCATGTGTTGAGTTGACAGCTTGTATTCTCAAATAGTGTGTGAACACAGTTGTTGTGAGGTGTGAGGAACTACAGAATGTCTCTTTGGTTGACTCATTGTGGCTGACTTGTTACAGACTTGTTTAAAGAGTGGGTTCTTGGGAGTGGGGGTGTCTGTGAATTCTAGCACAAGGTAGGATAGAGTATGAACATTTGGTATCTTGGTTAAAAAGTGAGTGATATAGTCGGGAAGTGTTGAAGAGAAGCGCTAGCTTAGCTACTCGTTTCTTTAGGGATGGATATAAGGATGTCATCTACGAAAACAAGGGAGAACGGTGACGTAAAAAGAGTCCCTAGGAAGAAGACAGGTGAAGAGACGAGAGTGAGACAGTTGAAACGGAGAGAGCGCTGGAGACAGACAGAGGGGTGGAGAGAGGGAGCCGACCGAGTGGAGAGTTCAAGAAAGAGTGACGCGGAGAAGCGAGGAAAGGAGAACGAAGAGAGATGGAGTAAAAGAAAAAGGGCCGTGGCCCGGTTCTTTCTGAGCGACCGAGCATTCCTGCCGACGGTACCAGCCAGACCTTGGCTAATCCACTCCAGCAGTTGTAGCGGTTCAGCAAGCCTCTTCTACTCCTCCTGGTGCCTCGATCCTTCTGCATCAGGATGTCAGGCCTGTCTAAAGAATTGTCAGTCTGTTTCTGCCATCTGTGAAAAGAGATGGGGGGGGGGGGGGGGGGGGGGGGGTGAAGGGAGGCAGAGAGGAGGTGGTTAGGCAGGGAGGCTGGGGACAAATGAGGACACACAAACAGCTTTGAGGCCCAGGGGAGGGAAATAGGAGGCGGTGAATGTGATATGATATTGTGACCAATCAGTTGGTCACAATATTTATAATGACATGATGAGATTCATGCCAATTTAAGTCTAACCATATAAATAAAATCTCTTCAAAAAATCTCAAAATCAGAATGGCATCAAAGGTGACAAGATGCGTTGATGGACAAAGCAAATGGAATGGGCAGGAACATCTGACAGTGACCACCTGAAAACTGCATGTGACACAACCCTTCCACAAGTCACCCCTGTCTGACCTCGCCTTCTCTTCCTCACTCTCTCTCCCCTCCCTATCCCACTCTCTCCTTCCTCTCTCTCTCTCCTCCCTATCCCACTCTCTCCTTCCTCTCTCTCCCCAGATGCGAGGTGTGCCGTCCCCCCCTCCTACCGCTCCCACGCCCAGTCCTTCAACCACGCTCCCTCCTACGATCGTCCTGGCTGGAACCCCCGTCTCTGTGTGATTTCCGGAAATCAGCTCTACATGTTGGACCAGGAGGAGGTACTTCCTGCACAGCATCACTCATACTGCTTGATAAAACAAGACCAACCTCACACAACAACTGCAATAGCATGCGATGCAAACTCCCATGTTAAGTCCAAAGGAGATACCCATTACACCATCATCTCTGCTTATACTGATAACACTAGACTGTTCATTCTTATATTCTATATGCTACAATGGGAGTGGGTTGCAGTAGATTCGCCAGAAAGACATATAAACCACAGAAGATCCTGTTTTCTAAGGACACATACTATTGTATGACTGTTGACCTGACGCCTGTTATACACTGTTGACACACTGTTGGACATTGGACATGGGTTAGCAATAGTATATGGTGTTGCAGACAGGATAATGCCACAATATCCCGATGCCACTTGCTAACTCAACAATGGACCCCATTATACAGTGTCTTTAAATTACATTTCATCTAGTTTAGACCAGGAGGGGGTACTATTCCTCTGTGTCTCTTAACGTAGGAAACTCCCAGGTCGAGAATATAGACGTATACCACTACCCACTCTTCCCAGCAGAATATAAAGGCCAATATGACAGGGTACATTTAGACAACTAATAGCGTATTACAGCATACTAATTATATTGCTATTCAATTTCATTTGCAATATATTACGTGTAAAAGGATGTGAGTGAGAAGGACTGTGTATCTGTCCTGCATTAGGAGAGTGTATAGCTGCCAACAGTATCTTTCATTCTTGTCACTCAAAAGGATAAAGGACCTTGTGGTCCTGATAAGAGCCTGTTCTGCTCTGGAGGGATGAGAAAGAGAGCCCAGGTCAATTAATCAAAGGCCTATCCCTGTCTAATTGTGCCAATAAGGGAGCAGCTGTAAATGGATCGGAGGCAGGCTTGATGCGCTGATAGCCATCACCTTGGAGAGGATGAGAGGCGTTAAATATTCATGCCTGTCACTCACCTCATGTGGCGCACACTAGCAAGCGGACCTCTCTCTCTCCCCCCCTTGCTCTGTCTCTCTCCCCCCCCCCCTTGCTCTCTCTCTCTCTGGCTTGCTGTCTTTGCTTTTTCTCTCTCTTATACACATTAAATCTATTTTAGTCCAATATGAATGCTTTAGCCGCATCCAAAAAGCAATCTCTTGTCACTGTAGCACAGATAAAGGGAAACGGCACAGCCCCACTCTTTCTCCTGCATCCTCCCAACCCTTGTGGTCTCCCTCCCATACTATTTCCCAGTTCACCTCTGTTTTCTCTCTCTCTCTCTCTCTCTCTCTCTCTCTCTCTCTCTCTCTCTCTCTCTCTCTCTCTCTCTCTCTCTCTCTTTCTCTTTCTCTCTCTGTCTCTCTCTCTCTCTCTCTCTCTTCAGAAGCCACTCTGTCCGTAGTAGCTGCCTCTCTCTTGCCCTCTCTCCTTTTCTTTTTCTCTTTCCCACTGTCTCACTCTTTCCCGCTCTCTCCCCATCCTGCCTCCTCACCTCCATCTCCCTCCCTCCCACCCTGCTTCTCACTGGGGTGACTGGCAGGAGCGTTTGGCCGTCCCTCAGGCCTGCTGTCTCATCGTTCTCCTCGTCCCCTTTCCCATTCATATGCCACTCTGGGTTCGTTTTGTGAATAGTACCAGTCACATTTCCAAGGTCCTGAGGGGGATAACTTCACTGGGAGCTCAGGTGCTCCTCCAAGCAAATCCTCTGTAAAAATGTTCTGGAAGGGTCCATGACAAAATATATAGGGCTCGTCTTCTTATTGAGATTGTGTTTACATATGGCCTTGTTCACTTTGTACCAGGCCAATCTTATAAAGCATAGATAGAGGAAGATGATAAATCTAATATAATTCCCATCTATAATATTCTGACATAATAAGTGTAGAACCCTACAATACATTTCCACCCTATATCTATAATATCTCTAATAAAATTAAAAACAATGTTTTTATACATTTTTTCTTGTCCTCAAACATGTGCCTGAATGACTGGATGATAAAATGAAGATACACTTTCTCCAATCAGATTGCCTTTCCACCTCAGCACCTGTGGGGGGAGTGAGAGGGCCAACAGTCATGGTGGGCCCTAGCCCCTCCCCCATTTCTTCACACTAACATGAGGTGACAGAGCTCTGCATTGGGTGCACCAATGCCACGCACCAGTGCCCTGTCCCCAGTCATTTGCCTATGCAGGCACAGTTCCCCAACTGTGCCAGCGTAATGCATGCATTACAGGGCTTTGGGCTGTGTCAGCCTGGCATAGCACTCGTGTCGCACAAGCTTACTAGCATCCACATTAGCAGGCTACAGTCATTCAGAGCTACATTAGCGAGCTACAGCAATTCAAAATAAGAATTGATCTCTTGGTATGAGAAGCCATAGCATTGCATTACAAGCTACCATGTTGGTGGTGGCTGCATCCACAGTATGAGTGTATCAGTCTTGATACTGTAAATTAATTAAGTAGTGCCATTCAACAAATGAAGCCGAAGTGCATTGGTGGATAGCCTATAGCTACATGTGTCACATAACATGACATGGCTCATGAGTAGTTCCTTCTTTTTTTCTCCACATGCCTAACCCTTGGGAGCCTATTTGGAAACGGGAGTGTGTGTTGGGTAATTGTGTTAGACACACAGAGGTGGAGAGGGAGTTAGAGATGAGAGACACATTCTTTGATATACAAAGATGGCTAAATGCTGGCTAAGAAAAGTCCCTTTGTGAGAAAGAGCTGTTTAGCTTGCTAGCTGCTGCATTGTTGACATTTGAATAACCATTACACTCAACTCAAACCAATTCTAAAAGGTCAATCGGCGCATATCTGGGCTTATAAACTGTCTGTAATCACAGCAATTTTATGAATTTGCTTACCATCTGGATAGTGTATGTAGCCTAGCTGGTCTTGAATAGCAACACCCTGGATATCCTACATACAATCTTAAATATGTGCCACTTGTCATCTTCAGAAGAGCACAAAATATCAGATGTTGATAATCTTCAAAGGAACTTGAAAGGACTTATCATTGTGGGCTGTTCCGGAAGATCGAAGTCATTGAAGCACCTGAAGCAGAGGAATGGAAGATTTCCATACAAATATTGTGTGTCTACTGTTCATTTGTGTGGGATATCACACATACTGTTGGGACAAGCTCTCACGTCCTTCATGCTTTTAACAAAGGAGCATTGAATTTACTGTAACCAATGTTAGTTTTAGGTACTCGAATACTTGAACAAGAAATAGTAACAAAATACTGTATGTTACCTTGCGATGCTTTAAGAAAAGAGAACTGTCAACTAATGGTTAGGTGGTCAGTAAATACAGTTTTAACTGTTTCGTTTGAAACTGGTTGCTGTAGCCAATGCCTGAGGTCAGGTGTGATAACGTCTGCCAGTGATAGGACATTATTGAAGGACTGAAGGACAGACAGTGCTGTTGGCCAGCCTTGGCAGCTGTCATGTTAGCCAGAGATACAAGGCTGGTGTTTGTGTGTGTGTGTGTGTGTGTGTGTGAGAGAGTGAGTGTTCGTGACAGGGGCAGAGGTAGGGACCCAGCCGGTGTTTGATCACTGCCCCGTTAAGGGGTAATGGATTACACACCTGCCGCTTCACCACCCTTCTCCAGCACACACACACACACACCACCACCAACATATTCTCCCACCCCTCACAGCTGGGCCTGTGGAGGCAGCAGTGACATATGGGCCAGCCAGCCTGCAGCATCACTCAGTGCTCTGTGCCAGGCTGAAACCCCCTTTTCCCTCAGATCTATGGCTTCCGTTCTCCCCCTTCCTCTCCCGGACCTTTCCCACCATCCGCTCCCCCCTCTGTGCTGCAGAACAGTCATATGTCTAGTGCAGTCACACCCATTGTTACTTCTACGCGCCTTCTAATAGATCATTCAAATAGAATGTCTGTCTATTGATGGTGGGAATTCAGTTGAACTTATTTACGGTAATTCAATTTACCTTATCTCTAAATTACTTTTAGAAGCATTCATGGAAGGTTAAGTCCATCCCAATATTCAATTAACTGCTCAGAAGAATTCAATTGCTTGTAATGTCAGCAAACACGAATGCCAAGTCTAACAAGCATTACAATCATTGGTGAACAGGTATGTGCATTGTATATTTATTTATATGAAAGCCGCATGACATACATGCAAGACGAGCAACGTGGAAACCAATTACTGCACTTTCCCCTGCTCCTGGAAGCGTCCAGTTATATGCCCCATCTCTCTCTGTTTTTGTCTGCCAGCCTCCAAGTCCTTGGTGCCCACTTATGCCAGCGTGGGAGCCTAGGCCGTGTCATGTCTCCAGCTGCAGCCCCCACTGTTCTTACCATGCCCCCCAACCAATCATGTGTGGCCACAAACTGCTAAAAATAGCACCCAGGTGTACCCCCACCTACTCATGACCAGGAGGAATGTGACGAGGAGTGTTTAGAAGAAAGGGAATCTGGGTTTTCTTCATGCGTCATACTCACTGTGATGAATTACCCTTGTTGGAAGAACAGGAGGGGGGAGGAGGTTGTTGGGCTAAACTACGTTCAAGTGGATGTCATTGGGGGAAATTACCATGTTTAGCCCACTGTGATAGGCTGGTATTGAGGTTGAGAAGCGTATTCAAGAATTTGTTGAAGAAACCGCTCTATTTAAGAAAGGTTTGAGGCTGTCTACTTAGGTTTAGTTTTTGAATATACCGTAACTCTTTTAACTGTTCTTATAGGTGCAAAAAAATATGCCTACCCATAGTGCACTCTTTGAAACCAGTGGCAGATACATCCTGTCTCAGGGGAACAAAATACCTGCTTGTTGTCCAGAACACATGTTATGTAACCCTCCCACAACTGTTCAGTGGCTGGGAAATGCAGCCCTCACTGTACAATAACAGTTAGGTATTTATAACACGGCTGAAAACACCATTACTATTGGATGAATGTGTCCCTACTTTTTTGAATGATGACAAAAATTATCTATGCATGTCACCTCACCACACTGTGCAAGTTTGTAAACCTTGTGTTAAAAATAATGTTTATTTATTTTATAACAATTTTAAATTTAAGATACACATAGAGAAAATCAATTATAATGGTTCTGTGATTTTTGGATGTTTCATAAATCAATTGAATTTACTTTGCTTGTGTTAGCTAGTCATATACAGTATGTTTGTGTGCCAATCCCAACATATCTAGACCTATTGGGGCACTCTACATAAAAGGATCTGGATATTGCCAGTTAACCTGAAGTAAGTTGAATTATACTAACAGGCGTTAAAATGCAGTGTGACACATTGTTAACACAGAGCTCACAGAATATCATTAAAAAAACATAACAAGCAAAGCGAAGCTACTCAGTGCATAATTGTTCAAATAAAGGGGCAGGCAAGTCAATAAAGAAACATACTCTTTAATGCTTGAAGTGGACTCATAAAAAATAGATGTTTATATATATTTTTCATTGAGGAACGCACATCGTAATTTCTTTGCAAGTAGCAATATGTCTGTGCGCTGCAAGCCATGCATCACACACAGTTTCAGTGCTAGGGAGCACTAAGTGGATAAAGGAAGTGCAATCAAATACACACCCTTGATTGATGGTGTGCGTATCTGCGATTACTTATTATATAAGAGATAAACACAAACAAGATGGATCCTGTCATTATTCCGTGAAATCTCTTTGGCTGGCTGGGCTAATAGGACCTCGCTACCTGCATTGTACTCTACTACAACAATGTGTGTGTGTTTAATCACATCTAACTGTGTGTGTGTTTGTTTGTGTATTTGCAATTATTCAAACGCTTTGTGTAGGGCATATGATAAATTGTTCTTAGTACTAAGTAAAAAAATATACAACTTTAATGTGTAAAGCTGGTAGCTCTCCGTTGCTGTTTGTCTGAATTCCCTACCATGGTTGTAAGATCTCCACACACCACATACACACATACACACACATTGTCCCACTCGTATGTCCACTGAGTGCTCATTACAGGGATCCTTTGAGTGCCACTCTGGTGTCTTATGGGACATAAGGGTCTGAATGACCCATCAGTGTCCTTCCAAGCTATTGGCTCGGACACAAGGCCCTCAGGCCCAGAATCCTGCAGTCTTTTATCTTCTCCCGACGTCCAACAATGCTCTATGTTCCATTATTTATTTGTGTTTTGCGATTGCGCTCTGCATGTACAGTTTACTGCATTTAAAGTATGCATACATGTCTGTAGTCTTTTGTTGTTGAGATTGAGGAAATTTGTGTTTTACATTTAGTCATTTAGTCATTTAGCAGACGCTCTTATCCAGAGCGACTTACAGTAAGTACAGGAACATTCTCCCCGAGGCAAGTAGGGTGAAGTGCCTTGCATAAGGACACAATGTCATTTGGCACGGCTGGGAATCAAACCAACAACCTTCTGATTCATAGCCCGACTCCCTAACCACTCAGCCATCTGACCCCCTTTTGACAGATAACATAGGGCTCAAGTTAACCTTTTGTACAGACCTAGTTCATTTGTCATTTGGTATCACCTTCACCGTCTCTTTGTGTGAATCCACACACTGCCAGTGGCCTTTACAGCAGATGGATCTCCTTTTTCCTTATTTATATTTACTTTTGGACTCAAATCAATGGGCCTACCCATACATCAACATTCTCTACCTGTACTTTACACTTTACATATGGAAAAAGACGAATGTTTCCGCAAATTACTTAACAAACGTAAGGCACAAGAGCACTAAGACAGAATGTGTACATTTGGATTTCCCTCTTGGAATCTTAGTAATGGAGAGACCAAACGCAGAAAGTGTCTAAACCCATCAGAGTTAGAGCTGCTTTGCCATAATCTACTGTAAGGATGTATACAATTGCATCTGCAATCCCATGTTGGCTAGACAGACCATCATTTTTACTCACCAGTCGATATGATCCCTTTGATGTGGAATCACCAAGAGAATATTTCAGTGATGGCGTTTATACATTGTGTGGCAAAATTGCTTTCCTGAGATACTTTTGCACTCTACCCACGTATATAGCTACATTTCAGACCAAAAAGACTGGTCCATCTCATATGTTTTGCGCTCCTTGACCTTGCCTTTCTCTGTTTGCAGGTTCACCCTTTGTTGATGCGCGAAAGGCGTTCTGAGACGCACAGGAACAAGCTGCTGCGGAGGACAGTCAGCGTTCCTGTTGAAGGGAGGCATCATCCTGAGATGGGTGAGTGGCCCAGGAGGGCCCATGTCTAGTTTTGTTGGATTCTGTTTTATCTATGCCTGACCTTACTCTGACTCAGTATCTCTGACTCTGCCTTTGTATCTTTGACTGTCTGTCTCTGAATCTCTGTGTCTGGCTGTGACTCTCTGTTTTTGACTCTGTCTCTAACTTTGACTCTGTGTGTCTTACTCTGTCTCTAACTTTGACTCTGTGTGTCTGACTCTGTCTCTAACTTTGACTCTGTGTGTCTGACTCTGGCTGGGTTTCCCAGATTCGTTAAGAAGCTCCTAACGCTAAGAGCTTCTTAAGAGCGTTCTAAGAACGCTCTAGAACGCTCTTATAACGCTCCTAAGAAGCTCTTAGCGTTAAGAGCTTCTTAACAAATCTGGGAAACCCGGCCTCTGTCTCTAACTTTGACTCTTTGTTTCTGACTCTGTCTCTTACTTTGACTCTGTGTATCTTACTTGTGACTGGTGACTGAACGTGTCTCTGTATGTCTGCACGTTTCTCTTTCTCCGCCCTCTGGATCTCTGCCTGGATAAAGTAGAGACTCACCGTTTTCTCTGGCTCTGCTTCACTGATTTTGTTAGTTTTTCTGTACTTTCCTGATTCTGCTACCACAGCTCTTCTTCACTCCCCCCCCACCCTCTCCCCCTCACCCTCCCCTTCCATCTATGTTTGCGTTTCTCATTTCTCATCACTACCTCTGTTCTCATTTACTGCAGTCTCTGTCTTCATCCACAGAACACTAATCATTTAATATTATTATATTGTAACCAGACACACAACATCAGTCTGACCTCATATTCGGGTTATATTCGGGCTAAGACGTCATATTCAGCATTTTCCCAACTGACCATGGTGTTTTTTTACTTTTGTGTTTTATCTTTGTTCCCATCAAGCCTCTCACACAATCTGATATCACACAATGATGATTGTACCCAAGTGTGATTACAAAGGTTATTAATAGTGCTGTCAGTTAAACGCGTTATTAACGGTGTTAACACAAACCAATTTTAACGTCGTAAAAAAAGAATTACGTCAGTTTATTTTTCACCACACCCAAACTAGCTAGACCCGAAACAAAACAACAGGCACGCCGTACACACTTGTTTGGGCTTGCAAGCCGGCTAAAGAGTATTAGGCTAACGTTACGTTTTGAGTGGATGGCGAGCGCGAAACGCCAAAATGGATGGCAATACTGTAAGATTCTGAATGGAAAGTTTACTTTTAAAAAGTTGCCAAATGGTTCCTTTGACAAGACCAAAGTGATCTGTGTGTTTTGCCGTTGTGAACTGAGCTATGATCGCAGCACGTCCAGTCTGAAATACCACTTGATGGCCAAGCAAACAGCTGATGCGAATTCACCGCCCCCTCGTCAAAGCCAAGCGATTGCAATTGCTGTAATATTGCATTAAAATGAGAAGAAATAATGGGACAAAAATAAGTAAAACAGTGAAAAGGACATTTAGAATAGATAAAAATGTGCAATTAATTGCAATTAATCGCGAGTTAACTATGACATTAATGCGATTAATCGCGATTAAATATTCTTATCGTTTGACAGCACTAGTTATTAGGAGTTTAACAGGAGCAGTTGGTTTGCTCCAAACTTGCACTGACTCCTCCTTAAGGATGTCAGTCTGATGTCTCTAAAAAGTGTCATATGAAAGAACGGTGAAAATATATAACTGAACTGTGCCTGATATGGAACACCAAACATGAGTTCAAGCTAAAACTCATCTGAATGGACATGGAATCACACTGCATTGACTTTATGCCGAAGGAGAATTTGCTGAGACAGCACTAGGCCGACTGCCTCCTCCCATGACCTCAACATTGTACTGACTCTTCAACAGTGATCCGACTCACACTGTAAACATGGCCACATATGCTACTGAGTCTGCTGAACTGACATCATTGAGGACCATCTGCACACAGAGTCAATGCACCCTGAGGAGTCGTCCATACAGAATGGGATCAATGCCCCCCAGCAAGCCAGTAATTAGCTGATTAACTGAGACTTACCATGCTGTCATAACGCTGCTGTTATGGATTGAGTCTCTACAGAACTTGACCCAGAGACACGTTGACCCATTTTTGGAAAGGCTGCGACCTATAACTTACTAACAATAGTGATACAGGAATATAGTTTCTCTTTTAATTTGCTGTAGGTCAAGAGGGAATGCAGCGTACTGTGGTAAGTCTGCTTGGTTCAAGGAACACGTTTAAGATTTTCTATTATATTGTCTTTTAGAAAATTCCAATACCCAAATTTCCAAAAAAGAGAAAAGAATCATAAAACATAATAAAACAGAGTCAGATGGCTGAGCGGTGAGGGAGTCGGGCTGGTAATCAGAAGGTTGCCGGATCGATTCCCCGCCAAGCCAAATGACGTTGTGTCCTTGGGCAAGGCACTTCACCCTACTTGCCTCGGGGGTATGTCCCTGTACTTACTGTAAGTCGCTCTGGATGAGAGCGTCTGCTAAATGACTAAACTGTAAACTGTAAAACACAAACCGTGGCAAGTGGGACTCATCAGTTTCCACGTAAGTCCCAAACCATTATCATAACACCTTTACTGCTTAGATGTCATGGTCCATTCCAGGCAGTACACAAGTCCGACTACTCTCATTTTATGAAAGGAGAATAATTTATTACAGGCTGCTAAACTCCCTCCATTTCTGTACCAATTTAATCACTTTATTTGTATTTATACACTACTTCTACTCAATTCATTATTACAGTGAATTTGCGTAAGTTGTTCACACCATTTAGATGATTAAAGATACTTGACAACAATTTCAGCTGGGCCCAGATGTAATGACACTTTCTGATGAAAATATTTGGTTCCAGATACATGATTAGCCCAACATATGATGCCTCCGTTGCCTTTCAGGATCCATTGCTGTTGTTATGAAACATCAAGTCACGCTCGCGCAATCATTCCTATTCTTTGTCCACTTTGTTGCACCTTGAAAATGTATAGACTGTTTCAAGTAAAGCAATCAACATGCAATCATGCATTCACCATGGTGGCTTCTTGCAGTTTGGCTAAAATGTTATGCACAAATTGCTTCTAATTAGCCATTTGGAATTGTGAAAGGCTAAAATAATATTTAATAACTTAAATGTCATGATGAGGAAGTGGAGATAGAATACTTCAGGTCAGGGTCGGACTGGCCATCGGGAGAGTCGGGAGATTTCCCGAACAGCTGGTCAAACGGCCGCGGCATAATGGAAAAAATATATACAGTGCCCTCCAAAAGTATTGGAACAGTGAGGCGAATTCCTTTATTTTTGCTGTAGACTGAAAACATTTGGGCTTGACATCAAATAATGAACGTGAGACCAGAGATCAACGTTTCAGCTTTTATTTCCAGGTATTTACATCAGGATCTGATGCACAACTAAGAAAATATCACATTTTGTTTGAATCCACCCATTTGTCATGTGATCAAAAGTATTGGAACAGATATACTTAAAACATATTTAAGTGAATAAGACTTAATATTTAGTTGCAAATCCTTTGCTTTCAATAACTGCAGCAAGTCTGTGACCCATTGACGTCACCAAACTTTTGCATTCTTCCTTTTTGATGCTTTCCCAGGCTTTCACTGCAGCCTCTTTCAGTTGTTGTTTGTTTTGTGGGGTTCCTCCCTTCAGTCTCCTCTTAAGCAGGTAAAATGCATGCTCTATAGGGTTTAAGTCTGGAGATTGACTTGGCCAGTCTAATACCTTTCATTTCTTGCCCCTGATGAACTCCTTTGTTGTTTTGGCAGTGTGTTTTGGGTCGTTATCTTGCTGCATGATGAAGGCTCTGCCAATCAGTTTGGTTGCATCTTTCCTTAAATTGGCAGACAAAATGTTTCTGTAGACTTCCGAGTTCATTTTGCTGCTGCCATCATGTGTTACATCCTCAATGAAGATTAATGAGCCCGTCCCAGAAGAAGCCATGCAAGCCCAAGCCATGACATTACCTCCACCGTGTTTCACAGATGAGCTTGTGTGTTTGGGATCATGAGCAGTTCCTTTCTTTCTCCAAACTTTAGCCTTTCCATCACTTTGGTAAAAGTTAATCTTTGTCTCATCAGTCCATAAAACTTTGTCCCAGAATTTTTGAGGTTCATCTCTGTACTTTTTGGCAAATTCCAGCCTGGCCTTCCTATTCTTCTTGCTAATGAGTGGTTTGCATCTTCTGGTGTAGCCCTTGTACTTTTGTTCATGAAGTCTTCTGCGAACAGTAGATAGTGATACCTTCACTCCTGCCATCTGGAGGTTGTTGCTGATCTCACTAACAGTTGTTTTAGGGTCTTTCTTTACAGCTCTCACAATGTTTCTGTCATCAACTGCTGATGTTTTCCTTGGTCTACCTGTTCGACGTCTGTTACTTAGTACACCAGTAGTTTTCTTCTTCTTCAGGACATTCCAAATGGTTGTACTGGCTATGGCCAATGTTTCTGCAATGGCTCTGATTGATTTTCCATCTTCTCTAAGACTCACAATTGCTTGTTTTTCACCCAAAGACAGCGCTCTGGTTTTCATGTTGTTTTCACCTCTGAATACAGTCTGCATAGACAAAACCTATCTTACCCAATCTGAACCTGAGTGTAGACATTCAGTGGTATTTATTGATTGAATAATGTATGTAATAGGACACACCTGGGCAACAAAACACACCTGTCAGTCACATGTTCCAATACTTTTGCTCACGTGACAAATGGGTGGGTTCGAACAAAAAGGTGATATTTTCTAATTTGTGCATCAGATCCTGATGTAAATACCTGGAAATAAAAGCTGAAACGTTGATCTCTGGTTTCACATTCATCGTTTGATGTCAAGCCCAAATGTTTTCAGTCTACAGCAAAAATAAAGGAATTGGCCTCACTGTTCCAATACTTTTGGAGGGCACTGTATATAATAATAATACACGTCGTGGGCCGGTCTGCGTTTCAACGTCCCTGGCCGTTTTTTGTGTCCCAGTCCAAACCTGCTTCAGGTCTTGAATGGTGCACTGGAGGCGAGGGGCAGATCTGATTGCATTTAATGGCAGTGCATTTGTCACCAGAAATATACATTTGAACATAACAGTTTTTTCTCCCATCGGGATACAGTATATTCACTCTGAGTAAAGCTTGTTGTTTGTGTGAGTGGGTAGTGATTAAATAGATGTTTACATGGTTGCTTTGAGTTACTCAGAGTGCAGAGCAATGGAGTCTGACCTAGGAGTTTAGGATGTTTACTGACCTACCTTTAAAAGCCCCCATTGTTTACTCCATTATATATTTAGAAAGTCTAGAGGCAGGGAATTGCAGAATGTTACAGAAGGGGATGAATTATGTAATATGATGAGAGCAACACTCATTTTAGAGAATGATTCATGTTACTTAACCTAAAGTAACAGTAGTGTCCTTTTTCTGATCCTATGGGCATACTGCATACTTTGGACTGCTGAAATGAATGAGCTAATACAAATAGGGGAGGTCAAGATTAATATAAATGATCTCCCTCTTTCTACCTTTCTATTTAGAGTTTACTGTACAGATAAATGTACATAAATATGAATAATGAATTTGGTGTTTAATATAGAAATAATTTTTGATTAACTGCCCGTTGTGAAAAGGCTGTAGTATAATACAGTAAGTTTTCGAACTACCTACTGAAATCATATGACTGTTTATCTGGATGACATTGGCTTTCAGAACTAAAATCGTTCAGTAATTGAGGTTAGATATTAAAAAATAAATACTCAAACTAGTATTTTTGTACTGCAAAAACTGTTGTGTTGTCTATGAATAATGGATTTAACACGGTCCCATTTACCTTTTATCATATTGTTTGTCAACTACATCCAGTATCTGAGGAATGCAATCAAAAACTGATAAGAACTGTCTTGTATAAGTGAGATTTAAAAAGCAATGTTGCTAATTTTGCTCACTCACAACCTCACAATAGGTCCCCTGAATAAAGTTTGTACTTGATTGGATTGGTGCAGTTGCCAAATGCAATGTCATAGTAGTAAACCAAACTTTATTTGTTGCATATTTCTTCCAACATAGAACTTTATATTAGCAAATGGCCAGGGGAAACAAAGTTGCAAAAGCACCATCAGTAATCAAGGTAGTGTGCAAGTCTTATTAGAGGTGGTTGGCACAATAAAATCTGTATCAGTCCATTTTCAGATTTGTCATATGAAGTTTTAATTTCATCGCTATGTACTCCCAACAGTCAGAGTAGGACTGCTCTGTCAGTATTAGTATTGCTAGTATTAGAAAGAGTATTAAAATGTGTATGTCAGGTTACAGTCCAGGATGACAGCATACCTAAGATGGTGTCATCGAAGGAGCCGCAAATCCCCCTGAAAGCTGCTTCTTGTCTTTGGAGAGATTTGCTGAGTCATCGGCCTGTCTTGGTGTTGGAGCCTGAAATGAATACAGATGGTGTGCTACTGTAGCTAAGCTTCGTTCGGGATGTGACGGACACAAACTATTGAAAAATTGCTTGGAGGGGAACAGAGAGTTCATAGAAGTGTGAGCCAACTATATAATCAATCTTCTTTTTATGGTAATGAGTTACCATACATTCTCGTTTAGATAATGCCCAGAAATCGAGCAAAGTTAGGCTTACTTGATATGGACATTTAAAGTTGTTACTAAAACTCAAGGGGAGAAAGGTTTCAATGGGTAAATGGGTATAATGTCACACTATAATCATATTAGTGCTGTCAACAAATGCTTGCGATGCCCGTGCTCACGATGCAGTCAGTGATTAAGATGACGATTTGTGTACTCCCTCATAATACAGTGAAGAGATTCGCTGAAGTAAAAACTCATTGAAAACTGGTTCAGGTGGCGTATTGGTGAAGAGCAGCAGAGTTTTTGTAAATGGTGCCTGTAAAAGGTGCCTGTATACTTGAGAAACGCGGGTAACTTTTTAGGCCTGTTTAGTTTTCATAAACACTGCATGTCCTTAGGTCCTGAGCAATACAATCTAACAATGGCCGGTTCTTGAGATGATCAAGCCACACACACACAGATTCCTGGAATTACAGTGAGATGTAACTGCACTGTGTCCAGAAGTGTCCTCCCTCAAAAAGTAACATAAAGGTCATGCCTCAATTGCCTTTCCTTATTCGAAAAGTGTAACTCCTTACATGTTCCCGAGTAAGGACAAAACCTGACCCGTCAGAATGCTCTGCATTACGTAAAAGCCAACAATACCATAGTGATTTCTGGAGTGTGGAATGCTAATTCAAACATGTTGAAACATGTTTACTCATTTGTGAAATGCACATATGAGTAAAATACCCACTAGGCTCACTCTGACATAACCATATGCTGTTTAGCAGGAATAACGCTTAAGAAAGTAAATAAGGAATGAACAGCCACCCAGCTTCTAGTTTGTGTGACAGCTGGCCACCAGGGTTAGGTAGCCAGGGTCCCGAATTCAGCTCCCACGCCCTGGCCTGCTTATAGAAGTCCTTGGGGACTTCATATTGCTACTAATGCCTAACAGTCTCTCTGCGTTGACACATGATGTACATATTTTGTTGTGTTTTGAAGCTCACACACCATTACATGTCATTTTAGAGAGAATATGGATACATATTTTGTTGGTCCCTCTTCGGTCGCCACAAACTCATTTTGAGATTTGTCAGTAGCAAAACAAAGAGCAGCTGTTGCCACAACAGTACAGCAAAATGGAGGTTGGGGAAATGGGTCGGTTGGGACAGAAAGGAATGACAACCTTGATCTTTGCAGCCAGATTCAAGAGCCAGATGAGAACATCGCATTCACAAAAGAGGTATAAATAGGTATTGACGACTGAGGGTTATAGAGCAACTGGAAGGACAATGCAATGTACTTCTCCTTTGACAACAGTTGCACCACAGTATGCTATGACAGAACAATTCATTTCGAGAAAAAAGAATGCCCTTGTGCATCACTGTACACTAAGGCCGATATTTGCTACTGTACCTCTAATTCATACAAATGACACTATTTAAACTCATGACCCTCTAACAAAATTATCTTTTGGAGAGTGCAGTAGACCCTGTCAAATTCCTGATCTGATCAAAAACATGGTAGTGGTAATGGTAACTTATCATGTTTTTTGTGTGCAGTGCATCTCATATTTTTCAACTTAAGGGTGGGTCCCATTGATTTTAACATCTTAACCTCCAACAGTTTTTAAAACACATAGAGGCTCTCATCAGCCAATGCTGACCTGAACCTTATTGCATCTATTGGCCAGTCCAACCCACCCCCACCCCTTCTCCCTTGCACAAACACTCACACTCACATACACACATTATCTATCCCTCTACATGTGTGCGTGTGTGTGTTACAGGCTCTGTGATTTTACTAGGCTCTCCAGCTGCACTAGCCCAACACTTAATTGAATATTTGCACACAGCAGTGTGCTGCAGCCTTGGTGGCACGTGGGTTTCGAGAAAGGGAGAGGGACGAAGAGAGAATGGGGAGACCTACCACGAGAGAGCGAGAGAGAGGGGGGGGGACAGAGGGAAAGAGAGTGATAGAGAGCGAGAAAGCTGGTGTTGTCAGGCCAACGCTCCTTCTCAGACCGACTTGCTGTCACTTAGCAGCTCTGTGGTGTGTTCTGTTCTATGATGGTGCTCCGACAGACTCTCTGAGCAAGCTACATGCTATAGTAGGGTGTGACAAAATCCAGAAAGGGGTAAATCATCTTAGTAAATAATAAGTACGTATACAGGTGAATGTATCAAATGGTTTGTGACAAACAGTACTTTGTATCTTTGTATTAGGATCTTTGTGTTTTGATGTGGGGCAGGTGCGTCTAGTGCCGGGCACGCCCATGCCCACGTGCACGCCCATGTGCGCGCCCATGCCCACGTGCACTCGCCAGCCTGTGCCAACCTCGGTCCACACCTCATTCTTGGCTCACTGCCAAGCCAGGTGGCACAGTGTACGCCTCAAGTTTCCTCTTTTCAGACCATCTATCCTCTTTTCTAAAAGAGACTGCTCTTTTTTCTTTGAAATCTACCAGATTTTTGGGGTCCCAGGCTGTGCCCACCCCTTCCTGTGTTGTCAGGGGGCTGGCTGTCACAGCTCTTCCCATGTTTTCTCTCTCCTTCCTCTCATATTTGCCTTCAATCTGGCTTCTATCATCCGTCTGGAAACCTGAAGGAATGGATGCCTGCTGTAATATAGTGTACTGGCTGTACTATACTGTACCTGTTGCAATAATATTTATTTCGCATTGAAGACAATCCATACAGAGTTGAAAACAAGCCTACTGTACTATGCAGGTTTTAGTGTGCATGAGGGAGCAATGAGACAAATGGGATACACGGGTAGAGAATTTGTAGTGTAAAGAAAAAGAGAGCGGTAAAATAAAAGGATAGGATGGAAAGAGGAGAGAAAGATTACAACCATAGTACATAAGCTGTAGGTTCACATTATAAATGGTAACCATGGAAATAATTATAGAGCAGACCTAGACTGAGAATGTGAGAGAGAAAAAGAGAGAGAGAAAGAGAGAGAGAGAAAGAGAAAAAGAGAGATAGAGAGGAAGGGGAGGGGAGGGGAAGGAAAGAGAGCGAGAATGAAGGATGGAGGAAAAAGAGAAATCAGAGAAAGTAAAAACCAAAAGGGGTAGACAGTGAAATGTCTTCTGCAATTCTGAACCACTCCCTCCCCTTACAAGCGTTTAAATAATGTTAGACATATGCAGTAGTGAAAACAGTTAGCCTACAGTGGATCTTCAGTGAGAAGGCTTGGAAAGTTGTTCCAATTCTACAGTGCTGTTGTCATGGAAACACATCTCAGATAGCCTCTGCCCCTTCAACTGCTTATTACATGAAATATACAGAATGTATCCATATCAATTAATAATGCTAATTATATTTCGATGTACCGTGTAGGATAAAACATTTGAAAATTCAACATTATTTTGTCAACATTTTACTGTTGTTCTCAATGATTATTGGAACTTTCTTTGGTTGAAAAATAGATTTGCATTTGAAATTAGCTTCTGCTTTAATAGTTCAGTCTGTGTGTGTGTGTGTGTGTGTGTGTGTGTGTATGTGTGTATAACTGTATGCATAAGCAGGTTGCAGTTCCGCGTCGTAGTTATGCTGTTACACTCCTGCCTCCCACACGTTCGCCCTGAGCTGCTCTGAACCTCTCACTCTAGATGTGTGTGTCTGTTTGTGTGTGTGTTTTGAGTGGGGTTGCAGGGAAAGAGGGAGGGCTTAGGAGAAAAAGAAAAAAGAGAACAAGCAAGAGAGAGAGGGAGAGAGTTCTGGACGCCTCATACTTGTACTTAAAATCACTCCACATCCCATCACTCGACTCCCTGCCCTCATCTCCTTCCAACATCCCCTCTCTCTAACAAAGCTGGGGGAGAGGGAGAGAGACAATCAAAGAGAGATCGACAGAGAGGGGGAGAGAGAGAGACAGAGAGAGATAGAGAGACAGAGAGAGCGCGCGATGTCAAGGCAAGGCATCCGTGTTGCTCCAAGCTGTACTATTCACCTGCGCTAAGTATTGTTTTTGCAGCCGGACCTGAGACAATATGAAAGGATCTCTTCAGTAGCAATTCCTTATGAAGCAGAACTGCACGATGATCATCTTCAGCAACTGGGGAACTAAACGGAGGGGAGATTGTCGACGTTCATCCATTTTTTCGTCATGCATTTTTTAGACAAGGCTAGCCTCGTTATTTTTGTGACGTTGGTTTGTTCATGCTCCAAATTGATTCGTCTTTCTTTTTTGCAAGACTACCTGAACCGGTCGCTGGCTCGGTGTTTTCACGCATTTTCAATACTCTCTCGGGTTGGAAACTGAGAAGACCACGATCTGTTCTCGGAGAGAGGACTTCGGTTCCCACCCTTTACTCTCCTGCCGGACTAGACCAAATTTGTCCAAGCGCAGCAAAGTGCGCGCGGCTCAGCCTGCATGCAATAATTGGTATACAGACGTTAACTGCGCGTCTCCCAATTTACACACACACACACACGCACGCACGCACACGCATGCACATACACGCACACACGCACACACACACACACACAGCTGTAAGATAGGTTGATATTTCAAAACAAGCACTTAAAAAACAAGCGGAAGGCTAGTTTTATATCTAAATTGAAACATTTGGTGACTACAATATTCCCACCATCTGGACAAAATTGTTGTAGGGGCTACAGAGGGCTAACAACCCTTAAAATCATTGCTGAAATACAATCACAACTAAAACATGAGAGAAATTCGCCATAGTGGATTTTCCGTAGGTTACCGAGGAAACGGCAGTGGGATTGCAAGTCAGCGTGAGGATTGTGTGTTGAGGGTTGGGGGCGAGGGCACCGGTGCGAGAGGTCTGGGAGAGGCCGGGGACGAAGAGCTCTCACCGCGACTGCCTGCCGCGGAACAGCCGCTGCCTGTGCTGGAGAGCGAGGCTGGAAGGAGGTGGTGGAGAAATGAACCATACATCTATGAGGAGTTATAACAGTCGCTGGCTTTGGATACCTCTTCTGTGATTTTTGGTTGTAATTATTTAAACAAGTTTTTCTTGAGTACTAATTAGTGAGAAGAAAAGGCAAGATAATTAATTGTGGTGCAACTTTGTCATCTTCTGCAGTTGGCAACGAAGACACTTTTGGGTCATGACAAATGCAAGTCTATATAGCACCTTTTCAAGACAGCGGCACATTTAGTCACTGCACCTTCTGAAAATACCCCCTCCTCTTAAACGTAAAATGATAGCCTATCAAAAGTTTATAGTATGAATGGCATTTCAGAAAAACTAGTAGTAGTTAGATTTTAAAATCTTGTGTTTTTCTGGATGCCAAGGTATAAGAGCCCTATCATTTATTTATGTGTACTGTATTTGAGCATTACATATTTAAAAACTGTAGATTGCCTATATTTCCTATCTAGAGTTTGTGTATACTACGTTTACCTATTTGGCTGTATTTGCCTTTTATACCAACATATATTTTAGTGGGTTCTCTGGCATTGAACATTTGAGTTGAGAGTTGCCAGAGATAAATATTTATATTTAGCCATTAAAGGTGGATCTAAGAGGTAGACATACTCTGTACAAATACTGTGCTCAATTAGTGAGAAGTTTCATACATTTTAATGCACCACTGACATTAACACATGCCATGGCACACATTCATTGCCACAACCACTGTCAATGGATAGTTACATGGACACCAATTTATTCCGCTACTTCTAGACTTTAGTGCCAACGTGAGGTTGAGGAATATTGATTTTCAGTACGTTGGGCTCCATGGAATGTGACCGAAAAGACGGGACAACAATACACAACAAACTCTAAACAAGCGGAATACAAACTCTGAAGTGGACATTTCAAGGTTGTGCTTGGGTGTGGCTTCGTCTTACATTTTTCATTGAGGGGTTCTACGACTTTGGATAGCAACAAAATAATTCCCTAGAAGTCTGGAATCAAAGCACACCTTTCACCTGTCCTAGGTAGGAACTGGTCTGTACTTGTCTATTAATATTTCATTTTGCATGCCCTGCAATGTGTGTGGTTTTTCC
Organism: Hypomesus transpacificus; assembly: GCF_021917145.1. Taxonomy (NCBI): domain Eukaryota; kingdom Metazoa; phylum Chordata; class Actinopteri; order Osmeriformes; family Osmeridae; genus Hypomesus; species Hypomesus transpacificus. The sequence goes on from NC_061061.1 coordinate 14,385,865, forward strand.
CCAAATTCTATTTTTGAAATCTTCAAAGCAGACTAGAAGATATTATCTTGCAGAAAGAGTTAGGTTACAGCTTAATGACATAAACGGCATTGAGAACCATGAGGACTAATGTTACTGGCTCCTCTCAATATGTACCCGCCCGTTGGACTATGATGATGATGTCATCTTGCTGAGTTCACTTAAGAGGGACCCTGTGGACCTAGTAGTCTCAGTCATGACTGTCAATTCCCTAAATTCCTCCTCACCGTTAAAAAAGCTTTAATAGCCAGACCTTCTTTACAATACATATTCTGATATAATTATACTAGGATTGATAAAATGGCATTAACTAACATAATTTAAAAAATGAAATCTAAATTAAACATATTAACATAATCATGGTGGAAAGGATTGCTTAACTGTTTGAAATAACAGATAGTTTACCTGAAATTGACACAATTCGGTCTTCAATTATCTAGGCGTGCTCTTACCTGGATCGAGATCAAGTTGTACAACTGCTGCAAAAATTGTGAGAAAACTTGTTCGGAGCATTCACAAAAGGCCTTTTTAAATTAAGTTGACCATGAGGGAAGAAGTATATCTTCAAACACTGAAACATGAAAATTAACACATCTTGCTTCATCACCACAGCTATTGGTGTAACAGACAAACAATATTTATTTTTGCTATACATGCTATAACATCGTCATTGAATCCTCAGTATTGCAAAACCCAGGGCAACCTAAAAAGATAGAAATTTAGTATATTCACCCCTTTGGGATGATTACAGAAATCACAGATTACAAAGAACAGAGATTTACAGAAATTGGTCATTTATACTGTTACCCACAGTTGGTAATTATACAAATACAGTTTTTTATGTAAATATGACCTTAGTACACTCATTAATAGGGGGTATTGATACTTAGTTGCAGGAACAGTGCATAGAACATTAGCTATGCAGTCCTTTACTCTAGCTACAGTTCATAGATCAGAAGCAAAAATGAAGCCCACCCCCATTGTATAAAAACAAAGGCAAACATACAAAAGGCTCAGAGCATTTCAGCGCTATTTAGACACCCACTCCCTCTCCAGTCTCCCTCAATCTCTCTGGTCCTGCATACTCTATCTATCTATCTCTCCCTCCCTCTCTCCTCACTCGCTGCCTCCCCTCTATTTTCCTCTACCTCAATCTTGCTTTTACTCCACAGTAGGCTGTATGTTCTTCCTCCCACTCCAACGAGTTCTCTGTCTGTGTGTCCCCCCCCCCCCCCCCCCCTCTTGTCCATCTCTCTCTCTCTATCCTTCTCTCTCTTGCTCTCTTCTCTCAGTCTTTCTAGCTCATTTTACATTCCCTCTACTCCCATCTCTTACTCTATCCCTCCCACTCATTTTCTCCCCTCTTCTCTCTCTGTGTCTCTCTCTTTCTCCCCTCACTCTACACCCCCCTCTCTTTCTCTCTCACCCCGTTTCACACACTCTACCTCCCCTTCCTCCCACCCCCTCCTGTCTCTCGTTTTCCCTCTCTCTCTCTCTCTCTCTCTCTCTCTCTCTCTCTCTCTCTCTCTCTCTCTCTCTCTCTCTCTCTCTCTCTCTCTCTCTTTACCTGTCTGTCTGTCTGTCTCTAGCTCTCTCTCTCTCCATGTCTGTCTCTCTCTCCATGTCTGTCTCTCTCCATATCTGTCTCTCTCTCTCTCTCTCTCTCTCTCTCTCTCTCTCTCTCTCTCTCTCTCTCTCTCTCTCTCTCTCTCTGAGGGACTAAGCTGGAAGCTATTGCCACCCACACATTCCATCTTCAGCTTTCGGCTTGACATCAGATTTAAATTCACAATGAACAAGTGGACCATTTCACACACACACACACACATGCACACACACACATACAGGCAGTGCACATATGTATGTGCATGCCAGTGCATACTACGTGTGCATGTGTGTTTGAGTAGATGATGTCGGCTGCCTATAGAAGATGAAATGCATGACTGGGCTATTTGCAATACATGCAGCATGCATGCTCAGAATGGATTCATGATCAGATTCCCACAGATAATACACATGCTTGGGTTTTTGGGAAATCAAATTGGTTACAGCAGACTATGGCTATCATCACTTTCTTATCCCCTGTTTCACTAGCATTTAGTATATTCATTTCAAATACTGAATTCTGATACAAAATCACACAAAATGTAATATATATGTATTTATTCCTATTATTCACCTTATGGATATACTCCATTTGTTATGTAACGTTAGCATGTACAGTTGGTTACATACAGTATAGTACAGAGCTGCTTATTGAGTCATTGCCTGCATCTTCTCTGTTCAAGGCTTTGTTATATGTCTGTAACTCAAATGTAAGGTACTCGGGAAAAATGTTGCCATGGCAACTAAATAAAGAGCCAGGGTGTGCATCAGAAGGGACTGAGTGACAAATTTAATTCAATGGACCTATCCAGTCTATTTAATATTTTTTACCAATGCCTTTGTCCACATTTGCATAATAAAAAAAAATGTTTAATGGCATCAATTTGAGCAGTCCATTACCGTAAGAAGTCCATACAGGGCACGAGCAGCCTGTTCTCCCCTTTAAGAGTACGCCCATTCTCTCCTACGCATGTCTTTAGTAAGAGCCGTAGTCCACGGATGAGCCAGAGAGGGTCTACAGTATCAATCTAATTCAGGTTAGATCATTGTAACGCTACTCAAAACCAAAGTTTACTCCCCATCCATTCAACGACCACCTTAGCTATCTCCTGTTTGACTCTTGGATTACTGTAATACCTCATGTTAGTGTGTATGGGAAATTTCCAATGTCTGACAGTGTTACATACAGTCTTGACATGGCAATGCAGCAGTTTGTGTTAGCTACAGAGTTAACTATCCAAAAGCATACGCATGGTTAGCTTACATAAGCCCACATCCGACAAACAGTACTGTTCCTCTCAGTCTTGCTTGAAACGAAACGGTTCATTTTCGTCTGGCGCACTGTGACGTGTAACCCTTCTAGACTCTGTCTAATGTGGTCAGTCCTGTGAATTACTGGAAGGGAGATTAGTATGCACGATGTGTCTCAGATATTTTCTCCTGAGTTGGGATGCCACTGAGGAATAGGAACAAAGACATACCGAGTGTTAGTATTCATACAGCCTTGAAACATCCAGTTATGGAGGTCAAACAACTGTGACTTGAAATCCAAATATTGTTATGAAGTCCCATTTGTACATAAAGCAATTAAATGTTTTATCTTTAAATGGGGCAGACATCCTTGCTCAGCAAATTCCAAATTAGTCATAATGAGAACAAAGTGGCTCACAATGTTAATTTATTGATAATAAAATAGTGTACTGAAAAGGGTTATTCATTCTAAATGTATCATTCTTATGCAGATTTTATAGGCAGTAAGTTGTTACCCTTCTGACACATGCTTTTGGTGTTTTTTTATAACAATGATGATGATGTTGATACCCCAATGACACCTTGGAGGATATCTTGATGATTAGTTTAGCTTGTGAAGATGATTGGTAGCAATGTTGCTTATATTCAACAATGTCATGTTTGTACCTTCCGTTGGTTAATAGAGCTGTGAGTAAATTACATTGACACACATAAGCACACACTGATGTGACCTTTGATGACACTGTTACCTCTTTTTGTAAAACATGGTTGTGTTCACTTTAAAAACGAATAAAAGGCTACGAATAAAAGGCTACATCAGCCAATCGTATCAGAACAAAAAACCCAAAGCTTTTAGGAATGGTTACCCATGACAACCAGCTCTGAATACCTTAGAGGGACCAAAAAAAAACCTGTTTAGAAAAGAACATTGAAGTATAGTCATAACGTACAGTTGATGTCATGCTTCGTTTATTCCTTAGGAAATTTCTGATTTACTATGATCATAACAACATGATAATATACACATTCAGAGTGATTTTGAAGAAAGGACAACTACTTGGTGAATTGTTATAAAAAAATATATAATTTTGCAGCAATTAAATCCTCCACTGGAGTATGTAATAAAGACGACCAAGTGTTCTCACCCTTAGGGGCTGAACAGTACACCAACTTACAGCAGCAGCGAGAACACCTAACAAAAGCCACTGAGGTGCACCCGTCAGGGAAGTGCTGCTGTGTGGAGGAACGTGCTTCAGTGCTCGTTTCAACATTCCACCAGCTCTAGGGAAAGTCATTAGTTTTAGAAACAATTGTTCAGAAGGACAAGCTCCTTTGCGGTGCCAGACTTCTGTACCATGCTAATTGAGGCTAACTGCGATTAAAAGGTATTTGCAAGAATGATACAAGGTCATCCTGTATCACCAGGTACTGAACATCCCGGGTTCATGATCATCATTTCAATCAAATGAGCTATCGTTTACTGACGTCCAGCGTGTAAATTAATTACCTAATCAGTGTAACTGATGGTCCAAGAAAACCTCTACAAACATCACTCTTTTACGGGTGATAATTCATGGTTTAATTCACGATCTACAGTAAGTACAGGGACATTCCCCCGAGGCAAGTAGGGTGAAATGCCTTGCCCAAGGACACAACGTCATTTTGCACTGCTGAGAACCAAACCGGCAACCTTCTGATTACTAGCCAGATTCCCTAACCGCTCAGCCACCCGACTCCCTTTCACCCATGTACTTGGATATAATAACACTTAAAATATATAAATATATCCCTGTGATGCCTTTTCCTAGTTTCTTATCAAATAAATAGAATGACAGCAGTGCTCAGATCAACGTCAGCTATGTGTCTTAGGTGCATAAAGAAGAAACAATGAAGAGTCCAGATTAAATGAGAACCAACAGATTGAGAAGGATAGAAAACCAGATAGATACCAGATTATGCTCCAAATGGAAAGGAAAGTGATGTAAAAATGAGAGACGAGAAAGAGAGAGAAAGATGAGGGGCAGAAGAGAGGGAGAGGGATAAATGAATTATGTAAAATAGCTGCGTGGGAGAGAGGAGTGTTTGCTGGAGTGTTTCTGTGTCTGTCTGATAGGAGAGGCTAGGAGAGAAAGAGAAAAACTGTTAAGGGTCGAGATATAAAAGAATCTCAGGGAAGAACATGGCATGGGGAGAAACTGCGCTGGAAGAGAGGACAGAGAGGAGACAGGGAATATTTTGAGTTTAGAAGATGAGAAGGTTCTCATTGATCTTTCTCGCAAAGGGAAAGCAACGCATTAGGGGGACAGACCTGGAAAGAGAGACAGAAACCAGCCATACAAGCTTCCTTTATCTTCTTCTTCTGTACTTTGTGGTTTTTGTGGCATAAAATTATGAAACAACACTACAAACCCCCCCCCACACACACCACCCCCTATCCCCCCATACACACACATACACACATACACACACACCTTTGAAGCTAAGGATGTGGGCTCTCTTGTTTTGCTATGTGAGAGTCTGGCCACACTACTCCCCTATCTTCAACACTAGTACAGTGTCTTCCATCCCCCAGCTCACAGTATGAGAGGCGAAGGCCAACACGTTTTCACCCATACCTAATACCTTCTCTTTTCACCATTATGCGTTCTCAGGTGGTTGATATTGCCTATTCTTACAGCCAGACATCCATCCTCCACCCTCCACCCCTCTTCCATCACACTTTCGTTCCTCCTGCTCTGGGTGAGAGTGGATGAGTGGGGAGAGAGGTGGAGGATAGATGGAGCCCTCTGTCTTCTTATTTCTTTCTTTTCCCTTGACTTGCTTCCCTCCCTCCCTCCCTCCTCTCTCTCTCTCTCTCTCTCTCTCTCTCTCTCTCTCTCTCTCTCTCTCTCTCTCTCTCTCTCTCTCTCTCTCTTTCTCTCTCTCTCTGTCTATCTCACCACCTGTTTGGCTTTATTTTATTCTGTGCTTCACACCACACATCTGTTTATTGCATAAACATGTTCCTGTCTCATTCTGCTCTGTCTCCTCACTGTTCATGTGTTGTTTTCTCCCTATTAAATGCCTCCCTCGCCTTTCTCCTCTCTCCTCTTCACCTCCTCTCTCTGTCAGATAACGCTCGCGCCCGGCGGAAGAGCATAGCCACTGGGAAGCAGCCAAGCATGGAGATCCCTCCCACTGCCCCCCCTCAACCCTTTCGACAATCCGTGAGTAACCCCCCCTGTTCCCGGCCTCGCTCCCTGCCCCCCTCCCTATCGCTCTCCCTGCCTTACTCCGCCCCGCAGCACACCTGCCGCCGTGCCAGCGGCACCCCCTCCGTGCCCTTCTCCCTCTCCTTGGCCCTCTCCCCGACCGTCTCCCCCTCCTTCCCCCCCCACCACCACCACGCCTTTCCCCCTAAGCAGCAGAAGGCCTGCAAGAAGGGGGCAGGAACACCCCCTCTCCCACGCTCGCTGCCCCTCTCACCCTCCCTGTCCCTTACCCTGCCCCACTCGCCTGCAACCCCCTCCCTTCCCCTCTCCTATTGGGGCACAGACTGGAGGGTTGCCGGTTCGAGTCCAGTGGCGGAACAGTTTATCGCACCATTGCCCCCCATCGAGGTATGTGGTACAGTCACCAATCAACAATCCCCTCCTGTGGTAAAGAAATAGATTAATGCTATGGACATGCTAACTGCTAGCTGTGATTCCAGTGTTCCTTGGATTGGATTTTCCTGGCTTAATGAAACTCAAACTATTCCTTCCAGTGGATGTCATATCCTTTAGTCTAATGCGATTAGATGGTTATATTTGTCTGACCAAAAAAGAATCCACAGACTGAATTATGCAGTTTGTGAGATCAAATACGTTGCTGTGATTGCTGCTATGCTGCTTAGAATATTACTGTTCTCATCACAGCTAATTGTATTGGTTAGGATGTTTAGTGTACAGGATACTATCTAAGCTTGATACTTGAGTTAAAGATGCTTGAGTTAAAGACATTTCAATTCATAATCTACTGTCTAGCATTGCATTGGTTTTTATACCTTTTGATATAGTATGTTATCATTCAGAACATAGAAATGAAGAGTTTTAGTGTGCATACCCATATCACACTGCATTCAGTCAATCAATATACCAAATTAAGAAAGGAATTAGAGAAAAATTTAGAAATGTAATGTCTTCTTGAACACAATTAGTTCACTATCACTGCAAATTTCCATGGTTATTTTTGCTCCAAAATCACTGAATGTAACTATGTATGGAAGCACACACAGAACAAACTGCACTGTAATGCCTATTTTTGAGCTTTTTGTAACTATGGGACAGTGGGTGAAGCTCTACGATGTAAAGTCATGGGACAACATCCCCCACTATTGGATACTTATTGACACTACATTTGTCTGTCACTGCAGGAGACGACAACTTGATGCTGATGATAATGAATGTGTATTTTGTTCTCTTCTCTTATAAATCATGTATGTCATTTCATATACGTTCACGTCATTTGAATATGTTTGTATTCTATGATATTTTTATTTTTATTTTTTAATCATGTTTATCATCTGTTCACTTGCCCTCTATCATATTATTCCATACACATCATAAACACCCCTCTGACATTGTTCTCACACCTACTCTCTCTCTTGCCCTGTCCATCACCATACTATCAAACCCCTACCTCACCAAACTTCTCCCTGTCCATCACATGGCCCTGCACACCCCAATCCTGCATCTCCTCCATCTTTCTGTCTCCCTCCATTACAATGTTCACCCTCACCCGATGTTCACCTGCTTGTCCGGGGCCTGGCTGCTGCAGAGTTTCCTCAGTAGAAGGCTGAAGGGCTCTATAAAGAGGGCAAAGAGTCAGCCCAAACTGGACCGGACCAGCAGCTTCCGCCACATGATCCTCCCCCGCTTCCGCAGTGCCGACCAGGACAGGTACGTTTGTGTTTGTGTGTGTGTGTGTGTGTGTGCCAGTGGCAGAAAGGGAGAGAAAACATTTTATATTGATATTGTCCTGAAGGTACCCTAGCATTTCACTGGAGTGTATGTGTGTGTCTGTGTGCACGACTGTACATCTTTAATAGATGGAAGTACAGTAGGGAATTGGTAAGGGAGTGGTTCATGGCCAGTTTTAACATCTTCTAGTTTCAGAGCTTCTAGTATTCTTCCTGGATAATTTTTACATTTTGCTTATTTTATAAACGATATTTTTCCCCTTTTCAGCTTTTTTTGTGATAGTGGAGAGAGACAGGAAATATAGGGGAGAGAAAGAGTGGAAGACATGCAGGAAATGGCCCGGGCTGGAATCGAACCTGTGCCCCTGGGTTAAAGCCTTGGTTTACATAGTATGCAGGCACTGAGGTGCCCCATGATTAATTTCTTACTGTTGCACTCATCACTTACGTAATGTCAGTTGAATACACACAGAATACCAGTAGAAGTACAGAAGTCTGGCTTGGTCCATAGCAACAATAAAACAGGCATGTGGTCAGTGCACAGAACTAGTGTACTTCAAATACTTCTAAAATAGCGAGTCAGGTGGCTGAGCGGTTAGGGAATCGGGCTAGTAATCTGAAGGATGCCAGTTCGATTTCCGGCCGTGCCAAATGATCTTGTGTCCTTGGGCAAGGCACCTCACCCTAATTGCTTCGGGGGAATGACCCTGTACTTACTGTAAGTCACTCTGGATAAGAGCGTCTGCTAAATGTAAATATGCCATAGTGGATAATCATAATTTATTTTAGGAGCTGTTGATGCATAGTTAAAGTATAGTTAAATATGGGTAGGGGTGTTCAACACTCCAAGAATGCAGCATAGTTCCACATGGTTATAAGAGATACATTTACAGCTGTTGCAACACAAAGTGACAGAGACAAAATCTTAGAGGGACTTGTTGTGATCTTACCCAGAGAGTTGTCATTTCATAGTGTATGCTTGTCATTGAAAATGATTGCTGAGACAGTGGTGCAGTACATCTAAATGTAAATGTATAACTCCTGAATAATGATGGCATAGCTTGAATTGCAAAGCATGCCATTGTCAATAGACAGCACACAATACTTTAATATCATCAGAGTGATGAACGTATGAATAGTTCTGTAAGTCGAACCCTTGCACCACAGATGTTTTCAGACTAAGGTTGAATTGCGTGGTGTGAGAGGCCTGGGCTTGGTTTGTGTCCTCCAAGTTCAAAAACATTTGATCATGGTGACCTCTTACTGCTCAGGTGATGGTGTGGATTCAGTTGTACTTGCATTGAGTTGGATGAATATGTGTACACAGTCATCAGTGACTCCCTTATTGTTTTTTGATCGTTTAATGTCCCTCCATGCATTGGTTTAATGTTCTACGGATGCGGCTCGTCAGTGTGGCAAAGTGTGATGCAGTGCAGCGTGCATTCACTCCTCTGTTGTCCCTTCATGTTTCTCTCTACCGACTCCTCACACTCAACCTCCCTTTAGTTAATTAAATATCCCTCTCTTTCTCTCTCTCTCTTTCTCTCTCTCTCCCTCTCTCTCTCTCTCTCTCTCTCTCTCTCTCTCTCTCTCTCTCTCTCTTTCTTTCTCTCTCTCTCTCTCTCTCTCTCTCTCTCTCTCTCTCTCTCTCTCTCTCTCTCTCTCTCTCTCTCTCTCTCTTCTCTCTCTCTCTCTCTCTCTCTCTCTCTCTCTCTCTCTCTCTCTCTCTCTCTCTCGCTCTCTCTCTCGGCCCCCCTCACACTTTCTTTTACCTCGTCTCTCCCTTCTTCTCCAAAGGACCCACAGTTTACATAACAACTTGATTTCCTCTGAGAGGTCTTCTGTCTCCCCCTGCCTTCCCTCTCTCCTCCTCCCCCTCTCTCTGTCTCTCTCTGTCTGTCTGTCTCTCTCTCTCTCTCTCTCTCTCTCACAAACACTCGCTACCCTCCCTCTCTCAACCTTCCCTACTCTCCTCCTTTATTTCTCTCATTCTGACTCATTCCTCTGGGTCTATTTTTAACCCTCCCTCCTCATCTCTCACTTTCCATTCTCTGTCCCTCTCCCACTCCCCTGTATGCAATGTTCTGATGCACATATGAGTGAATGTATACAAAAACAGTGACACTGGGAGAAGCTGAGAGAGTCGGACGCATCGGGGACATCATAGTAGGGGATATCTTTCTTTCCTTTTTGCTATTTCTTCTGCGTGTATTCTCTGTGTCACGACTTTGTTCTACCGCTTCTCTGTCATTCCGAGTCATTGGCCAGTTCAGTGATGATCGGTGTGCGCGCGTGTGTACCTAAGTGTGTGTTTGTGTTTGTGTAACAAGCTAGTTGTCTGTGTGTGAGTGCGTACGTGTGTGTGCACGTTTATAGAGTGTATTGGTCAGCATTTGTGTGCGTGGGTGTTCGGATGTGATCATTTTGTGTGCACACAAGAGAGCTTCCCTGATTGGGGTGTGTATCTGTCAGAGAGAAAGTGTGTACGTGGGTGTACATGTGTGTGGGCGAATCTCTGCACATGTGTGTCCTCCTGGAAGTGGGTCTGTGTGTGGGTGTGTATAAGTGAATGTGGGTGAGCATGACAGGCAGGCTAGAGACAATCCAGCTAATGTGTTGCTCCATACCTCCTGCATCTGTACAGAGCTAGGCAGATTTACTTTATACCTTCGTCGAGCAAGGGGTGCATCAAGTGATATCACTCGACTGTCAACATGGAAAATCCATTCCTAAATTAATCCAGTGAAGTGGGAATCATGGCTAGTATAATCTCATTTAATTCTGATGTGTTGACTCTTTCAGCACAACCAATTAGTCTCATCGTGAGACAAGCAGCATGTCGTTTTGCAAAGTGACCTGCTTTTAAGCTTGCCCAGTGTGTGCAGAATTGAATAAGCCTTTTTTACTTCAAGAAATATCCAAAACCTGCACTGGGCTACCTGCTGTTTGTAAACTTCTCTCCATCAGATTTTTTTTTTTTATTGAGCTCAGAAAGGAAAATGTCCTTGTCTTTTTCTTGTCCTAAATTACTGATAACATTTCCTTGTCAAATATATTAAGTTTTACAGTTGGATTTTCATGGGGAGATTGTGGGTAAATAAAACCGTGGGTCCCCTTTTGGAGAGCTCATACACCAGGGTTTCTCATCCTTTGACCACATTATGGCGTCTTCCTCTCAAGCCAATTCTTTTATATTCAATTCCTATTTTTAATCATAAAAAGTGAGAAGTTCAAGAGAAAAGGACAACGCAAAAAAAAACGATGATACTACTGGACGTAGTTAAAAGTTGTGTCTAAATGGTGCTGTGTTCCCTCTCTGCTGTCTCTCTTGTCCCCTGGCGTCTCCCAGGACGCGTCTGATGCAGAGTTTCAAAGAGTCCCACTCCCATGAGTCCTTGCTGTCCCCCAGCAGTGCCGCTGAGGCACTGGACCTCACCTTGGATGAGGACGCCATCATCAAACCTGTCCACTCAAGCATCCTGGGACAGGAGTACTGCTTTGAGGTGAGCCATTACTGTGCCAATTTAGCATTCACTACATTTACATTACAATTAGTCATTTAGCAGACGCTGACTTACAGTAAGTACAGGGACATTCCCCCCCGAGGCAAGTAGGGTGAAGTGCCTTGCCCAAGGGACACAACGTCATTTGGCTCAGCCGGGAATCGAACTGGCGACCTTCTGATTACTAGCCCGATTCTCCACCGCTCAGCCACCTGACTCCCTACTACAGCTAACTTAGTACAGTATTATTCGACAGAAGTACAAGTTCCTTCACTGGCACCTGTGCCTGATTTAATCGAGTTTGACTTCATATTTAAACTGAGTTATCTGCTAAGAGATATCAAAGGAAAACCAACTGGCAGCTCAAAACGAGTCTGTCCCTGGTTGATTTGTCACAGGGAAAAAAATGCTTTGGCTGACTTTGCTTTCCTTAACTGACTAGAACACGACAAAAGTCTATCTGATTAAAGGACATTGTTATGCTACTTGTCATCTTTCCCAGTTACGAGTGGTTGTGGTTGTTTATATTACCGCTCCCTAACCTCAGGTGACTACGGCTTCGGGAACCAAGTGCTTTGCTTGTCGTTCCGCTGCAGAGAGAGACAAATGGATCGAGAATCTTCAGAGAGCCGTAAAACCCAACAAGGTGAGAGAAAAGGAAAAAGGAGAGATGGGAGAAACTGTCAATACTTGTTCTATGTCTGTTTGTGTGGCTCTTTGTGATGCTCCACTTCCATCACTTCCTTCTATTTCACACCTTGATAGACTTCGTTTGGCCCCCTGTAACCTTCATTAATGTTGGGATTGTTCCACAGTTGATGTAAATCTATGCACTTTTCCAAACATTCTATATCTTATGTACATGAGAGGCAACAGGTCTAGCCATTCAGAACTGTCTGATCAAAATGAAAAATTAATATAATTTCACTCCAGAAAGATCTCGTAAGTCCACTTAAAAAAGCAGCCCATCCTCTGTTATTGAAAAGGAGGAGGCTGTCCCAGAAAAATAAAACTAGTTTTGATGGCACACCAGGGACAAGAAGTTATTAAAGTCAAACTGAGAGGAAACCTCATGTGGACTGACTCATCCAGATGCTTGGACTACAGGGGTCTTGGCTGAATCACCAAACTCCAAGGACTCAACGCAATAGTTGCATCTCAAAGGAGATGCATGTCGGAACGCCACTGAGATGAGTGCGACAGAGAGACTAGAATGTTTCTTCATGTTTTACATGTGTCTCTGGGCTTCTTCATGCTCTGACTTCTGATTGAAATTTGTCCAGTAAAACACAGACTAATATGTTCTCGGGCGTTTGAAGGCTGCATCGATTGTCAGACAGCATACCAATGGAGCACTTAAGAACTAAAGGCGTAGGAAAATTGCAGATATATTTAGCCTTCTAAATAGAGGATTAAGAGCAGAGCAGCAGGCCTACTGTTCCAGTGGCATTTCAGACTGGTTTAAATGACTCAGCCCCCCTTACTGGAGGATCATTCCCAGCAATCAACACAGCACTCTCTTCTCCCATGGGAGATTACAAATGTAGTTTCTTCTTTGTGATCATGTTCAGGAATGCATCTTCCTACTGCAATGTGATGTAACCGTTCAAAACATCTACTCTTATCGCCAAAAAACAATTGTGTTATCAAATTCTACCCCATGTTATGTCTTCTTTCTTTGTTTTTTCTTTCCTTTTGAAATATTTCTTACTTTCGCTCCCTCCTTCCTTCCTTCCATTCTTTTTACATCCCTTTTCTCCATGTTTGCTCAGTGTCTCCTGATTAGTTTTATTTAATTATACTTGACCGTACCATTGTCTTCCTCTGTCCACCACTTTCCAGGACAACAGTCGGAGGGTGGACAATGTCCTGAAGCTTTGGATTATCGAGGCACGGGAGCTCCCAGCCAAGAAACGCTACTACTGCGAGCTCTGCCTGGATGACATGCTGTACGCACGCACCACCAGCAAGCCCCGAACTGACACAGTCTTCTGGGGTGAACACTTTGAGTTCAACAACCTGCCTGCTGTCCGGAACCTCCGTCTTCACCTATACAAGGAGACTGACAAGAAAAGACGCAAGGTGAGATCTATCGCTGTGGCGGGCTGACAGTCGGGTCTTGCAATTTGCTCATCATCAAAGATAATGAGAGATAAACCTTTCCCTTTGTAACTCAAGAGTAATTGGTAGCAAACGACCGAGTCCAGTGTCCCCCTGTAGTTTTCATGTGTTTATTTCTTCTTCTAAAAAGGAAAAGAGCACTTACCTGGGACTGGTCAGCATACCCATCTCAAGCATCACCGGCCGACAGTTTGTTGAACAGTGGTACCCCGTCATCCAGCCTAGTGTCCTTACCAAGGGTGGGGGTGTAGGAGGGGGCAAGATCATCAACGCTTCGATACGCCTCAAATCACGGTACCAGACCATGAGCATCCTGCCCATGGAGCTGTATAAGGAGTTTGCAGAGTACGTCACAAATAACTACCGCACCCTGTGTGCTGTGCTCGAACCGCTACTGAGCGTCAAGAGCAAGGAGGAGGTGGCCTGTGCCCTCGTGCACATACTGCAGAGCACGGGGAAAGCAAAGGTAAGGTTAGACGTTGATTCTCAAGAAAATCCAGTGTGAAGATGATATGATTAAATCATTTATTTACAGTACCCGCTTGCATCGACAACCCGCTAGTGGAGGGTCAAATTGGAATGGGGAGTGTTGGGGCTTATACAAAGTACAACTCCCAAATTCAATCTGACCGATTGATAGGACACTGAAACTTGTTCAAAAAAGGCTTATCTTTTATCTGTTGCCTTTTACAGGATTTTCTGTCCGACATGGCAATGTGTGAGGTAGACAGGTTCATCGACCGAGAACACCTTATCTTCAGAGAGAACACTCTGGCCACCAAAGCCATAGAAGAGTACCTCAAACTGATTGGACATAAGTACCTCAAGGATGCAATAGGTAAAAATCATAGAAATCTCAATTATATTTTCAAATTGTTTGACTTTGTCTGTTTGTCAACAATGTGTTTGCGATTGTGTGTCACGTAGGTGAGTTCATAAGGGCACTGTACGAGTCGGAGGAGAACTGCGAGGTGGACCCAATGAGGACTCCACCGTCTGTCCTCCCAGACCATCAAGCAAATCTCCGCATGTGCTGTGAACTGGCCCTCTGCAAGATTGTCAACTCCCATTGGTCAGTGTATAGTATGCCTAACGTATTTATAATGTCGAGTGTGAAAAGTGTTAGGTAGGAGATTTAAACACTGGGATAATTACCCAAGTGCTAAAGCCTTTGAAATTGCTCTCCTTAATCTCAAATAATTGGCCAACTAGTAACTCTCAGCAAGATAAAATGCGTCAGCCATTTTAAGCCATTTCTACAATACCTCTGTACAGTGTGTTTCCACGAGAGCTGAAGGAGGTCTTCGCGTCCTGGAGAGTGCGCTGTGCAGAGAGGGGGCGGGAGGACATTGCCGACCGTCTCATCAGCGGCTCCCTCTTCCTGCGCTTTCTGTGTCCAGCTGTCATGTCCCCCTCGCTGTTTAACCTCACCCAGGAGTACCCTGATGAACAGACATCGCGCACACTCACCCTCATTGCCAAGGTGGTGCAGAACCTGGCCAACTTCTCCAAGTCAGTTGATCTGCACAACGTGACCACGCGTGGCACCTTTTTCTCAAACAAAAGTGTTTTTGTTCTCTTCTGTGTCTCTCGAATCGCTTAAATCAGTTGTTCTTTTTCACAACTGTGCCTCACTTGCACCTCATTCCCAGGTTTGGCATTAAAGAGGAGTACATGTGCTTCATGAATGAGTTCCTCGAAATTGAGTGGGGCTCCATGCAACAGTTCCTGTATGAGATCTCCAACCTGGACAGCGTGAGCAACGCGGGGGGCTTCGAGGGCTACATCGACCTGGGCAGGGAGCTGTCCATACTGCACAGCCTGCTGTGGGAGGTCATGGCCCAGCTCAGCAAGGTAGGAGACCCCCTTGATTATACTCCAACAAACCAATGAATATGCAGAACTGAACTACAATCTCTGGTGAACAAGAACATGGTCTGTTTCCACCTTTTCCTTGTATCAATGTCGTGGTTTTCTGTTTCTTTCTGCCATAGGATGCCATTATAAAGCTGGGGCCCCTGCCTCGTCTCCTGAATGACATCAGCATGGCCTTGCGCAACCCCCACCTGCAGAGACAGCCCAGCCACCAGACAGACAGGATCCAGGAGAGACAAACGGACCGGCTACTCTCTCGGCCCAGCTTCAACAGGGGAGTCTCCTCCGAGTTCCAGAACATTATGATGAGGGACCTGAACAGGTAGGCGTCCAGGAGGATGAACAGTCGGGTAAAGGTTGATTTGATAATATAATGGTTGATTCATACATGTATTTCATCTCTCCAGCTCCATTGACATCACTCGCTTGCCTTCCCCTACCTCTGGAGTGTCCGGTGGGGGTAACATGCCGACCCGTGCTCAGATGAGTTTCCAGGAGCGCGACCATCTACAACGAGCCAACTCCAAAGACGTTTTTTATGTGACCCGCCCTCCCCTGGCCCGTTCCAGCCCTGCCTACTGCACAAGCAGCTCCGACATCACAGAACCGGACCCTAAGGTCAGTTTCCCACCACTGAGTTGAGGAGGAAGGTTTCATTGAACCTCTAGAACAGAAGATTTGGCTGTCAGTTTGGATTTAGAGTAGTCGTTAATTAAAGGTCCTGCACTGTCAATTTGTTTCAATCATCCGAGTAGGGCTCCTTTTAATGTTTTCAGAGCAACAACAAAAAAATACTGACTAACTTGTGAACCCTGTTGAATATTATTACCAGGAAACCATGTTCTTTCCCATTTTATGGTGAGCACCGCACACTTTACATGGTATTTCATCTTTACTTTGCACACCTAGCACCTTCTGGATACATCTATTAATATATGGGAAAGGAATGCAGGGCAACCATTGGTGTATAAAAAACACTAAACAAGGATAGACGTCATCATATATCTTTTCCATTCTACTCATATTTATTTGACCCAGGCAACAGAGGCAGTGCTGTTTGGATCAAGAATCCTCCAAGAAAGTCAATTCATTATAATTTTTAATTATTTGTTGTCCCTATTTACAGTTTACATTTAAATTTACAGATTCATATTTTTAATTTTTTAATAAACATATTAGGACAATACAGGGCCTTTAAGATGGTAGTAGTATGATGTAGGAAAGTATAGTAGTAGTTGGATAATCTTCCTAGTTTTATCTATTCAAATGATATGGTAATGAAAGAAGGTTGATGTTATGACATATATGTGCTTTATTGCAATTACTCACTTTGTACCTTAGTAGTGCATTCTGGGATTGAGGACGCGAGATCCCCCTATGGAAAGATTATGCTCTGTTTATCGGCCGAATGCCACCTGACATTGCAGATTAACGGAGCGCACACAAGCCTATTATATCCCCCTTACCTAGGTGCTCAGTGTCAATAAAAGCGTGTCTATGATGGACCTCCAGGACTCCAGAATGAACAGCGTGTCTAACCTGCAGTCGGTGGAAATGCTCAACTCCTCCCAGGCCTCTCTTGCTGGCATGGGCAGTTTCGGGGGCCTTAGCAGCGGTGGTGGGGGAGGAGGCCTCGGCTCCGGCCTGAGCAGCCAGCTGCGGGCCGGCGGCCGTCTGTCAGCCGGCTCAGGGGGCTCCAGCATGTCGGGCGGCCTTCGGCTGAGCCAGCTGAGCCAGATGGGCGCAACCACCGACTCGCTGTCCCAGCAGCAGCAGCAGCAGGCAGCCGCCATGCGCTACCCGCTTTCCTTCCAGAACCCCCTCTTCCACCTGGCCACGGCTGACGGGCCGCAGCAGCTCCACCACCAGCACAGCCGAGCCCAGCCTCCTCCGCCCCTCCTCCTGGCCCCAGAGCCAGAGCCCTCGCACCCAGCCTATATCCCCCAGTTTGCCCATGGCGGGTTCTCCCGCAGTGAGGACCTGTCCACCCTCAGGCAAGCTCCGGGCCACCTAGGACAGCCCAGCATCATTCATTCGCACAGCTACAGTGATGAGTACAGCAGGGCTGACTATGGGAGGCGGCAGCTGTCCATGCATGTGCAGGTAGGTGGGAAAGGCTGTCTATATTAATAATGTCAGTAACATCAATGATGTCTGTTCATTATATAAGTAAACACAGACAGACCCGTTGTGGATTTGGTAAAAGGAGGTATTTTAAGGTTTGTATGTCAAAGTAATTTCAATGTTTGTGTTCTCTTGCTCTGTTGGTTAGGATAATCTCCAGCAACAGCATCAGATGATGGCATCACAGACAGGCACATCCCACTCCTCTCTGGCCACTCCCCCCTCCACAGTTCAACCTGTGCGCCAGAGTTCCGTGGCCCCGCCTCCTGCTCAGCGTGTCAAATCCCAGACCTCACATCAGTTGTCCGTCAGTGCGGCTGCTGCACCTGCCCCTCCTGCAAAAACGCGGCCACCTAGTGGCAACCTGCTCCAATCACCAGAGTCAGGCTATGGGGGTCGGCAACCAGCGCCACGGCAGCAACTGTCCGTCAAAGATAACACAGCCCCTGGACTGCCGCACCAGCAGAGCTCTGTCAGGGAGAGCCAAAGTCCACAGGGGGGCGCCAATCAGTCTACACAGCAATCACCACAACAGCAGCAGCAACAACCACAACAACATCTGCTTAAACCATCCATTAGCAAACAGGTACATTCCCCGTGGCTTGAATCAGCATTTATCATTTTGCCATGCACTGTTCTAAACTGCACCCTTATAAGGCCAGTACAATGAATCGTTATATTTATATAGAGTTTTCTTCTACCCAGGGTTCCCAGTCACCCTCGACCCTTAACCCCCCAACGCCAGCCAATGAGAGAACAGTGGCCTGGGTCTCCAACATGCCGCACCTTTCAGCAGACATTGAGAGTTCACGGATTGACCGTGAGGACTTCAAGCTGAAAGAGTACTCCAAGAGCATGGATGAGTCACGCATGGACAGGGTGTGTTTCTATCTCAGGATTTTCACAATTTAATTGAAGACGTGCTATTGTGTTTAGTAAATTAAGCTGTTACTACTCAACCTGATACTATGAGACAACACAAGTGCAGAAATGGTCTGAGTCATATCTTCAACTAAGGCTCCTTTAATGTGGGGTGCAGATGTCAAGGAAATGCAAGTCATACAAGTACAAAACAGATGGCGAGGAGATGCTGGTTTATAAATTATTTAAAGAGGACCATAACGATGAACCTGAATAACACCGAAAGTACTCAAACTTTTAGCTCACACGAGTCATACCAAAGCACTTCTAGAATATGTAATAGTTTATGATTGATAACTAAATATATCAACATGTATACAACATGATAAATAGCAAAGTGTACAATGAAGCATTTTTAGAGGGAGTGCTACCTAAAGATCTTTGTTCGGTTTTGCTCCTTGACTATGTTCCTGCACAGCGTCAAAGTATATCATGAAGAGACAGTGAACTTTGAGTCGCTTGTGATGCATCTGCGTCGCAATGTTCTTTGATCCTCATCTATTCTTTGCTCTCTTTTTCTTCACGACTTCAGGTGAAGGAGTATGAGGAGGAAATCCATTCCCTGAAGGAACGTCTGGTGATGTCACATAAGAAGCTGGAGGAATATGAGAGGAGACTGGTCTCCCAAGAGCAACAGACCAGTAAGATCCTCATGCAGTACCAGAACCGGCTGGATGATAGTGAGAGGAGGCTACGGCAGCAGCAAGTGGAGAAAGACTCCCAAATTAAAGGAATAATTAACAGGTAAATAGAGGGGCGGAGGGTGCTGTTTTCAAAGGTTTTCAAAGGTTAATGACTGCCAATTTCAGTAACTCTATAATACATCATTGTATAAATTGACTGGGACATTGTCTTTGCAAAGTGATTTCGAGGGGGGTGGGGGGGGCACACACCACTGTTCATAGACACCCCTGGGAGTGAGAGGGTGACACATAGACAAATAAGAGAGAAGGGAAATCATTTGGTAGAGTAGTTTTCATGGCTTTGGTTTACAATGGCATGAGAATACCTTTGCTTTACAAATCTGGTGACTTGTTCAGAGTGCAGACAATCTTCCACAGGCAAGTGGTGCTTTTCAGTAGTTAAACAATGGGGCATTATCATAGAGTCTTCTTTTACATTTCGACTTTGACATCAAAAGTTGATGCCAAAGTAATATAGCATCTAACTTCCCCAGTATACCTGGTGTTACGATTTCAGTAAAGAAGTCTTTTTTTTTCATGACAAGGCCATCATGAAAAAATTACATTCGTCACTGACCTGAAGAATGCTAACACGATTCAATAGTGTAGCAATAGATTAGGTTGAGATTGAAATCATGTATTTTGGTAACTGGAAAGGTACACAAAGGCACCATTACCCTGTCTAAACAAAATATTGTTTTCTTCGTCAATGACGAATGAAACCAGTTGAAGTTAAATTCTTCAGCAAGATTTTGCGAAAATTATTCATAAATACTTTTGTAGTCCACAATTTATAATATATCATCGATAGATTGTCACAGAGAATATTGCCACTTCTAATCCATTTCAGGGAAGAAGAAGTGGAATGAAGAACCGAACCTGACCATCTTTTATGGAGTACATCCCATCCATAATCCCCCAAATACTAACTCTGTTCATAAAATCTCTAGACTCTGTGCTATTGCACCCTACTGCAGCCATTTTGTATCAACAAATAGAAACTCTTGATACTTTTTTCCAATAGTTTCTGCATTATATGTAGAGATTATTCCTATTATCTTCAACTGTGACTGACTTTTCCAACAGATTGCAGTTTAAAAGCACAATTGAGGATTAAGAATTGACGTCATGTGATTAAAACTTGATCTGCACTTCGTGAAGCAGTTTGTTCAATGACGTCCCTTTGGAACCTAAAAGGCATAATCCGCCAGTGGTGTTAATGTCAGAAAAGCTTGCAAGAAGGACAAAGCAAGTACAGGACATGATGCTAGTTCTTCCATTTAAGATCCAGGTGATCAATCACAATCATGTGCACTGAAGGACTTCAGCAGTGGCACCATCAAACGAGGTTTCCATAAGAATGCTAATGGGGACTATAACCTCGTTTGAGAAGCTGAGACCATTGTATAACTTGGTGGAGTGACAACACTTTGTAGTCCTAACACAGACAATAGATTAGTTATATTTCCCTTAACGCTGAAGAGGATGTCAGTGTCCTACATGAAGTGATACAATTTGGTCACTGAACTTCAGAAATATTCAATATTCAAGACTCCTTAAAAGTAGAGTACCACAGTAAGGAGTTATGTGACATTTCAAACATGTAGACAGCAAATGCTAACTTGAGATCTGCATGCACAACTTGGACTTTCACATGGATACTTGCACTGATACCAAAAGGAGTTGGAGTTCCGAAAGCCAATCTCACATTAGGATTTTGTCCTACATACTTCTATAACGTGTGGCAGGCTGTGAGACAGGTAAAATGTGTGGCAGTGAACATGTTCAGTTGTTGATCAATTGTAAATTCAGCTTGCAGCAATTGGTTTGATCATTTGTCCTCCAAAAGGACAATCTTTTGGAGGTCTAATTTACACACACACAACGTAACTTTTCATGATGCTTTTCCAATCTCATTAATCATTAATTCCGAAAACTAGGATATTTAGATATTGTGTGAAAGCTCTTTTCGTCTGCTTAATCCAGTCTGGGACTAACAGCTGCCATAAGACGAAATGAGACGGTTTTGTACCTTTTTCATTTATCGAAACTACCTATATTCAAACCGTCTCACGTCAATAATGACAAAGCGTAGCAAAGCACTGACAGGCAATACAGATTGTTTTTAAAGAAATCTGTTAGCCCATAACAATCTTTACTGCTTGACTAACTGGATCACCTAGCATATGTTAGTTGATGTCAACAATTGTCTTCTCAAGGGCAATCTGGCTAGCCTGCCAAATTGAGCTTTATCACTTTCCTTACATTGTGATTTGAGCTGCGTTTTGCCAAACGATTTTCAGACTGGCTAGTTTCGTCTCATCTCGGCTGTTAGATCTGAACTCATCTGAATTATCTTGGTTGCTGGAGTGCTGTGTAAATGTTGTTTCTTGAAGGGCAGATGACAGATTGTACAGCGTAATTAACTATTTTTGAATATGTTACCCCTAGCCTTTCGAAGTCTGTGTTGTATGAGCCATACCAGTAATAATCTATTAAGATACTATTTGTGAATTCTATTGTAATATTATCAATGAAATTATAAATTGTGACTATTTTAATCTACTGCAATAGCAAATTCTTTTTGAAAGATATGTGCAATAATAGTTGGAATTAGACCATCTTTATAAAACATAAAAAATTACGGTATATTTGCAGAAGATGTATGCACTCAGGCACATATAGTACATTATATACATACATAAGCTACTAAGAAATATACATAATCAACACCAAATGTTCATGCCTACAGTACCTACTCCATACTGTACATGATTATGGTACACCTGCACTAAAAGGTAGAATCAGCAAATTAATGGTGCCATAAGTAGCCGAGCAACTTCAAAAACAAAGAAATATGTACAGAAAGAACTTCACTTCATCATTTTACACTTAAAAAGGCCTGTGCATCTATTATATCACTTGTATTCATATGGTAGAGAGCATTTGGACAAAAATGAGTGCCTTACATATTTTGGGCACCTCAAGTTTGACCAAACAAGTTTGATTGATTCTCTGAATGCCAATGGGGTTCTCTGCTTAGCACAATATAATCAAGGTAAAAACAGTGAAGCACCCCATTTTTGGAGAAGCATGTCCAAACACTATACCATGTGAAAACAATGCAAAATCTTTCTTAAAAAAACAAAAAAGTGGATTCACTTAGTGGATCTATGGCCTAATCTAACTTCACTCTTCTTTTGCATCCACTGCTTATGGTTCCGTCAAATCGCTGAATTCTTGTTTCATTTAAGGCTTTGACCTGGTGCCATTGACAGTATCAATTTAACCATACAAACATAAATGACTTATTTATATTTTCACATCAGATACCGTCAAGCCCTAAATATGATAGATACAGCTTATGTTCTGCACAATTAGTTTTGAAAGTCTCTTTTTTATTCAGGCATATTTGTACAGTTTAAAATTATCAAAATCACAAAAATGAGACAAAGTTGGATATCCTTAGAATATATTAATGATTTATTATATTATTTAATGTTATCATTAAGATTTTTATCTATATTATTTTGCTGTATATGCTTGATTTAAGATTTTATTTTGCAGCTAATGGTGGTGTTAAGAGACATGGTGATCAATAATATGTTTGTTTAAGAACGATAGAGCTTTGAAAACTGTCAGGTGTTTTATGCAGTTATGATATGGTTTGTCTGTAAGAATTATTAACAAAAGGGCAACAATTGAATTCATCTCTTCAAGAAAAGTAGATTATAGCTTTCGTTTCAATATCATATACCCGCCTTTCTTTTGGTAGCAAGCATTTGTAGGCTATATAGATTGTATTACATAAGAATTGCTTTGTTAGTGCTTACATATAAAATCAGATTTGTGGCTAGTCACTGTGCAGGAAAGCCATGTTGAATGGCATGGCTAATAGCAGCACCGGGTAGAGGTTGACTGTCCATGTACATGTGTAAGGTGACTTCACACGATATATGACCCTAATCTGATACCTCAGTCCCCTGCATTTTTACTTTGTAGCTGCAAATCCAGACATTATGACATGCTCCTGACCTCATGTTGATATATGCCCACATTGTTTTAACTGCATGTAAGACTTGACCTCACAAGCACACTACTTGAAGCGTAAATGGATAAACAGGTTTATTTTTGGTACATATCACCCATGTGAATCACTGTCTGCCTTTTGAAGTCATGTCAAAATTCTATTGTATACTCATGTGGCATTCCATTGTTTTTGAGACAGTGCTAATGTTTCTGTCAGTGCTTATGATTCTTTTTTCCCCTTATTTTTTGTAAAATAATCAACACTGTACATTCTTTATGGAATAAAACATCCAAACGCCTATGTTTGAAACTTCACCTGTGGATTTTCATTATTTATTAATGTTAAGCGTTAGACCATATGACCAGAGTAGTGACAAGCTGAGCTAATTTAAGGCAGGATTTCAAAGTGGAAATGAAAATTACAATGAGTATTATGTGATCTTATTTTTGCCCTACTCAGTGCAAATATTTAGCTGCATTTTACTATGTGGCTTTCAATTTACTGGCAATTTGTAATCTTATTAGGAACACTAATTACAACTGCTCTCTATTTTCCCACTTTAAATTGGCTCTACAGTGTTAACAATGTCCTAAACTCAATCTGTCCCTTTTTCTTTTATTAATTAATCATTGGTCAGTGTTCTGTTCAAGTCAGTTCTTTGGATATTGCAGGGATTTACATTCCCTTTGTCAGCAATTTTCCAATCAGTTTCTGTATGGCATTTTACAGTAATGTCACTCAAGCAGAAAGGGGGATGTGATACGATAAACAGTAATGATTTGTATCGTAAGAAAAACACTGAGGACTGTTTTTGTTCATTCTAGAATATCAACCAGGTAGTGAGTAGTATGTTTTAAATACCTTTCACAAGGTAAAAAAAACTGCTAACAACAAACAGCTGGTCAATACCCTGGACTTACCAATATGGCACTAACTTCACATGTGACTTCAATGACCCTTGTGTATCTGCCAAATAAATCACGCTGAACAATTTTCCTCAAATGACGATGATCCTGGGGGTTTAGGGCCAGTCAGTAATTACTGCTCACTGTTCCCTACCTGGAGGAAACACAACACATGGAAACTAGCAAGAAGAGGAGAACGCACTGCAAGAATAGCACCTCTCGGACAGCAGTAATAAGCTCTGTCAAATCTGCAAGCAGATGCTGTGAAATGGTTGTCAGCAGGATTGGCGATTGAGGCCGTGGTATGCTCATGTTGCTGCCTCTCAGTCATTCCCAGGGGATGATCAGAATCTAACATTCATTTATTTCTTCCTAGCACAATCACAATTACAATGTAGGCATGGTTATCTATGGTTGTATTTGAAAGCACCCTCATTTGGAAAGAAACACCACAATAAATCCCTCGGGGGAGAATGAAAATAGTCGCAATTAACCTATTTTGGGGCATGATAATGTACAAGACTGTCATGCCAATGTTTGTTAAGATGACCGTTTTAATTGTGCTCTCTGCTCAGTCCCTTCATGCTGCCTAGTGACTTTGTGTCTGCTTGAACTCACTATTATCTCTCTCTTCCTCCCCCTCTTTTTCTCTATCCCTTTCTCTCTCCACCCCCTCTTTTTTCTCTCTCTTCTTTCTTTCTTTCTCTCTCGCTCTCTCTCTCTCTTTTCTCTCTCTCTCTCTCTCTCTCTCTCTCTCTCTCTCTCTCTCTCTCTCTCTCTCTCTCTCTCTCTCTCTATTTCAAGGCTCATGGCTGTGGAGGATGAAATCAGGGGAGGACCCGTCATTGAGCCAAAAACTAGGATATTTGCAGATCAGGTCTGTCTTCCCCTCTCTCTCTCTCTCTCTTTCTGTCTTGACCGTAACTTGTTTGTTTGCTGTGTGTATCCCTTCCTCTGTTTGTCTTGACTTGTCCCTCTGTTCTCGAGTGACTGTTGTGTCAATGTGTTTGGGTCTTTCGTAAACCAAAAATTGTCTGTCCACATATTATGCCACAGATTGGTCAGTCTTTTAAGATGGCAAGATGTCCAGGTTGTGACCATAGCTGGGTCTGAGATCACCACCCCTTGAACTTTTGATATATTTGAGCATGATGGTGTCACACTTCTGTCAATTTTTCGACAATGTGTTCAGATTATGTAGGTTCTGTTCTGAGAATGGACTTTGCGCCCTCTGAAGTCTTCAGAATCTACACTCAGTGTTGGCCATTCTATACATTCCTCTGCCCCATCTTCTGTCTAATCCAACACGCCCACCTTCAACCATGAGTCATGCTGCAAAGATATCAGTTTCCAGTGTATGTGTGCGTGGGTGGGTGAGTGCGTGTGCAAGTGTGAGTGCGCTGTAAAACAACCCCCAATGTGTCTCACAAGACTCTGAGCATCCAAGATATGTGTCCATCCATTCAAATCAAATCCTTGTTGCTGAGACCAAATCCTTTGCCTACTCTTACCAAACCATGTGCCATGTTTGTAACCTGCATAGAGAAAGAGAGCCAACAGACACATTCTTATATATATTTGTTATTTGCAAGGACTTCACGGAATTTCCAGAGATTTATTTTGTGAACATCAGACCTCTTTCAGAGAATCCTGTTAGGAGCAGTCCAGAACATCTGCAAGGGATCTAATACTCAGGACTTCAACCATGCTTCTTTGAGGGGGCACAGATCCAGAATCCCATATCCAACTCTCCCATTTCGTGCTAACATCACCCCCCCCCCCCCCCCGCACACACACAAACGAAGAATTCCGTTTCAAGATTATCACAGCCACAAGCTTGTCGTTTGGTGTAATGCACATGCACCGCTCATACAGTATGTCATAGAGGAATTCATGAACTGTGTATGTGTTGCATCGAGTTGGGTTCTGTGCCTGTGGGTGCTGACATTTCACGCACTGCAGTGTACTAGAAATACACATGATCACGACATCACGTTGTAACATTATCCTGAGAGTATCTTTGGGATGGATATGGGATTGAAATTATAAAAAGGTTCTTAAGGGTTATATTAACAGAAATAATATAACGATTGATTGACTGGCCGTTGCAAGGGGGTGGTCTTGGTCTCCATGATTCCTCTCCCAATTTGATGTTACTTCTGTTTTCCATGCATTGTCTGAGGTATTAGGAATGTGAGGTGTATCGTGCCCGTTTCATCTCGACCTATTCTATATCTGTTGTGTCTAATGTCAATGACTGATTGTTCCGTGTCAGTTTGTGTATGTTTGTGTTAGTATCCGTGTGTTTATTTGTCAGTCTTTTAGTGTTATTTGTCTTATTGGTTAGTATTTACACACGTTCTTGAGTGCCTGATATTTCTCCTGGTTAATAATTGCATGCTAAGCAGTAGCATGACTTACCATTCTCTTGTGACCTTGTAGCTTCCGGAGAAGTAAACAGACTTGGCTATTCAAGGTCTTGTGGATTAATGAATCATGTTTGAACTGCTTTCAGATGCAGATGTCTTTCCCACCGCAAGCTGTAACACCCCTGACTTAAACTTAAGCATGTGTGTGAAACATCAGTTTCTTCTTGTGTTTTATGGCTGCTGAGTTTTGTGTTGGTGGGGGAATGTGGTCCTGTTTTTACGTAACAGTTTTTATTGTGTGTGTGTGCCTCTGTGTGTGTGTGTGTGTGTGTGTGGTCGATGTTTGTCTTTTGTGTTTTCTAATTGTGCCGTATGTAACGTGTACTGTTCCTTTGGCCAGCGAGTGTCCCCACTCCTCCTCAGCCCTCATCTCCGTCCTCCTAACTTCCCGCGGTGCACTCCTGCCTTCCCTCTTTCACTTTCCTTGCCCTCTTCCCTCTCTCTATCTCTCCTCCTGTGTTGATGAGATACGGTGATTTCTCTTAGGGGAGGCGTCAATCCATCCTAGTGCAGCCCCGTCTCGCGCCTGCCCCTCCCCGAATGCACAGGTAATCAAACCAGCATACACCTCAGTGGACTTACCGCTCTGCATCAATCCATACTCCGCTTTGATTCCTTCACTGTACTACATGTGCGTCCCTGTTTGTGTGCAGCACAGCTCACACTGAATCAAAACACTCAGATGACCTTTAAAGATAGATGGCACACACTAATTAGTCAACACACAACATGATAGTGCTTTACATACCTTCTAATTGACCGTATTCCTTAGTGTGTATATTTGATCATTTATCTTTTTTTATCATTATTTCAGACAATACGCATACACACATCTGCAATGCTTTCACAGCAGAAAGTAAAACATAGGACATTTACTATTTCTTTATACAAGATCATCGACACACCATTAGACATCTGGCTTTAAGCGATACAGAGGTCATTTTGTTACAGCACTCCACAGACAAACCTGCCAATATCATTTGCACAAATTCAGTCACATACGGAGAACTTCCTGTAAACACTTTGCCTCAGAATTTGCCATCAAACTTCAAGTTCGATTGTAGAATTCTAGATAGAAATGCAGAGAAATACGAACAATCTGTGGTCTGCCATTGATTTCACAGCTCCGATAGAATTAGGTGTGGGCAACCTAATCTCCCTCATCACATAATCGGTGACTTCATCCTTTCACAGTTTTTCAGTTTCAGTTTGTTTCGAAAGTAAATTTTTTCATACGCTGGTTTTAAATGATGGTACTTACATGAAAGTAGTTCATGTAGTCCTCATTACCAACTTGAAAATGTATATTTGTGCAAATGAGTATATTTGACTTACACACTTGCAAACACTGCTTGCTTGATTAGTTGTTTGGTATGGATGCACATTCATACACATAGAGCCAATAGTTTAAACCACTTCTGTTCGAACTAAGGCACACACGCTGCACATTGTGTCTCTATGCTACACATCACAGTGAATCATCCACATATCCATACAATTTGAGCCTATTACAGCCACCTCTCCCCAAGATAAATGACGGGAATTATGGGAAATCTCCGTATCTGACACGTTCCTTCCCTGAAAATTAACTGTTTGTGTGCATTTATGTTTTTGTGTTTTTGTGAGAGTATGTTAATGTAGTTTTGTGTGAATGTGTTTGTACAGGTTTGATATTGCACCTGGGCACATTAGTGGATTCAACATTCATGTATTAGTCATTGTGAGCTGAATCAAGTGTATCACCAACACTGTGTTCTTGTTTTATTCTTTGATTTGTAGGTTGATAAATATTCTGTGTCTATATGTGACAGTTTATCTCGCCTTTTAAGTTTGAGATGTACATTTTCTTGGTAATTGTTCAACACAGGTTTATGATCCATTTTCACTTAATTTGCGCTTCTCTCAACATTATAATTTTAAACACAAGAGTAAATTATAAATGCATCAGTCAATATCTGATTATTGTGACATATGTTAAGGTCTCTGTGTAGGATAAATATAATTAAATATCCTTTCCACATACCTAAAATTACAATATAGGTCCAATTAATGATTTTTACCTTCAGCACTAACTTGAATCAGATATTATTTTGTATCACCCAGTTCATGAAAATAAGCTTACTCCGCAAGTGGCCTTGGTGAACCGAAGGTGATGTTATGGTGGGGAAATGTATCTTGCCTAGATATGATTTATATTTTCCTGGTGTTGTTATTGGCAATCTGTCAGAATTTACATTGTACTTCACAGTGGGTTGAAGGTATAGTGAAACCTAGTCAGTGCCCACTTGGACGTTTCTTCTGGAAACTAGAAACTGAGGGTACATGCTACATTCCTTTACTCAACATTTGCTGGTTTCTCTGAGGTCTTTTGATCCTTGACTATGAATCATTAAGAATCAGGGAGTTAGTGCTGAAAATTTGCCATCCACCATATAATGACCATGTAAATGTTGGGGGGGGCATCCTCTTAAACTGGAGTGTAATATAAAGCATTTTCGTGAATGAACCTAATAGATGATGACACTCACCACATTCAGATGTGTTAGCCACAGTCTCATTGAGTAAACCCAAGAAACATTTTATACACAGGTTTCTCAGAAGTTGGACCAATGTTTGTTTACCTTGAATTATGGGTTAATTGAGGGTTTGTTGGGATATTTGTGAATCAGGTTTGATCATTATTTCATACTGGCAAAGAAACCCTATTAATTATTGTTGTCTCCATACCACCCGTCCTGTTGATTGCACCAAAGGAAATGAAACATAGCTATTAGCACTGGGTAACTCTAATATCTTGGAAAATCTGTCATCTTTTTGTGCTTTGGTTCTGAGTGAGAAGAGAAAAGGTATGCAACTCAATATTTTTTTTGATACTTTATCTGGTTATCTTCTAGAGATGGAAATATCATCTTTCAAAGGACATGCTCTTGAAGATATGTTATGCTACAGTATTAAGCTTTGAACCTTCCAACTCATTTTTCTACTGGATGCAAATCTTACACCCTTCTTAAGATACTTTCCCCTGTCTTTCCCTTCTCCAGTGCTTCATTTTCATCATAAGACTTTACCCGATTTTCATGACTAACTAAATGGCCAGATAAGTTAGCCCATGGGTTCAAAAAGGGCCTGCATGTTTTACGGTTAACAGTTTTATATAGTCGTACTTAAAACTATATTTACAGCCTTGCTTTTGGATATAAATGCCATTTTCCCACTGTATCCAAATCTGCCTTACACAATAACTCAACTGTTTTTTTTCCTACTGCCTCAATACAGACTGCATTGAACAAGACTGGACATGACGGCTTACACACAGAGCTTGATTTAAGTAATAACTGAAATGAATCTGGTTTATACAATGAAGCTATTCTGCACCAGTGTAGGTAAGGATAGATGAAAAAAAAAAACTTTGACTCATGCACCAATCATAAGTTCCAACCCAGTGTTTCACAGGTTTCTTTTATTAATAAAAAGCCATTGGTCACAATGGGTTTGGGTTCGACTTTTGGTTGGTGGATTTGACGATGTTTTGTAGTTGTGCGATTAGTTAGAGTTTACTTATTCAATACCTTATTTTAATCATCATTCTAATCATCATTCTCAATTTAGTGCTTTCCTACATTACCTGTAAGTGTTCTGCATGGTAGTGTACAGTATTAAACAAAAAACGTGCTTTTATCCAATACTATAAATTATAAAGACAACTGAGGTGGCGAAAACACAAAGTTTTATAGTCTGTGTGTAAGGAAATTCTCACAGTTTTAACACAGTTCTGTGTGTTATTTTCTTAGTTGTCTCACAATCAAAAGTGTTTGGATCCTTCTCATTGGCAAAGGATGACAACTCTTCGTCTACTTTGACTTTTCGGACTCTTTGACCCAGTCACTGACTAATATCCCCTATCTCAGTATCATGATGGGATCAGGACGCCCTGACCTTGTTGTTCATCCTCAGAAGTTATGAAGTAATTCCTCCCACCCTCTCTTTCTATGTGCACCGTCTCCTATCCAGTCCATCTCTATTGGTGTATTTCATATCTCTGCTTCGTAACTCATTTTCTTCTCTTTCTCTGTTGTTCCTCCCCATCTCTTTTGTCACATCCTTTTCTTTTTCTCCCTTGCTCCTCTTCTCCTGGCTTATGCTAACACCCTGACCTTCATGCGCACCTTTGCTTTTATCTTTTCCTTTTTGAGAATGACAATATTGCCTGTCTTTCTGTGCTCTACGCATCAATCTCACTGTGAAATTACAATTTATTATTGTTTCTTCATGATTTCTCTCTCAACTCCCCACAATTTGATAACAACATTTGAAATCACTTTTGGGATACTTTACTTTTATCGTCTTCACACCTCACTTCCCCTCCGGAGTACATTCCACACATTATATTCCATTGGTTACCTCTTCCCTGGATTGGCCAACTTTACACCTCTTCACATGCAACACCCTTCTCTGAATGTCCCTTCTACCATTACCATCTCTCCCCTCTGCTATCCCTCTCCTCCCCTCCCTCTCTCTCTCTGTCTCGCTAGGAAGAGCAGCTTTCCTCCCTGGGTACACCAGACCCCGGTGTGAAAACTGAAGGTGGAGGGGGAGGAGGAGAAGGAATGACCACCGTTCCTGGCCCCAGAATCTCCTCCTTGGACATCTTCTCTCACAGCTTGCCCCGCAATGGAGTCCACCCCCAAAGCATAAACCCTCCCTCTCTCCCCACTCCACATCTGCAACCTAATCAGAATGGAGAGCTCCGTGGCAACCAAACATCCAACCTCTGTGACAACCTTTAGACTGGGACCACAGGATAAACAACAGCAAGACTGTGCATAGGAAGAGGCGGAGCAGGTCAAAAACAACACAGAATCAAATCAGAGAGAGAAGACACAATTTAAAAACAGACTTCCATTTTACTCCAATTTTAACGAAGGATGTGATGACTTGCGCATTTTTCCCAATTTATTTGATTTTGCTCAAGCCAGAGAGAGAAGAAATTTGTGGGAAGAAGTGGTTATTGTACACACATTGTACAATGCATTCAGTGTTAACACACCAGACTAAAGGGCTTTCAAATCAACCTGATCTAGTTTCCAAAATGCAGAGACAGTAGGCTATCTGTCTTGCAGGACAAGATTATGATATCCTTTAGATATCCTTGGCAGGATTCTCACAAACTGTACACTGTTAAAATGAAGCAAACATGTACATACAGGTAGATTCACCTAACCAAGCAGGTAAATGGAAACATACTGTGTCACCAGTCGGTGGTCAAAAAAAGAAAAGAATCAAATGTAACCAAACACTATGGAATGTCTCACATCCCAAAGACTTAGTCAATAGAATAGTGCTTTTTTCCATCTTGTGGTATTCAGTGATTCTCATGGGAACAGTTCCATTAATTTCCTGTCCTGAAAACGCCAGCTCTTACATGTCATCAGTCAAGAAGTTATCATTTAGTCTGGCTTCCTTAGTGCCTTTGAGTGTATTACAACAGGGTTGTCGAAACATCAAATACATATATGGTGATGGTATTAATATCCACAAAAGATGCTGTGAGAGATAAATACTAGGACAAGCAAGATACAGTTTAAGTGTTTGGATTTCAAAGACAAGCCCCATCCATGTAAGGTACATGACACTTTCGCAAGTGTCAACAATGAACAACCAGACCGGAATGGGACCGGGCGCATTTTTTTTCTCTTCTCAATCTCAGAACCGATGTGTCATTAACTGGTGCTAGAGAAAAAAACTAAACGGTACCATTTCCAACTTGTGTGTGTCTATCATAGCACAGCCTCTCATATTTGCCACTGTCTAATTATCTTTCTCTATCTGTTTATTGTCATTTGTTTTAATATATTAGTATTTGTCTGTCTGTTTTACCCTTTCTGTCTGTCTGTGTGCTTACAGTTTGTTTAGAGGAGGTGAGATGGAAATTGTGCAAGGATATTATGATATTCAAAGAAACTCTCTTACAATCGTATATGATTTTAACAGTTTGACAGTTTAACAGAATCACATTTTCCCACTGAATTTACAGGTAAATATGGTCACAACTTTTGTTTCACAATTGGTTGCAGTCTGACAGGAAATATTGTCCTTTCCAAATGTTACTTTGAGCCTAGTATATGTTTTTATTTTACAGAATCACATAACTACTGTTTCAGTTAATAGTACGGCTGTGGTACATGAGAGAGTTTGGTCTTGTTAAATTGGACTGTCACTAAGTAAGTGTCCTAATTGACCCTTAATTTAAGTTTTGTCAGTTAAGAATTACATTTGCCTACATGAAGTACATTTTGATTGGAATCTAACCTAAAAGGGATAGTTACTGTAAATTAAACCATGCCAGTTTTCATTTGCTGTAGTCCATCAATTCAAGCCTGAAGTGCCTGCGTTCCAAGTACTGTGCTAGTGGAATTATTGAGATTTTAATTAGATTGTATTGCAGATTATTGCTACATACAGTGAATTTTAGACCTGGAGGCATGGCCAGCATGATTTTTTATCATAAAATACTACACTGTGCACTTCTGGCATATCATTGTTGTGTGTTGGAGTTGTGATAACTCACTGTTGTACTGTGTAATCACACCCTCTCATTTTATGTGTCGACTGTTCAATGTTATCCTTGTTTGGATGTAAATTTGTTTTTGCTTTTGTCTTTTTAGCTTCACATCGGTGATGCTCTGCAACAAACTTGCCTGGGATTTGCTTAAATTTGCAAGCATTTCTTATGTCAACATTCTTATGACACCACTTTCATGAGTTTTACTTGTTTGTCATACCCGGACATTAGATTGACAGATTAGAAAGGCAGTTTATATATTCATTCCAAAATGGCCATTGGATTTACATGATTGAATTTGACATTATTGAATTTCTTACTAAGTGCTTATCATTTTAGATTGGAGATGTGGTATTGATAATACTGTGCTGACTACTTTTTTAGTGCATTAACAAACATGTGCTACACATTACATCAGTATTCTAAGAAATGGGACAACAGGGTCACTGATGGACAGAAGAGAATTATTATGAATATACCTCAGAGAAAATTGAGAGACTCAGGTAACCAAGCAATTGCCTCAGAGCTACACGAGAATGAGCAAAGAGATGATTCCAACTATGGAATGACTGCCATAAGATAGTTGATCCATATACTGTAGGCCTATAGCAAGAAATCTAGTTATAACTGAATCACACCTCATCAAGCACCCCTCCCGTTCCTTCTCTCTCTGTCTCCCTTTTCTCCCCCTAGCCAATCACGCAGCTTCGTGGAGGACAATCTGGAACCTAATTGGCTGATGCACCATGGGCAGTCCTCAGCATGGCCTGGCCATATCTCAAGAGCGCTTTCTCGTGATGCAATTGGCTGACAAAAGGAGAACTTGGGGCTCTGGTCCCATTCTCCTTATCTAATGGATGGTCCAGAACCACAGCTGACCGTGTAAGGATTTGCTGGGTTTTTTACCCAACTGTATTTGGGCCCTCTCTCTCTGATTGGATGACTAGATTTCCTGTGTTTGACGCTTGTGATTGGATATTTGGTTTTCTTATGAAAAAAAAAACTATCTCAACAAAATGGGTTTGTTGGCTCATCAAGCATGCGAAGAACAGCTATGCAGACTGACATGATACTAACCTCTTTGGATTTACAAAATAAAAGGAAACACAAAACAAAGACAAAGAAGGCAGATAGCTACAACCAAGAAAGAGAGCGAGAGATACTGTACTGTGGGAAAGATGTATTTCAAAGGTGCTCTACTTCTTTCCTTTTTTGTGATTGATTTGTTTGTAAAGAATACCCATTTTAGTTTCAAATTTTTTGAATGTTCCTCCCCAATCTCTTGGTTCATCTATTTTGTAAAAAAAAAAATATTTTGATCACTCTCTTAAATCATTATTTGCCTACATTTTAAATTCCTAAACGGTTAAAACTGATCACGTTCTTTTTATCCTTAGTTTTGCAATCCGAACTTTAAGTTTAGTTATTTATATTTTTAGGTCTTTAAAATGAAATATGCACAGTCTACATACACAAGTGAAACAAGTTCAATCTTACTTCAGTGAACTTTGAAATGAACACAGTGCAATGATTTATATTTCTATAACTTATTAAAAAGTAGAAATGTTCCTGCCCAGATATGTATTTATTTATTAATGACAGACTCCTCTATCTTATGAGAGTTCATAGATTAAACATTTTATATCAACCAAGTTTTCATATGACAATCTCATGGAACATTGCCCTTTTGTGGAAAGTGATTGCCCTTGGATTGTGAACCAAACTAACAAAGAAATGGTTGTTTTACCTGCTCCCCTTACAACGATTTGCACGTTGCTGTTACCTGCACTCCATTTCTCTCTGGTAATCATGAAAGAATGGAGGATGGATGTTGTTTTTGTACTTAATAATCGCCGTGGAGCTCTCCATTAATGGACGATTTGAAATTCCCTGGATGAAGACAACCTGAATTTTGTTAATCTAATTCAGTCTACGACATGAGCTTAGTTGAGCACAGATGAGGTAACCAAGTTTTTTCAGTGGTGATGTGACAGAATTCTGGAGCCAGTTGCTAAACTTCTCTTTTATTTCTTTGTAATGGACTCCATTGACACACAACCCTATAGTCAAATCCTTATGTCACCTTCCCTCTCTACTGTAACCACTGAAAATGATTCTTGTCAAAATAGATAGAGAGAGATATTAAAGACTCATATTTTAAGTGATTGAATGGTTGTGTATGTGTCTGTAAATACAGTGTGTGTACAGTCTCTCTGTATATACTGGATAAATGTGTATATATAGTATGTCTAGGTGTATATACAGTGTGTTTGTATGCAGAGTGTATAGTTTTTCACTATCTCTAATATCTCTCTCTATCTCTCTCTATTATGTCTCCTTAAAGTAGGAATGTTGAGGCATGGAAAGTTTAAGAAAACTAGGATGCACTTTCTGTGCAGACATTTTAGTGTGGTCTGTCACTTACAGTTAGCACTTGCATTCTTTAATATTTTACACGTAATATGCCTCTCTCACATAATCTCATAAACAGGGGCATTTTTTAAATATACATTTGGGTGACCAAGCAATGTTTGTACATAATATATATAAAGCTAAATAGAATAAGACAGTATTTCCAGTGACCACCATCTGCATTTCTTTAAATTCCTGGAATTGTTTTGATTCTTCCTGGTTATCTGATTTTAAGTTGAAATGAGTACATTATATGTTTGCAATGTCATTTAAATTTATATATTTATCCAAACAACCCGTATCTATTTATCTCCCCGAACTCTGCCTTTTATTGACTCCTCTTAACATTTGTCAGGCTAAAAATTGGTGCAGATTATATTGTTACTTTTAAAATATCCTTGAATGCAGAGAAACACTAGTTATAATAATAACAACATATTTGCCATTGCCATTAAGTTCTTATTAAAGTAAGTGTACCTTCAAACCAGAGAGCCCCTCCCCCTTTACCTTTGACATTATAATAGGTCATACATTTTCATATCCCTTGACAAGCCATATAGCCCCCCAACCTCTCTATTGATGTTTTGAAAAGGACAGATATTCGGGGATTTTTGTGTATATTAATGGAAGTTGTATGGAAATTGAGTGATGTTGAAGAGTGTATTTCAATTGTATATGGATTTGTTATGAATGTGGATATTCTGATCATTTAATTATTATTGATATAATGATAATGATTATTGCCATCTTGATTTTGTTGATTAATTATTTTGATGCGGTTAATAACAAGTCCATCAGTTCTTTTTTGAAATAGCCGGAATTTATATTTTTCGGGTGGGTGAATCTTGGAAATAGAAATACTTAAATACATTAATAAATAATCAAATGATTAAATTCTTAACAAGATATGCAGTGTTTTTCTTTATCATATTTGTGTCCAAGTGTTTCACATACGTATGTTCCATGTACATTGTCACAAACAGATGCTGACTGAAACACTTGATAATATGGTTAATAATAATTAACCAAATATATATATATATATATATTTTTTTTTTTATACAATTATACTCATTTTGGGTTTGGGGATCCATTGCGAGCAATCTGATTTTACAAATCTAAATTTTTGGGATCGGATTTTTTTTTTTTAATCAAAATAAATGTATATTTACATTTTAAAGAGGTAGATTCAAATCCAACTACTTCGTTGGTGTAACATTTTCAATATTAAGTATTCAATACTTTTAAAATTCAAAATATTATGTCACTGATTTGCTTCCATAAAAATGAACATAACTAGTTACATTTTAAAAGTGAAAGTGTGATGCTATCCGCCAATCCAAATTAAAACCGAAGAATCTGTCAATCTTGAGATCCACTGCTGTAATCTCGCGTTGCTCATGCTGTCTGGCACTGCCTGAGAAGAATAATGGCCGCCCTGGTAGCGATGCCAGGAATAGGGAAGAACACAATAAACATATCGGGGTATTATAGCTGACCGAGAATTAACGATAGACTCGGGCACTCCCTCTCCTACCCGCTTTCCGAACGGATGGGTAGAGGGGGTATTGCCAAGATATACAAGACACGGAAGAGATTTTGGTTAGGTGGCTAGTGGGAAAGAAAGCTAGACCAATACACTAGCATTAGCTTTTTTTAGCGTAGCTAGCTAGCAAATCAACACTGTGCTAATTTGACACTGCTGCTGGGAAGGTAAGCCTGATCAACCCTGTCAAGTGTGGGTTTGAAAACATACTCTCATGCAAGACTGGAGTGTGTGATCGTCACTCTAACAATAGCTAATATGAGTGGACCTGGACAGGACAATGAGCCGGAGGCGAAGGTCCTTCTCATCAAGAGGCTGTACAGGTAAGTGAACTCGTCTGGTTGGCAGGCTAGCTACCTAAACGGCTAAACGCTGCTAAACGTCGTTAGCAGAAGAAACCCTGCTAGCTACCTCCTAGCTTACTTCTAGCTAGCAAGGCCCTTCACGTCGTGGGTAGCTAACTAAGGTTTTCAGCGTTAGCTCTAGCTATCTGCTTTAGTCGGTATGCTACTACCCAGTGTTTCTTTACATTTGCCACTGTCATTCATTTTTTTCGAGCTTCCTACCAATCCAGTTTGTAGAACTAAATTGGTCAACATTAGATAGATAGACAGGTTACTGTCATGTGCCTATTATTACTCTCTAGCATACATGACTGACCACATTCTTATGACAATGACTCAACGCTCATTCGGTTGCAATTTGCTTACTAGCTTGCCAGTAACGCTAGCATGTATGTTACCTAACCAGTTAACCACAACTAGCCAACAGTGTTAGAAACATATGTTATTCGACAGCGAATCAAATGAGCTTGCATAGTAAACTTGGCAGCTGCCTCACTTAAGTTGTTTTTGATGTTGCTATCCTTATGTTGTATTGGCTAAATTGGCGCCTGATTCAATGCCACACAACCTAGGCTGTCTAGCAAGCAAGTTATCTAGTCCAGGTTGAAACAATAGTACTGTTGACAATTGGAAAATTGTCAGAGACAATTCCCAACGGTTATAGTAATATGTACGACTATGTTTATGTCCTCTCTCTATTGCTTGATTAGGGCTGTGGTAGAGTCTGTGCACAAGCTGGATGTGATCATTGGCAGCAAAGCATCCCACAGAGAGGTTTTCAAACCTGAGAACATCAGCCTTCGAAACAAGTAAGTATAACAGTGACCTTGAACCAGTAATATTGATGTGCATGACCAGTTTGCCAATCTACCTATCATCATGAGTTAAGAAGCTTCTTGTTGTAGATGTGTATAACAACTACTATACGACAGTAGACTGTGACATGCTGTGATCTGAGAATTATTGCCATTTCTCAAAGATTTAAGAGCTGAGATACAATACCTAGAGTGACTGGAAGTGTAGCAAAGCAATAACGCAATCAGTTGCTGCACACCAATTGGCTGATTATAGTTACTGCCATATCCTAGCAGTAGAGGAGTTTAGGAGAGTAAATAAATGATGAATACCTATTGTTCATGAGGCGATGTGCAAGTACTTATTGTGTGTTCTGTCTGTTAAGGTTGCGGGAACTGTGTGTGAAGCTGATGTTCCTCCACCCTGTAGACTACGGCCGCAAGGCAGAGGAGCTTCTCTGGAGAAAGGTCTACTATGAGGTCATTCAGGTCATCAAGACTAACAAGAAGGTACTGACTTGGACCCATAACTGCTACACTGATCCCGACTTCTTATTTGTGATGTTATCGGATCTTGAATTTCTTTCGGGATTAGTAAAGTGAACTGAATCTGTTCATGCTATGTTGTTTCCGGGGGTTAGATGCTTTTCTACAGGTACACTCTTGCACTTTTGAGGTTCATGTTGTTTAATTGTAACTTGTTTAACTACATGCTCTTATGGTTCTTCCCTAAGGGACTCATTTGGTTTTTCACACTGTATGCTTCATGTTTTGGCTACCCGCAATGTTTGGGGGCTATCTCGTCGTTATGATCAGTGACCTGTGCACTTTTGTAAAGCTCTCTCTTGGAAGTCGCTTTGGATAAAAGCGTCTGCTAAATGCATACATGTGAATGAATCCGTTCATGCCATTATTTCCCAGGGTTAGATGTTTTGCATATCCAAATCATTGGGTTGTCAATTCCCTTACACAAGCTAGTCTGTTTCTTCACTGAACGTACCCCCCCCCCCCCCCCCCCCCCTCTTCCTTGTTTCCTCCTGCAGCACATTCACAGCCGCAGTGCCCTGGAGTGTGCCTACAGGACTCACCTGATAGCAGGAGTGGGATTCTACCAGCACTTGCTGCTCTACATTCAGTCTCATTACCAGCTGGAGCTGCAGGACTGCATCGACTGGACTCACGTCACCGACCCTCTCATTGGTGAGAGCCACACACACAAACACTCGCACACACACACTCTCACTCACACACAAACACAAGGCACAAGGAAGCGGAGTCGCTGTCGCTCTTAAAATTAAGTACACTTTATTCATCCTGAAGGAAAATCACATCGGTAGGTTATAGACCTCACAAAAAATGCGGCGTTCCGGTCGCCGCAAACCCGTGGGCAGAGTGTCATTAGAAGTGAGAATGACGCATAACAAAATGCATTTACATATTTGCATTTAAAGACACTGCATTTGTTCCTGCAGGCCGAAAGCAACCTGTGTCTGCCAGCCCCAAGGAGATGGAGTGGGCCCAGATGGCTTGTCATCGCTGTCTGGTGTATCTGGGAGATCTAGGTAGAACACACGTATTGGAACTTCTCTTCATCGGCCAGAATATGTCGGACGCATCTACACAACCTTCAGATTTTTCTTGTAGACGTTTTTAGGCTAGGTGTAATACCAAGCATGAATGTATTGACATGTATCTAGATAAGCCTATCCTCTGTATTCCCAAGGTCACCTTGGTTGTTGTAAGGGAATGGTTTCCAGCAGATGTTTGAGGTTGTCTGAGTGTGTGTGTGTGTGTGTCCCACTGCAGCACGCTATCAGAATGAGTTGGCCGGGGTGGAGTCTGAGCAGCTGGCTGAGCGCTTCTACCACCAGGCCCTGTCTGTCACGCCGCACGGCGGTGAGTGCCGACAGCCTCCTCTGCTCCCTTGTCCGATACGCGCCCCCCTTTATCTCCTGAGCACGTCAGCTACTGATTCACCTGTGCATATCAGATGCATATCAGAAGACAAGTTAATTCTTCTACATGATTGATTGTCTGCCTTTGTGATAAACATGTAGCAGTCACACGGTCAGCCTAAAGGATTTGGTTTTGAATGTTCAACTGCTGTTTGGGCCAGAAGAGGGCACTGCCCGTCTTTTTATATTGTGTTCTCTGGAAAACCTATATTTAGTTTTGGTTGATGGGCTTTATGATCAGAAATAAGCAAGTTATTCATACAAATGTTAATACATTATTTCCAAAAAACGAATCCTATGTATATATTATTTGCTGGATGTAATCACTAATTTATGTATTTGTTTTTCAGGAATGCCTTTCAATCAGTTGGGTACATTAGCAGGCAGTAAGTTCTTCAACGTGGAGGCCACCTACTACTACCTTCGCTGGTGAGAGACCTGTTAGCTATCCGTTGTTCCATATGAAACCAAATACAGTACACTAGATAGATGTGCTGGCTGCTCTTTTGATCTCTAACTCAGTTATGGCAGAAGTTCAGGAAAGTGTTTGGTCAGTATTTGAAGACTAATTCAGTTTTGTGGAAAATATAATGAAATATTAAAGAAAACAATTACATCAAATTATAAAATCAGTGGAGTGTAAGACAATGGAACTCCTGTGGTTGTTTTCACAAATGTTTTCACTCTCGTTTTGCTCCATCCTATAACAGTATCCAGTCAGAAAGTCCTTTTGAAGGTGCCTATGGAAACTTAAAGCGTCTCTTTGACAAGGCTGCCAAGATGTACCATCAGGTGAAGAAGCAGGAGATGAAGAAGCTGTCACCGTCTCGCCAAAGGTGAGTGGCATCCCTGCACGTATGAGCGCCCACAGTTCCCAGACTGTCCAAAACTGCTAAATGTTCTACCCTTCGGCTTAGCAGAGCAGCAATTATTTTGATTTGGGCACTGTCCCGATGAGGTAACAAGGTAGCCGCCCCCAATTTTTTGTTCACTTAAATGTATTCAAAAGAAATGTGAAATGAAATAGAACAACTCCTTTTACGCTTTTTTTCCGGGCTGGATAGCAGTAGATCACATTGGCTTGCATGAGTTGCATACATTTGTGTGGATTCAACCGCTATGCTTCCCCAGGTCCAAAGACATCAAGCGACTCCTGGTGAGCTTCATGTACCTTCAGAGTCTACTGCAACCCAAGAACAGGCAAGTCCTAAACACTCCCCCAACAGACCTGTTTCTGTTGATCAAAACGGCAATTGAAATCCCCCAGTAGGTCATTCAAGCGGTGATCCAGGAGGGGTGTGTCCTGCGTCTCTGCGTGACTGTTTAGTTGCGTGTGTGTGTCTGCACATTCCGAGTTCCACCTCTTCCTCATGGTCTTCCTCTTTTCCTCGACCACTCTCTAGCCTGATGGAGACGGAGCTGACGTCACTGTGCCAGTCGGTGCTGGAGGACTTCAACCTGGTGCTGTTCTACCTGCCCCCACCCGCCCAGCCCCACGCCCACGCCGGCCACTCCCCCAGCGAGGAGGAGGAGGAGCCTCAGCTGCAGCACGACTCGGCCTGCGCCCTCCTGCCCGACGCCCTGGTCTTCAAGATGGTGGTCACCTGTCTCATGGTGGTGCACAGTCTCAAAAGGGGAGGTCAGTGGCAGGATTATGATTCAATATTGGTAGAAACCAGATGTTTCCTGAGCATGGTATCAAAGGGGTCTGTCTCTTGAGCCAGCGGTGAAGAACATTTTCAGGTTATGAAAGGAGGTTCATGTGAGAGGAAAAAGTGCACATTGTGTTGGCTTTCATTCGGACTCAATTTGAACGGAACTCCTCCACAGGGTCGAAGCAGTACAGTGCGTCCATAGCTTTCACCCTGGCTCTCTTCTCCCACCTGGTCAACCACGTCAACATCCGGCTCCAAGCCGAGCTGGAGGAGGGCGACGGCCAAGTGCCTGCACTGCAGACAGACAACACTGGTAACACTGACAAATCTGGCAACCCTGCCATTTCTGGCAACGTCTGCAGCACCTTTTTATGGAGTTAGATTAGTTTCATAATTCAAACAAACAAACGCAACACGATCCAAACAAACGTAACACGATTCATACAAACATAACACGATTCAAACCAACAAACGTAACACGATTCAAACGTAACACGATTCATAAATGTATTTCGTGATTCACAAGTGTAACGCGATTCACAAATAAATGACCCTATTACATTCGTTTGCAACTTGACAAACACAAGTTACAAATCCCTGCATTCGTTGGTGTGAATCCCTGCATTCGTTCGTGTGGATTTTTGGAACTTTCCTGACGCGCTTAGATTCACAAATGCTTCACAAATATCCTCTGCAGCCTATCAGATCGTCTCTTCCAATTGTAGCCAATCACATTACAGTAACGTGTCTATGTGGACTTCAACAACCTGCCATAATGACGGACATCGTCTCCTTCAGATCACGAGCAATGTCGTCTGGTAGCATGTAGGTGAAATATTGCTTGTTAATCTTATTAAACCGATGATCATACGTGATTGGATATTGTTGAGAATGGCAGGATTCATGTTTAGTCATTTTCCGTGTTTCCTAGGCTAACGCAGAGCCCGTCTACCCATATTAGACATTCTCCGGTGATTGGCTAAAATTGGAGACATCTGATAGGCTGCAGAGGATATCTTTTAGAAAAAATGCATTTGTGAATCTAAGTGCGTCAGGAAAGTTCCAAAAATCCACACGAACGAATGCAGGGATTCACACCAACGAATGCAGGGATTTGTAACTTGTGTTTGTCAGGTTGCAAACGAATGTAATAGGGTCATTTATTTGTGAATCGCGTTACACTTGTGAATCACAAAATACATTTGTGAATCGTGTTACGTTTGTTTGAATCGTGTTACGTTTGTTGGTTTGAATCGTGTTATGTTTGTATGAATCGTGTTACCTTTGTTTGGATCGTGTTAAATTTGTTTGAATCGTGTTGCGTTTGTTTGTTTGAATTATGAAACTAATCTAACTCCATACCTTTTAAATATAATGAAATGTTTATCCAAAATATAAAAAACATATCACCCAGCTTTGCTAAACACTTGATCACTTCCGAACATGAATCATTTTAAAGGGATGGAAAACCTGTTGAAGTATCTTTGGTGTTCACCCTAACACCCCCTGCCCCCCCCCCCCCCCCCCCCCAACTAGATGACGCTGAGATGAGAGACCTGTCCGAGCCCCTGACCCCTGCGGAGAAGCCTCTGCAGAACGGCTCTCTGGAGCAGGAGGACGAGGAGGACGCGCAGGGGAGGGCTCGTCCCAGGAGCGGGCCTGCCGCCGGCGAGCAGAAGAAGTCCGAGGAGGAGAAGCAGAAACAGAAGAAGAAGTACACCCGCCTCTCGCGCCTCCGCCGCCGCCGCGCCGCTCGGAAGGAGGACGAGAGCGACCTCAGCGAGGGTTTCGAGAGCGACGAGGAGGAAGACGAGGAGGAGGAGGAGCCGAGGCCGGGCCACGGTGACGCGGGCACCCCTCCGCCCGAGGCCTCCGCCCCGAACAAGGAGAGCAAGAGGGAGCCCCTGCCCAAGCAGGGGAGCTGGGAGAGCGGCTCCGAGGAGGAGGAGGGGGGCACGGCGTTCGACGTGGAGACGGATTCGGACATGAACAGCCAGGAGTCCCGCTCCGACCTGGAGGACATGGAGGACAACCCCGACGGCACGGAGAACCTGGATGGGCCCCGAGAGGCGCAGGACGCCAAGGACCGGACGAGCCCCCCCCGCGGGGACGGGGACAGCCCTCCGGCCACCAACGGGCCCCTGCTGCCCTGCAGCGACCCCAGCATCAGCAGCAACCTCCAGGCCATGTCCTCGCAGCTCTTCCAGGCCAAGCGCTGTTTCCGCCTGGCGCCCACCTTCAGCAACATGCTCGTCCGCCCTCAAGGCTCCACCTCGGCGAACGCCGCCCCGGCCCCCGCCGACCCCAACCACTCTGCTAGCCCCTCCCTGGAGACCCCACCTCCCCCCGGAGACTCTCCCTGCGACGCTGGCCCTGGGACTGCCAACGGAACCAACGACAACGGTAACGGTAACCTAGTAATTCAGCTTCCTGTTCCACAGAGTGACAACATATG
Organism: Hypomesus transpacificus; assembly: GCF_021917145.1. Classification (NCBI taxonomy): domain Eukaryota; kingdom Metazoa; phylum Chordata; class Actinopteri; order Osmeriformes; family Osmeridae; genus Hypomesus; species Hypomesus transpacificus. The sequence goes on from NC_061061.1 coordinate 14,429,992, forward strand.
AACTACACGTTGTTCCGTTTGTTACATTGCACAATGCACCGTACTTATGTAGTTATACTGTCACATGAACACAAATGTAAAGTGTTGCCCTTTTATTACATTTGTTTCTACTACAGACTTGGATTCGGATTCAGAAGGCAGCCAGCACAGCACCCAATCAGTGCCTACTGAGAAGACCCTATCCGAAAGACTAGAGATTCTGACAAATCAGGGCCTCATCCAGGTGGTGAAGGTGTTTGTGGATTGGCTGAGGACAAACACAGATATTATACTCATGTGTGCACAGGTAAAGGAGGACCCATCATTTCAGAGTCTCCTCATTTCAAATAATGCGTTAATTTCATCCAAGGCGCTGTACAAGTCCCTTTCTTTCTCTGTCCGTGTAGAGTTCTCAAAGCCTATGGAACAGACTGTCAGTGTTACTCAACCTTCTACCAGATGGGAGCAAGATGCTGGAAGCAGGTTAGAAGCAAAAGCTTGCCTCTGTCTTTTTCCTCTATAGCATTCCTTCATTTTCGATCTCTCTCTCCCCCCTTAAAAAAACAAAAACAAAATTCAAATGATACACCTGTGACCTCTAAGGGCAAAGTTGCTTGTCTGCCCCCCCTCTCTGTTGCGGCTGTAGAGCTGGGTCTGAGCGCGGAGGTGAAGGAGCTGCTTGGTGAGTGTGAGCAGTCTGGCCTGGTGCAGAGCGTGCTGCTGCCTGAGGACCTGGCTCTGCGCCACCTGCCCGCCCTCAGCCTGGCACACCGCCGCCTCGACTTCCAGCGCCAGAGACCCTCGCTCAGCCCCGTACAAGAGGTACACACTTGCTCCACACACACACACACCTGTCTCCATTCTTGACGACCGTTTCCTCATGCTGGCTGCAGTAGACGTGAGCGCATACACAGGTCTCAGACCACACACGTTATGAATTATACATATTTGCCAACTTCTTTTTAAGTGTGGAAACCACTTCCCTTAAAGTGCCAAAAAGCCTAACTAAAATGTGCCCAGAGTTAAAGTTTCGACTTTGATATTCATGTTTAGGAATATGTTTTTTTTCTTCCGAAAGTTGGATTAAACATTAGGAAAAAGAATTGCTCCCTTACTGTGCCAATGTTTCTACAGCCAACAAATTACTTCAAATATTTGGCAAATGTGATTCCTTGACATCGATTTACAAGTGGGCTACGTCAAGCTTTTCATTTGCAGTACTTATAGTACATTACAAATTCCCTAGTGGGTAAGTGGTTTGTAACGTAGTCATAAATTCGTCTCCAAAAGTATGATATCATATATCAAGAAGACACTATTGTTCAGATAAATAATGTATGAATATATGTTATTAATAAGTGATGATAAGATTAACTTGATGGGGACATTACTAAATATTCAGTTGGAAATTCCAGCAGACATTGTAGTGAAGTGCCTAGTCATTGGACTGTAGGTCCAACCTGACCAGACTTTTTTACAATCCATCCTGCTCAACTTCTCCTTCCCATTGGTTGCTTCTTGACACTGATAGATTATCCATATTCCTCTGTAGTAAACTCACTGTCTCTGCTGTTCTCTCCTTTTCCTCTCTCCTCTCCTAGTGTGTCGTGCGCGTGTGCTGTATCCGTAGTTTTGGCCACTTCCTCACCAGTCTCCAGGGCAACGTGCTTCACTTTAACCCAGAGTTGGGCATCTTTACCAGCATCAGCCAATCAGAGCAGGACAACCTGGTACAACAGGCCAAGGCCCAGTTCCGCATGGTGAGGAACACTCATAGACTAATTACTGCAATAGAAGTCTACCAGAAATAAAAACCTGCAATGACCTTTGATAAGTTGTTTTGGCAGTATGGCGTTTTTGTGATTTGATGAAATGGTATACCACAAGTATCCAATGATTAACATTGGATCTGCAAATATTTTATATAGTGATATAATGGCCATCGTTGAGTATTTAAATCTGGCGTAGGTGTCATGCTGAAATGTAGAAGAAAACCTCCATCCTTCCCTCTGTGTGTGTGTGTCTGTGTGTGTCTGTGTGTGTGTGTCCAGGCGGAGGAGGAAGCCCGCCGAAATCGCCTGATGAGAGACATGGCACAGCTTCGACTGCAGGTCGGCATCACATCCGTCCCCGTCAAAATCCCCACCCCCAACCTCTCTTCTCCAGCTTCTAAACCGGCCGATGATTCTCGCATCCCTAACATCTCCCACCCCGCCTCTCCTCTTGCAGTTGGAGGTGTCCCAGCTAGAGGGCAGTCTGCAGCAGCCTAAGGCCCAGTCCTCCATGTCCCCCTACCTGGTGCCTGACTCTGCTGCCCTGAGCCAGCACCTCAACCTCATCAGGCAGCTGGCCAGCAGCGGGTGCTTCATCATCATCATCCCACGCACAGGTGAACGCCCGCTCGCTTCCTCCACCCTCCGCTGCGACCTTGCTCGGCTGTTTCCCTCCCCCCACCGTTTGGAATAGATAAGCCTTCGCATATTTTCGATATTTGTCAATGTTGACCCCTTGCTGTGTGTGTCAGTGATTGACGGCCTGGACGTGCTGAAGAAGGAGAATCCTGGTGCAAGGGACGGGATCCGCTTTCTGGAGGCGGAGTTTCGCAAGGGCAACCGGTACGTGTCGGGAGAGGACCGCTCCAGGGTCAGATACCATATAAAAGACTGATGGGTATTTCCCAGTGACATCTAAAAGCATTGCTTAATGCTTTTCCTTATCTTGGGGTATTTAGGAAAGCACTCAAAAGACTTTACTGTAAGTCAACCGCTCTGAATGCTAACCCCCCCCCCCCCCCCCCCCCCCCCCCCGCCGCCTCTTTTTTCACACCCTCCCCACAACTTCACCCCCAGGTACATTCGCTGTCAGAAGGAGTCCGGGCGGAGTTTCGAGAGAGACAAACTGAAACGGCAGGACATGGAGGCCTGGTAAGACCTGACTGTTTGGGCCGTCTCTTCGCACACTCCCTCTCTTGCTTCCTTGTCAGTCCCTGAACAATACGTCCTAAATACGTACCTCGGGTGCCCTCGGACAGGCCTCTTTTTTAATTCAGTGGATGAAAACCCCGACCCAAATTGAGTGTCTGCCTCACATTCCAGAGAGGCAGACTCACGGAACATGCTGTGGAAGCCAGTGCACTCTATATAACTATATGATCCAGCATAGGCTACTGATGTCACTGGTTCTTATGTTCTACTGTCAATAGCTTCACTTCAGACACACTCGTCACTAAGTGACACATCTTTGGCGCGCGTCGACATGTTCAAATCTAAAACGGTGATCTCTGGTTTGTCAAGGCATCTCTATAAGATGGTGGACAGCTGTCGCCAGCTGACCGTTTCCCAGAGTAACGGAGAGGAGGACACTGCTGGCATGGTGACCATCCTCACAGGTCACCCCGTGGAGGAGCTGAGTTCCAGATCTGTGCCTATGAAGGTCAGTGACCCAGGACATGGGCTGTGTTAGACGGGTTTCCTAGTTCCAGTAGTTTGCTTTTCTGATTGTCCTGAGATTTGTGTACTAGTGAGTCGTGACAGAGACAAAATACTATCCATAAACTGTACCGAAATTTTCGGACTATAAGGCGCACCGTTATTTAAGACGCAGCAGCTCAATTGAATGATGTGTACGTATGTAAGCCGCACTGGACTATAAACCTTAGGTGTCTTAATGTTTGATTATCATATGTAAGGGTTCGTGCACAGAGGGGATTGTCGGGAAAGAGATGGCTGCTTGAGGAAGCTCCCTTTTATTAACCGTTAGCTGTAAAAGATCCATAGATTAGCCGCACCGTTATGTAAGCCGCAGGGTCGGAAAAAATATTGGACCAAAGGCGCAGCTTATAGTCCGAAATTTACGGTATATTATGTTTTCTACGATCTGTACAAAATGAATCTCATTATATTACCCGAGACCGAGGTTGTGTTTTTTTTTTCTTCGTTTTTTAAACAAAGAACTGACGGTTTTATTGGCTGATGGTTGAATTACTGTTGATATCAGTGATGAGATTTTTCCGGGGGCGGGGTTAATAACCCTTTTTTTTTTTTTTCGTCTCCCTGGCAACAGTCTGCCATCCAAGCAGTGGCCTCAGCAGGTATGGAGCTGAAGAACATTGTGGAGTTCTACCGGCAGTGGAAGGAGATCGGCTGAGAGAGTTCGAGGGGCTCGGTCGGCATGGCGGACGACTGATCACACACTCACTGCCTCTCTCTTTCTCTCCCACTCCGTTGCTCTGTCTGTATCTGCGTCTCCAAGGAAACATCAACTCTGTGAAAGGAAGCTGGACAGAAGTCAGGAAAGGAAAGCTAGAGGTTGGGAAAGTGAAACGCCGGAGGGTAGAAAGGGAGAGTAATATGGGCAAAGGGGGGCTTATAAGAAGTAGCAGACCAACCCCCTCTCCCCTCAAACTTCCCAATCATAAAGAGCGACCTCTAGAGGTCAGGGTGAGTGTAGGCGGGGAAATGCTACACAACTTTAAAGTGCCCCGTGGTTCACATCATTACCAGGCATATACTGTTTGATATCAGCAAGTACATACGTGTCAAGAGAACGCACACACATTCACGCTCAGATACATCCATTGGTATAAATATATAGAGCAGTGTTTTGGATTTCCGTGTTCTCCTTCCCTTTTATCTGTTGAGAGTAGGGCAAAAGACGGCCAGAGGCCGTCTGTTTTGTGGAGGACAGAGGGTTACGTAGGGGGAATCTAGATCCAGTGTGAGAGCAGATCCCTGGTTTTCAACATCCCTTGCTTGCCAAGCTTCCAGCCTTGCCACACAACAAGGTGTTCTAGCTCACAGGGCTAAAGAATGGGTTGAGGTCAACGGATGTACACTTCTACGGGATTGGTTTTCTTTTGTGGCTAATCTGTTTGTCTTTTTTATTTTATTTTTTGCTGTGAACTTTTGTGACCAGTGACTAATGTATTGTGGTATCTGTGTGTAATGACAAAAAGAGTAAAAGATGATGGGTTGTTCCCTGTTGATGGTTTTAATTTGAATTTTATTTTTGTACCCAAATGTACTTTATTTTTTTGTAAGCTGCGCTAAATGAAAAAACACCTGGACGTTTGGTTAAGATGATGAGGGTTGTTGTCTTGAATTGTTCCCTAAAGCCAGTTGGATAATCCTTCTTTAAAACAACACATATTACAGATTTGTCATGTCATGCTTTGAGTTCAGCCAGAGAAAGGCTGGACACGGTGTTCAGCTGTTGCCAGTGGCTGAGGAAAGAGGGGTCTGACTCTCACAGTGGCTCACTGAGAGATTGGGTGAGATGTTTGTGTTTTGACCCCTGTGATCTCCTATATACCATCTGCCATCATCCCACCATAGTAACTGTCCCATCTTGCACAGTGCAAAGGAAATGTATGTGTGGCCATACATTGAATAATTACAAATTAAAATTTACAAATTAAAGATGTTTCTGGATATTATTCTTGAGCAATAGCAAGTAACCCATAGCAATAAAACCTGTAGGTTATTCCAATCACCAAATTGTCACCGGTACACCATTTGGAAATAGTTAAATGATCTAAATGTAGGCTTAATCTATTCTCTAACTCCTCACCGAAGCCCTTTCACTTCAGACACAGACTGTCTCATTCTGCAGTCTGGGTCTACTAACTAGGTCTCTGTGTGCTGTCCTCCACTCTGTCTCGTGCCCCATTCTGCCTTGGGCTTCGTGCCCACGGCTGCATGGCATAGAAAAGGGGGACCAATCCCCAGGCAGCAGGGTCGGTGCCACCCGAACAAATAAAAAATGTTGGCAAAGCATTGGCCCACTTTTAGGGGGGAATGGGGACAGTCCTATTCTGCGCCCATGTTAACTCTTAGGATGGTTTGTGGGAGCAAGATCGATAGGCTTTAATGGAGCACATATTTTAAGATAAATTATTGACCATTCATCGAGGAACCTCCTGTCTATAAGAAGTATTTTAAGGAGTTGGAATATGAAGTGTCCAGCCTGCCTTGACATATTGAGTGAGTGTGATAGAAGTAACTTAGCAATAACTCAACTGACGCCTTATTTTCACAACTTATAATTGTGCATGTCTTTTGATATGCATTGCCATGAGGCGCGCGTTACATTTAGTTACAGTGATGCAAATTTAACTGATTAATGACCGTAGCCTACCGCTCAACGAGGAATAGCCTGATTCTCAAAAACAAGATTTCTTGCTTGTCCTCGTCCAATGAAGTCGCCCAACCGAGGGTGGGACGTCTACATGAAGGTCTGCTGTGTTTTCATTGGCTAGTAAAGGAATGCCATGTGAAAGCTATTTGCACATATCTATAGGTGATGGAATAGTTGCATAACAAAACTAAAAAGTAGCTGGTGACTGCATCGTTTCCGAGTCGGATAAAAAACGTATCTGTAAGGTTTGTGTTTTATTCCGGTCTGTGTTGCATGCGTGTAACAAAAAAAAGTCCATACTTAAAGACTGGGCTGAGTAGGCTTAACGTTATAGATTTTTTTCAAATAACTGCGAAGTAACTTATCGACATCACTGCGCTCCCATCCCTGGACAGCTTTTGAATGTGAACTATGGGGATTTTTGAAAGATATCCTAATCTTCTTCTTTTGCATGCCGTGCAGTGTTATTCGGGACAGAGAGACTGTATTAAATTAAATATTGGGGAAACTAAACAGTCAATGTTGGCAATGTGATACTATTCAGTAGCAGTTTGCATTAAAAGTGTGATAAACTGTTAATGTGAATTATGAATGTAATGCTGATAGTTCACCATGATAATCTTATTTACCTACAGTTTTATAATCTCGACTATGCACAAACTGTGATTGAATTTAAAATGTACAATGAGTGCATAGCTTTTAAATGAAACCACAAAAAATGTTTGACGGTAAAGTTGACATTTCATTTCCCCTCTGCTTGCAGCTATGTAAAGCACGGTAGCACATTCCTACGCAGAGGACATTCTGCCCTACAGAACACATGGCTCTTGTTATTGTTGTTGCAAAATTCCACGTGAGCAGCAAGGAATGTTTCTTAGTGGTTTCCCTCGATGTTCCAGGGGTTGCCTTAGAGAGCGTACACCTAGAGGGCTACTAGATCCCTACCGCAGTAGCGAGGCCTTGCCAAAGGATTTTCTCATCTCTCCTCTGTTATATGGTATTCAATTCCTCCGCATGCCCGACTCGCACGGTAAGTGGCACTTTAAAGATGTATTTAGAAGATCTATATTATTGGTGCCACTTTCTGTTATACTAATGCTGTCTTCTGCTACCAGATGGCTAGGTTAGTCCTGTCAAGGGAAGCCAGCGGAGGGTTCTCCGATTTTCTACGGCTTGGAACTCATAAATCAATGCATATTCTTGAAAAAATATAGCTATTACAGTTAAGATGAATTTGAATTGGGACGTTGTGTTTGTGTGAAGGTATGTTCTTGAGTGATAACTTCAATATTCAAGTTGACGGGTTGCTCTACACTTTTCCAAGTCACTAATGACAATTTTAGCTGTAGATTACTTTCAATTACTTTCAGTTAGAATTCAAATTACAGCCTACACGAGTTACTTGTCATAAATTAGCTACTTATTAGAATGTAAACCATTGCAGCAAACATTCTGGTGTTTCCCATTATGTTATTTTGTAAAATAACCTATAGCTTTTCAATTTAAGAGCGTCTGCTAAATGGCTAGCGGTAAATGTAATGTAAATATGAATGTGATTCATGTATTTCATGATTGCTCCATTTCCAGATCAAATTAAGGGAGTCAGTTGTGAAGTCTGCAGAGAACATGTAAAGAATTTGTTCTTCTGTGCCAAGAGGAACCAGTAAATCCTGTTTTCCTTCATCAAACTGTTTGGTTGTGTAATCTGTCTTGACGTGTGTGCGGCGTCCCTGTGTGGGAGAGTGTGTTGGGCGTATATGGTTCCCTGTGTGTGTACATGTGTTCACACGTGGGAGTGTACAAGACGTATGTGATGTCTTCCATCCCTTGGACACGATGTTCAGTACAAAATCGTGTCGCAACACAACAATGGAATGTTCTGTGGCGTGAACTCTTAGGCCTTGGCTGTTTGAACAAAACGGACCTGAGCCCATGTTGACACAAGCCCCATATAGACATCTTTTTGTCAGCCCTTGAGTGAAAGACACCTATTGGAGTAGGTCATATGATGAAATCACGAGCAAAGGAAAGCATCTCAAATTATATAGGCTAAATTGACTTTACTGTATCTCTCTTGTAGCTCAGAGCCATTGACTAACAAAATCAATCAACAGTAGGCTTATTTTGCTGCAATGCTATTGGACAGTGTACTATTTTCTCACTCACCTTTCCTTAACAGTAGGCCAAACTTTCTACATATGTAACACTTTCACGCTCATATAAGGATGTGCCAGAGGGAGTTAAGTCCAAAGCATCATAAATGTAGGTGTTTTCTTTTCAACTGTCTTGGGAGTGTTCCTGTCAGCTGAATGCATGTTGAAGAGTTATCAGAAAGGCTACTGGGAAAACTATGAAAAGGCTTAAACTCACTTTAGAAAAACATTTACTTGGACTGAGACTCATTTAGCAAAAAGGGTGGAATTGAGTCGTGTCTCACACTTGTTTCACACTGCAGACAGGCCATCATGTTATAGGATAAACAAATGAAATATGCATCTGGTAGATGCTTTAGCAGGATGGCTTCTTTATTTTAAAGCTCATGTTGTTTAATCGAAGACTAGTGCTTCTATCCTTCCTCTGCTGCAGTTGAAACATGGTAGCTGAAAAATCCTGTCAGGGTTATGCAGATGTCACATTGTACTGTCCCTGTTCCCAACAATGGAATGGCTTTCTGTTCAACCTCAGTATACTCTATCTGCATATACTCTATGTAAATCAGCAGCATTTGCATTTGCAACCGAAAAGCCACACTGACAAATTGTTTCAGGTCCTCTGTTCCAATCATTTGCACCTCATTTGCTAATGAATCCCTCACGGACTTTGCTCATCCCGAACCCAGTGACTCTACCAGCATGGTCTCAAATGCAAGCCATTGTTCTGCATTGTGTGTGTGTGTGTCAATGTAAGTGAAAGCATGCGCTGTTCTGCGCTTCTGCCTGTGTACATATCTGTAACTGTCTGCATGTCTGTGTGAGTACTTGCGAGTCTTTGTGTGTATCTTTGAATCACAATACACTTCCCATACAGTCTGTGCGTTAGGGTGTGTGTCTGTGTGTGTGCAAAGTGAAGAACAGCCCCACATTTTCATCCATCCCAGTGTGTAACAGTCAGCACTTGGCCCTTCTCTTTTCAGACGGGACCTCACAAAGCACACATTGTACAAGTAAACAGGATAGGGTCTGCAGCTGGGCTCTCTCTCTCGCTCTCTCTGTCTTTATTTCAGCTCACACCCAATGTCCAGGAGGCCCTAGGTAGCCTCGATTATGACAGGGGAAGTGGAAGGCCATTTGTGGCCCCTCTGCCACCCAGCAGACTAGGCTGATCCCACATGGATCGGAAGGTTCTGGAGTCTGGGAGTGACGTAAGAACGCTCCCTTCAGGAAGTACTGTGGAGCAGTGTGGAGAGCTCAGTTAGTTTTCTCGGCTTTACAACATTGGAATTTGAGAGGGGTCACTAATATAGGATGGGTCGCAGGTTAAATTGTATATCATTACTTTGTAGGAATTTGTCGGTCTGTTCATTTTCACAGTGTTGTGAAAGCATAAGTTAAGTTGTGTGAAAAGAATCGATTTTTATGGATGGTGTATCAGTAGTTTTTTGGATGGGAAGCTATTCTGGCTGTTTAGTCTGGGCCCACTTGTGATCTTATAACCTGCTGTACATTACATGTCCAGAACATTACAAGTCCATGCACAGCCTAATATCTGGTTGTCTGTTTGCACGCTCAGATTCTCTTAGGTCTGTATTATTAAGGACACAGGGGAAAAAACTGATGCACAGTACTCAGTTTTGGGATAAATTGAATGTGACCAACAGCAATTTGTTTGTCTAGGCAGAGCCACCAAAGAAAAAGAATGCTGTTAGCAGAACGTTTTTACTTCTTCACCAGATTTGTGAGACTAACAATTGTATTGTTTTGCCAGCCAAAGAATGTCTGGAATATTGAACATGTTGTGTGGGTAATGCACAGAGACGGTTTTGAAGGAGACCTCTGTCCAATACGGCTGAGCCCCAGATCACATTCTTTTGTGATGCTAGCTTTGTTAGCAGCCCACAAGCTTGTGACAATGTCAACCACTGTACCCCTCTGAGTTCACGTCTGGGTATTTCTGAGAGCTGGGTTTCAGTTCCAATAGACATCACAAGTGCAAAAATAAACATGTATGACTAAAGTATGTCAACTTTTTTAGCGAACATGGTTGTTTAACTGTCTATATTCCTATTCCAAAAAATGACATAAGACACTGTCATGTAAACGCTAACCATTGTCTTCCTTCCTTTCTGCTTCCATCTACCTTTGTGTCTGTGTCCGTGCAGTGTTTCCTGTGTGGTGGAGTGGGGGGAGCAGTAGCAGAGGTTGGGGCCAGGGCTGGGGCTTAGGCTGTGGCTGCTGCATGCCATGGGAGCCAGTGGGGCAGGGAGATGTGGACCAGGACCAAGTCCAGGCCAAGGCCCCGACATTTGACTGCCCCGTCTGGTGTGTCCTGTGCCGGGGGGGGCGGGCCAAGTTCCGAGAGGCCTGCCAGAGAGGGAGAGGGGCCATCCGGCTCCCAACAGATATGCTCAGCATTAAACTGCCCCAGCTCTTCGACATCCACCAAGTCCCCAAGGTAGGTCTTGGCCCTGTCTGGGGAGTCAAATAGCTGAGGGTATAGGAAATCGGGCTATTAATCAGAAGGTTGCCGGTTCGATTCTCGGCCGTTCCAAATGACGTTGTGTCCTTGGGCAAGACACTTCACCCTACTTGCCTCGGGGGAATGTCCCTGTACTAACTGTAAGTCGCTCTGGATAAGAGCGTCTGCTAAATGACTACGGTACCAGTCAAAAGTTTGGACACATTTTCCCATGTAAAGAAATTGGAAGCTTCACAACTTTACTCAATAGCTATTTTTGGTGTACAATATTTTTTTGCCATCAAGACAAACCACACATCTGACAGTCGTCACATGCCTAGGAGTGTGTTGATGCATCCTGGCTTTCATGACCTCTCATTTCCCAACTGGCTATAACTGTGGTCATATACAAATTTGGTGTAAAACATATCCCGTGCTGATAAATGTCACAGTGTGTGTGTGTCTCTCTCTCTCTCCCTCGCCCCTCTCTCTCTCTCTGTGTGTGTGTGTGGACTTCAGGTTTTCCGGGAGGATGGCATTATCTCAGGCTACCGCCACCCCCGGAGTTCAGCCTTGGACTGCATCCTCAGCAGTTTTCAGATGACCAATGAGACGGTCAACATCTGGACCCACTTCCTGCCAACATGGTGTGTACGATGAGAAAAAGAAACCACTCCTTCTCACTTGATTGGCCCTTAACAGCTGTATGGAATATTCCCCCCCCTTTCATAAACATGAAAATGGTCTTTGTTCATTAAACAGTTCAATTAGGAAGAGTCAACTAAGGCAGTCTAGCCTGCAGTATGACGTATCGGACATCCTCTAACCCTTGTGTACGACACACGTCTGTGCTTGTCACAGACCTAACACCGCTGACGTCGCCGTCGCCATCAGTCTCTCTCTTTCCCTCAGGTATTTCCTGTGGCGTTTCAGCGTCCTGTGCTCCTCGCTGAGCTTCCTGTCAGACAGCTACACCTGGCCTCTGCTGGTGTACATGCTGCTGGTCTGCGTCTACCCCTTCACCTCCAGCTGCGCCCACACCTTCAGCACCATGTCGCCCGAGTCCAGGCACGTCTGCTACTTCTTTGACTACGGAGCCCTCAGCCTGTACAGCCTGGGTAGGACGCTCGCTGTCATTCGCCACTTCTTCTCTTTTCTTTATGCTTTCTGACACGAGGCAGGAGAGTGGACCCAAGTGCGGACAGGAAGCGGGGTAGTTTGCTGTAGAACAGTTTATTCAAGCGATCTCACAGTCCAGGGCAAGCAAGGGCAACAGAGTGGCAAGGCAGAGGTACACTGGGACAGGCAGGCTCGTTGGTCGGAGGTCGTAACGGGGCCGAATGGCAGAGGTACACTGGGGTACCAGTGTACACTAGGGAGTCAGATGGCTGAGTGGTGAGGGAGTCGGGCTAGTAATCAGAAGGTTACCGGATCGATTCCCCGCCGGGTCAAATGATGTTGTGTCCTTGGGCAAGGCACTTCACCCTACTTGCCTCGGGGAGAATGTCCCTGTACTTACTGTAAGTCGCTCTGGATAAGAGCGTCTGCTAAATGACGTAATTTAAATGTACCAGGTACCCGTGGTCGGGAGACAAAACCGAGAAGACTAGGACGAGAAAACTGATCAGAATGCTGGAAACGACTGCGAAACACATGACGATCTGGCACCTGACAGAACAGAGAACAGAGGTTAAATACAGATGACAATAGGGAACACCTGGTGAAGGGTGGACACAAACCAACAGGTGGAACGGATCAGGGTGGGACACCTTCCTTTTGTGGCCGGTGCTGACGTCATGCTTGCTCTCTGAGGATGGAGTTATTTTACTGTCGCTGCTTTTCAACTATTAGCTCATGAGCAAAAGCTTGTAATTGTATTGGTCATCCTTTGTTATACTGTAAGGGCATACGCCTATATGAGTATATTGTATTCTTTATGGTGTATATTTTGTTGAAGGGGTGTGTGATTGAATTGTTGTCTGTCCAAAATATAATAGACTTAGTTAAACTATAGCTATATTATTGTGTTCTCTACAATCTAATCGCTAATCTTCCGCAAAGCTCATTAGTGTCAAGGAATACCCTTTCTCAAATATCCCAAAGTCCATTTCAAAGATATCAAACTGCCAGTGGATTTGTTACAAATTGACGAAATAGAGTTAATGGAGTTCATGGAATGAGAACATAATGCCACAAAAGTCATTTAATTTCTAAGTTTTATGGTTTGCCACATATTAAACACTGTTACAGTATTGACAACCAATTGACACATTTCTATGACAGACATAACTTAGTTAACTGTAGTCATGTACAGTAGTCTCTGACACTGTGTGTGTGTGTTTTGTGTGTTTTGTGTGTGTTGTGTGTGCTTGTGTGCTGCTGGTCAGGTTGTGCCATAACTTACGGCTCCTACGTGATGCCAGACTGCTGGGTCAACAGTTGGCTGCACCAGCATTTTGTGCCTATTGCTATTGGCAACACGCTATTCTGCACCAGTCTGTCCTGCTATTCCAGGTAAACAAAAAACTCTTATGCTTTACTCTGTCCTTTAAATACTTAGTTTTAAGTTGCACATAAAATATACTGTCTTGGTAAAAGTTAGATTGTTTAAATCTGATTGAAGATTTGAGATATTTCAAGCTCTAGTACCAGAGATCCCATTGGCTGGTCATCACATTTGGAAATTTGGACTAATGATTCTTTAGTTGCAGCAGCTTGAAAACCTTCGCCCAACTTGTCTTTCCTGTAATTAATATATTTGACCTGAAAAACTGGCAAATCATCTGTTATATAATAGCATAAAGTTGAACCAGTTTAATCACTCGTTCCCTAATGTTGGCATTGTTATACCACATCAAAAGATGCCAAGGTCAAGGGTTAATACGATTTAGAATTTTGTAAGAGGAATCAAGATTATTATGTAACTACTGTATCAGTCAAAATAATACCCTAACTCAATTTTGCCTGCATATTCTCAGATGACCGTCAGTTAATAAACAAAGTTAAGCACACAAATCTTCTCAATTTCTCTAAAATCCTTTTTAACAAAAAAAACCTAATTAAAGACCTGTTGACGTTATAGTTCCTGGTCGTGTAAATACATTTATTTGGGCTTTAGAAGGGTTTTTTACCCCATAATTATTTCCCCTTCTCCTTCCTATCCACAGATTCTTGGAGCTGCAATACCCACACACAAGTAAAATTCTACGGACAGGGGCATTCGTCATTCCATTCATCTTTGACAACATACCACTATTTTACAGAGTGAGTGTCACATGATTAGAAACGGACTTTGACGTAAATATTCCCTAACATCATTGAGTCATGTTCTTAGAATGCTTTTGTTACGTAAATGATATTCTTTTCTGGGGAATTGGCTCAATGATGGATAATCAGATTTGCAGCTCAGTTGAAAGTAACGTTTATGCCAAAGCACAGTTGTTTCTTTTTATTTGCTGTGTGTGGGTGTGATTACCTTCTTCTTACTGTGTGCATGTGTGTGCACATGTGTGTGGATGCTGGTGTGTGTGTGTAGTTGCTCCTATGTTGTGGGGGTAACTGCAGCCACAGTGATGCACTATCCAGTCACTGCTACCACCTCCTCTTCGCCGTTCTCACCTGCTTCCTGTTCGCCTCCCACCTCCCAGAGAGGCTGGCTCCCGGGCGCTTCGACTACTTTGGTAGGTCCATGGCAACACAGCGCTACCATGGCAACTGTAGTGGTTGGCGGGAATCCAGCTACTTGACTGTGTTGTGGGTTCAGTCTTATATGTGGTTCCTAGTTATTTAGATGTAAAGTAGTGGTTTCTTGCAGCCTGTGTTACCACCTCCAAAGTCACTCATTACTTTTGTATTCATTTGCATGTCTTTTTCTGGCATTTTTACTTTCCTTCCCTCTCTTTTGCCTATGTTTCTGTTTCATGTCTTTGTTTCTCTCTCTTCTCCCTTTCATTCTATTGTTCTCACTCTCTGTTTCTGTCTTCTCCTTCTATCAAACAGGTCACAGTCACCAGCTCTTTCACATCTGTGCCGTGGTGGGCACCCACTTTCAAATGGAAGCCGTACTAGCCGACATGACCTCCCGCAGTGCCTGGCTCATCGCCCAGGGGGCGCTTCCTTCCTTCCTGGGTACGGTAGGGGCACTGGCCCTGGGCCTCCTCCTAAACCTGGGCATCATTGGCATCTTCAGTGCCCCACTGCTTTGGAACCCACGTCAGAGCTCCAATCAACCACACATGCTTCCATGTGAAGACAAGGAACATTGAGGGGGTCAATCCCCACCAGTTGGAAAAAGGCTGACCAGTACCTTTCATTGGAAAGGGATGGCTAAATCCCATTGGCTAATCTAAAAGGAAAGGCAACATAAAATAGTTGGAAGTAGAGCTTGTTTAATCCTGTCGCTTCGGTGTATTTTTTCTACCTATTGTTTTGATACTAAATCTTGTTATTATAACAACGTTATACAGGTTAAGACAAACGTGTTTACTATTGTGTTTCACTGTTTACTGAAAAAGCTGAAGACCCAGTCCTTTTGTTAAAAACTTTCAGTTAACAGAAAAGCATTTAGTGCCACCATAAAGATGGATGTTTCTTACCTCTTACCTATACTTGAAGGGCTCTGGGTTTAATGAAGCTGTGTGATATCTAAAACAGGACACCTTTCTGTGCCTTATTGTTGACAGTGACACTATTATTCACAAGGCACAAGACATAACATTACCTAAACACGGGATTCCTGATTGTGAAAATATCAGACTGGAAATATAAAATGCAGGGATTTTCTCAAATTAATGCATTTTGAGTTACCAGCCTCTTGTAATGCTTTCTTTTATCAGGTAATTATACTTATGGTTCTGGCCACAATGTATACTTTCAAACTGAAGATTTTACTGGAGTACTATTGTTCCTCAGGGTTGGAATATACACCTATCATCATCTCATTTACATTTACCTAATGAAAAGCAGTTTAGATTGCCAGGCCCAGATTGATAATTGATAGCCGTCCATAATGGCTTAAAATTATTTTCAGGCTAATGCAACACTCCTTTAGATTTTTGTCCTTTTACGGCAGTATTTAGGATTAATGTATGGCCGGGTGGAGTCGTGTCCACAATTAAAATTATGGTATGTTTCCATAGCAACTCCACAAGTCCCTGTAAACCCCTGGTCTTGGACAGCAAATTATACTGTAAATGTGCAGTAAGTGGGCAGTAAGTGTTTAATTTGAGACTGTTACATATAAAAAAAATTGGTCATCTGATGTTTTGACTCATGTTTTGAAAAAATCCTGATATTACTAATTGTATCTTGGTTTATGGTTGCGTCTAAGCAAATAACATTTCAAAATATGTCAACAGTAATTATTTGAAATTGCTCAGTTATTTTGCAAATGGTACAGTAGTGTTTTTGAAAGAAACACAATGGTCATTATCGAAGCAATTCTTGAGGAATGTTAGTAAAGAACACACCATATTGGTGACAATTTTGTCACAAATGTATACAACATTTTTTTAAGATTAGTATTACAGATTGGTTTAATGCATTACACAAACATCTTGGAACTATGTCGTGGGGGTCATTGCAAAGTTACGACAATACAACTTCCTGCGCTATTTATTTCATAGTCTGAGGCTATTGTTTACATGAATCATTGACATTATATGTTGTCTTAGATATATGTTTATTTGTAGTATATCAGCAGTTACTATCTTTAGTTAAAAATTGGTTGGGTTCTGTCGGAAGTGACATAATCGCACCCTATTTTATGAAATTAAGTTATTAGAATATCTTCAAAAGACTATTTGTATTTCATTAATAACAGTTCCCAAATTATGATATTTCAAAGTTTCCAATGTTCCACCTGAGACTTGTTTTTTTTTAAGATTGTTAACTCCAGGATATGTGCTCCTTATGCTGCTGATTCCAATTCAGATGTGCATTGTGGGAATGATTGAAAGGAAGGAAAGCAGTGAAAAGACTGACGATCCTGTAGTTCTATTACACATTACAGCTATCATAGAGAAAAACAGAGCATTTTTACATTAAAGATCAACATAGTGTTATATGTCACACCCTTAGACCCTTTCATTGACACACCCACACACAGACACACACACACACACACTTTAGGGCATTTTTGTTGGTAGCGCAGCTCTGTGCAGTATGTGTAGAGGCTTTGGAGAGTTATGAGGGAATAGTACGTGATATTGTGGTCTGTGAGGGAGCAGGACGTTGTATAGCAGAAGTTTGACAAGGTAATGCTGAATATAATGCA
Source organism: Hypomesus transpacificus (assembly GCF_021917145.1). Classification (NCBI taxonomy): domain Eukaryota; kingdom Metazoa; phylum Chordata; class Actinopteri; order Osmeriformes; family Osmeridae; genus Hypomesus; species Hypomesus transpacificus. The sequence continues at coordinate 14,446,994 of NC_061061.1, forward strand.
TGTGCACTGTAGGATAACTGCAGAAACACACTTACAAACACACACACACAGGCTGGTCGGCTGCCAAACCTGAAAAGATGTAGCCTTCAGACCTGTCTGACTGAATATTTTATTGCCAGAGTGAAATCATTTTTGGCTTACAATGTTGTACCTAGGTAATGCTTTGCTAGATTTTAATCAAGCTGGTAATCTGAAAATGTTTATTTTTATTTTTTATACAGCATTTAAAAAGTGTTCACCACACTTTTCTATGGAAATGTGTCATTACCAGCCTTTGCTGGGCCATATTGATGAATGGCATCTGAATTCACATACTCTCAAATTGTGACTAAGTTCAGATCATAAAAATAATTAACTATATTCTTCAGAGACAAAACACTATTTTAAATGTTGCCAATTATGTCAAAACCGATTGACTAGGTGTACATATTTGGTTGAGGGTATTGTTATAGTCATTGTTCACATTCAGTGTATTGGTACATGGTGCCGTTTCAGTATTGAGAGCAAAATGTACCTAAACTCAGTGGTCATACTGTCAAATGAAGTAAAACAAGGATGAAGTCACAAGTCTATCAAAATGAAACATCGTAAACATAAGGTTTGAGTATAGCAAGGAGACAAGAATAGTGGAGCCAAGTGATAGTAGATTTTTGCACCACTGATATTGTTTAAATATTATACAAGCTGCTTCAGAAAAAAATATAACTACCATTTGGAGAGAAATGTTTTGTAAGATTATAGTTTATTTTGTATAATTAAACTTTGTGAAAAACATGTAATCTTCACTGGAATACTTGTTCAATAAAAAAGACTTACCACTTATTTTGTATTCTCTCATTTTTATTCAACATTGTAATTGCATAAAGAACAATGTAATACGTGTTGTGGTACAGTACCTCATATTAACATTGCACTTCCACCAGATTAGGAATTCATGCTTTAGAATTGTATTTCATCAGGTACTTAAGGTACTTATTAGGTATTGTATTTCCCATGTTCAAGTTCATTTTAGGGATAACCTTAGTTAGTGAGAACCTTGGCCACACAATAAATACTCTCAATTCTGGAGAATTTCTATAAGTATGGGCTGAACTTGAATGAATTGTCATACCCTGTAATATAAATTACAGTACCCATGGAATTGCAGTGCGTTATTACAGAGTGTTTGGCGATACATGTGATGTTACTGAAACTTAATGCAATCTTATTACATGTCACTACAGCACTGAAATATAACAACACACTATGAAGAGCTACCACATATATGATCTTTCTCAAGACAATTCAAAGGTATTACTGATGATCTTCTCTGCTGTTTTTATATTGTATGGCTTTGCAAGTGTACAAGACTACAAACTACATTGCATGTGTTTGTCAATGCAGTAGGGGGCAGGACAATACAAGGTTTACCATTGTAGCCCTCACTCCATGAAATGTTGCTTGTTCCTGATTATATTAGATTGATGGAAAATATGTACACCGTTATCTTACATATAACTATCTTCATGTAACTATCATAATTTTTTTTATAGATGAATAACACCTGAATCATGTATTGTGGTTTTGTGTGGTTGTCACAAGTAATTTCAAGGTACATGCAGGAAATCTCCGTGTACCTATCATCTTTATGAAGAGCTTCCATACAGACAGTATCAGTGGTCCACACATCGGTCTGAGATATGTTTTCATCTCCAGTACACTGAAGAGAGGGAGAGAGCCAGCGATAGCATTACTCACAATCCATTACCACTCCCTAGAGAGTGTCTATGAAGAAAGAAGTGAGAGGGGAAAATATGACGTGGAAAGAGCCCATTAAAGTCATGTTTTTACTTTTTGGGAAGGTGATGATTACGAGCAGTTTCCCTCCAGTTTTTCACCTACATGTTCAAGTTTTAGCAATGCAAACTGATATTGAAGCATATGGAAGTATCTGGAAATTATTATAGTAAAACTACAGTTTCTATAGTGCCATCTCAAAGAGATTACTCATTACAGTATGTAATCAATTAAAGGGAAGAGACTGATATCTTAAACCAATGGTGGCTTTAATTGAGTAGATAATAAAAGTGCTTATGTAACAAGATTTAAAGATGACTTCTTCTGTAACAGTGACACAGTATTTACATATTTACATTCCAAGGTATCACTCTACTTTGTTTCTATCACACATACTTTCCTTTCTCGTTTGTAGGTGAAAGGTTGAATTGAAACATGGTCCAGGCAGCTTGCTGTTTTGCACATACATTTGTTTTGAGTCGTATGGTTGTACCCCTCTTTTCATTTCACCTCCATCTGTCACTCTCCCTCTGCAGTTTCAATCCCTTTCATCCATCTGTTACATTCGAAACTATCTCACCGAATCTGTCACTATCTTTCCAATACTGGATTTTTGCACATGATTTTGATGTCAAAGGTTACTGAAGGTTAGCATGGTGACTGCTAAGACTGTTTAGATTTCCATGAAAGCAGTAGCTGTGGCTAAGCCAGTATGTTTAAATACCATACTGTATCGCTCAGTCGCTAAATCATTCTCTTTGTGAATCACTTTTTAAAACACCCAACGACCCTTTAACAGCAACATATTTACAGTAAGACGTATACACACACTGTACATACACAACCATGTACATATAGTTAACATGTCAGAAAACATGAAGAGTACAGGGACACAAGTTAACCCTTTCTTTTAGAAAATATTTCTTTCAATAGTAGAATAATAGAAAGAAAACAGTCAACATGTTGATAAAATAAATAACAATACATGTCATGAACGTTGAGATTTACAACTCCAGTGCTTTGTACAGAGTCTATAAATAGAATCAATTGGGAAAATGTCCCATTTTGAGAAGGACAACGTTCAGCCAATTTAAACAAACTTGCCTCAACAGTGATTATTTACTTTTATAGTCAATGCGTTTTTAAAGGAATTACAGTATTTTGTTTAATTGCCCTTCAAATAGCCACCACTTTGAAACGACTTAGTTTCAGTATTTCAAAACGGATCAATTCTTTTCAAACTGCTTTGCACGATGCTTCTTTTAAAATTGTGCCCCCAAAGCATTTTAATAATTTTTCACAGAAACTTTAGGTGGAAAGAGGTTGCCTTGATGTTAAATATAATTAAGGCTTCATATTCTTTTTTTAAAGGCCTTGCAAAGTCGTTGCTAAATGGATTTTTAAAAATTACATAGTCAACCTTCTAACCAATTAAGAGGGACGTATGGATATGGACTTTTAATTGTAATTTGCAGTGGATAGACAGCTTCAACTCTGCTTGTTTCGGAAGGGGGCCAAAGGGACAGACTGAGAGGACAATAAAACAAAGTTCAGTTGTTTCACTGGTGGCATATATATAGATAGATAGTTTGGATTAGGTCACCTCAACACCTGTTGATTCAGTTAACTGGTACATAACTTAGAAGTGACAATTCTTAAAATAACTGTGGAATTATTATTTTACACTTTTTGATGATTGTTGTGTGTTAGTACATATGTATCAAACTACCAAAAATAACGGACTCCTTATGCAATCACACAAATGACTTAACAGGGTATTTAACAGCCAAGAACCCATTCACTTCTGAAAAGAATGCCCTAGAAAGATGAGCAGAGAAGCACAATCCTTGAAAATCCATTTCAAAAAATGTTTTGTTCATTTTGTTAGGCAACAGTGACTCCCTCTAAGTTTAGTCAACATGTCAGCCATGCACAGTCCTCATCAGCCTGACACCCTAGTCAATTAAAGAACAATCAAACAGTAAACATTTGACAGTTATTAGATGCTCAGTCTCCTCCTCACTCAGTGGAGATAAGGTTGAGCCTGGACCAATCAGGTAAAAGACAGTTGAAGCAGCATAGTTCACGCCAGTGTTTTCAGGCTTCAACAAAAGCAGAAGAATCCCCCCCCCCCCTTTTCACCACCACTTTCAATATCTCTTCCCTCTCTCCAACTGTTTACATTATTCCAGAAAATGACCAGTACCTGACATTGTAATGTGGACATTTTCACCCTTGGTGGAATGAGAAGTTTAGTCTTTCTGGATCAATTCCATTAACATCAACGACGAACACTCTACCATACCACCCTTTTCACGGTCAACCTGCCCCTGGTCACTGCTCCATTTCTCTTCCCCAGGCCCCCTCTTTCAAGTACCTTCAGACTTTTCTAACCTAGGATGTCAAGATAGACTGGGGGGGTCTTGACCAGGGCCATGAGGCGACTGTGGATGTCCTTGATGATTAGTCTTTGCTGGGGCTCCCTCTGCCAGCAGCCCTGCATCAGCAAGTGCACCTCCTTAGGACAGGTCCGCGGTCTCTCCAGCTCTCGACCTTGTGTAATGCACTCAATGGCCTATTGGGGGTGCAGTAGATTTAGGTTCAGATAGTGTCATGTTTTATAGTGTTTACACAGTTCATTTCTGGGGATGTTTCTCTAAACAACCCTCCAAAGAGAGACATATTGATAGTCAGATTGGCTTATGGAAAATAATTATGTCAACCACAATGGTTACACGTTGATTCTCGTTGAAGTTTTAGTTTTTTTTTGCTTTGATAAAGTTTGGCAAAAAGAAAGACATAAAAAGTACTTAATGGTGCTATGAATAGAAAACGAATTAGTGAATTAATTATTCACTGTCAATGACTGGTAAATCTAGTTTTGTCTACTTGGATTACTCTGGGTTCTTTCTTTAAAGAGCTAGAGAATTGTATGCATTTACTACTGGACTAATCCAATGAACATAATAGACCTGTCAGCACCGAGCTACATCATCGAACAATGAGCTTTCAATCAGATTCCATCAACCAAGATTGATTCTGTCTTTTAAAAGGGCCGGTGCCCTTCTTCATCTAACTTGTGGAGTTGATGATTTATCACTGCCTTAGCTAACAACAGTTATAATTACACATGTCAATCATTGGATTTGGTTAACAAGGTTAAACGTCATTGGCCCTGGTTGAAAATGAGGCCCAATGAGATTACAATTGAGTCGACGGGAAAAGTGATCCACCCTCTGTTTGAAAGGAGAGAGGGTGCTGAGTTGTAATGGCAGAGTTGCGGTCACAACGGAGTCCCACTTCTTGGTGCACAACCTCAAGAAACTGGACTGCCCTTAATTGCTATGAACTTATTGATTGGCTGTGAATAAAATGCTGGAAACTCTGGTGCTCAGACCTTGCTATGCAAACAGCAAAGTAATACGTTTCATCATGTACTTGGTTTTGTTTGGAACATGCAGTGCATTGAGTTTAATAAAGTGATGTACAGTCATTATTCTTTTCCATCTCATTCTGTCATATTTCTATGATATGCAAAACCTCTTGTAAACAACATTCCCTGTAAATGTGTCATTATTTTGCCACAGATGTATGCTGACTTGCCTACCTCACTGTTGGAGAGCTGGTACCAAGGCTGTTTACCAAAGGTGAAGATTTCCCAAAGGACCACGCCAAAGCTCCAGATATCACTTTCTGTTGTGAACTTCCTGTACATGATGCTCTCAGGAGGCATCCAGCGAATGGGAAGCATGGTACGTCCACCCACCTGTCCAATCAAATAATGAATACCATAACACAACCCACACCAACTGTGAACTCTCTGGTCTGATAACTTGCAGAGATGAAATAGGCTTAAACCCCAACCATAAAACCAACCCTACTCAAGTCAATACAAGTTTCCCCAGAAATTCATTCCATTTCAACCATCATACCCGGTAGTAGTCTGTGCTGTAGATGTCCCGGGACATCCCAAAGTCTCCGATCTTGACAACCAGACCCTCCCCCACCAGACAGTTGCGTGTGGCCAAGTCTCTGTGGACGAAGTGAAGGGAAGCCAGATAAACCATTCCTGAGGCAATCTGGGCCGCGATCTGAAGCATCTGAGGAATGGTGAGCTGGCCCAGAGGTGCTATCTTCACTTCCTCCAGGATACAGGCATCAGGACCATGGGCTCTGTTAGGGGTGGGGGGTGGGGTGGTGACAGGGAGGAGGTCAAGGTTATCATAATGGCATTTGGGATATGACAAGACATGCAGCTATATGCTATAACCAAGCGGTATGAGACTTCTGTCAGAAGAAACCAAGCTTATTATGTGGGCAGATGTGGTGAGGCATGGTTTAACATTCAGTGTTGACCTAGTATTGGCCCTTCAGTGTACAACCTTTGCTTGACCCGATGATGCATCGGTGAAATGGGCATGACTGAACCATGCAATCTACAAATTGAAGCCTTTGGATGTATATGAGATCTGTAAAGTGTAATACATGGTCAGCATGAGGCCATGCCATAATAAAACAATTTAACGACGAAGCTAATATGGACCATAAGGCTTGTAATAAGCCTTGTATTAATTTCTCCATAATGTAATTTGGAGACGTATGACAACCATGCCTTGCTCCACAGTTGTTCTCAAGTCTCCAGCTTACACCCACTCATATTTGAATCCAATCACCGAATGAAAAAATCACCATTGACATGTCTCCATCCATCCTAATAGTCGACCTCTCCACTTTGTCACGTGCTCTCTTTCCATTTTGCAAAGGAAGTCTATACAATCACTATTAGTTTAACAGGCAGGTGGTAGAGTAGAAAAGCAGCTGGGATGTAGGGCCTAGACACACACATCCAGTCTGTCTGGTGGAAATGTGATTTTCATCCATCCCATCCTTGAACATATATTTCAAGTATTGTGTGTGTATGTGTGTGTGTTGGATAGAGAGACAGAAAGGGGAGTATTTGTGTGTTTCCTCATCAAGTCTCATTGTTAGTCTGGCCTCATGGACACCTGGCAGACATGTACCATCTACATCTGTTTCAGTGGCGTCCCAGACTATTTCCCAGGTGCAAAATAAGTGGTGTCGAACAACATGGCTTACAGTATAGCATCCATTCAGTTGCCTCCAAATACAAACAAATTGTTTCAAGGTTGTAGACGGAACAGTTTATGTCGGTGTCCCCTACTGATGCTCAAACTGTGTCTCGAATCACATGACCAAAAGATAATAGTATTCTAATTATTTGCAGTTGCTAAGTATGCTAACCTTTGCATAGCACTGTGGACCCATGCAGTCCACCAACATTCGCTCAAGTGGCTATAGCTTTGTTGAAGTCAATTAAGGGGCTTTGTTGAAGAATGATTGGAACAGTGGTGTTTAAAGAAGAATTGATCAAGGTTGCAGCAGTCATGTTTAATCTAATAAATTCCTTTAGCTAGTTAAAAATGGCTCAGCCTAGACTAGATCAGCAAACTATTTACAATAAGGACATACTGTCCTTATTGTCAACTGTCTATTACTCAACGAGCTCACATGTTCATAACTTAGATCCTGTGAACAGTGCTGTCAATTTCACGTGGCACAATACGTACCGAAGAAAGCGGTTGAGGTCTCCGTGCCTCATGTATTCGAACACCATGGCCAATGGCTCTCCGTCAGTACAAACACCATAGAATCGGACAATGTGTTGGTGCTGAAGAACTGTGAGGAGCTCGGCTTCTCTCTGGAAGTCTTGCCGTGTTGATTCGTTTGCATCTTTCAGAGTCTGCGTCGCAAGTCAAAGAATGCTATTTCTTGATTTCCGTTCAAATATACAAAAAGACTCAATACATCTCATAGCAGTACTACAAAGATTGATATGTCTATGTAATTAATATTAAATAGTTTAAATTACGCCAGACAAGACACTGTGGAACCCATTCTCATACCTTGATGGCCACCAGCATCTTGTCACTATCAGGGCTGAGGTTAGCACACTCTGCAAGGTAGACCTTGCCAAATGCACCTTCACCCAATTCCCACTTCAGCACAATGTCTTGTCTTTTTATATGCTGTACACCTGCACACAAAGACAGAAAGGCTGTCAGACAAAGACAAACAGAAAGCTCATTATCATGGGCAGTTATATGCAACACCAATATATGTTCAACCATGCAAAGTTCCAATATTAAAGAATGTTAGAACCCAAACTGATTACAGCAATGATAATCAGATCATTGATCTTCTGTCATACATTCCATATGCACCATTTGCTTTGGATAAAAGTTGTAATTAGGTTTTAAAACACTTTTTCCACTTACACATATCTTTATCCTTGATGATTCCACAGAAATACTGTGGATTCTCCACAAAGCTGGACATGCCTGTGTCCAAAATGCCCTCATCTGAGGAGGGGGGGCTGGCCCCAAAGTTCATGAATCTAAGGGAGACAGCCATGTCATCCTCCGTGCCCAGAACAGACGAGCCTGGCAGAGGTAAAGAAAGACAGAGGAAGAAAAAGGAGACGGGGAGATGCATGTTTTTTTTCATGTCATGTTTCAAATCTTTCTACTCCAATCCAGGCATTTACAACTCATCAATAGCCCATTTAGTCAGACAATTATCAGTTCTTAAAATAGATGTTGCTGTTTTTCTCAAAACCTATGGCTACTCGCAACAAGCAATACTAATCACAGCCATCAACAATACCGCAATCAGTACAATATTGAAAAAACACCAAAACGAAGAAAAGAATCAAAAACCCTTCGGACAGTGAGTCTGAACAGTAAGCAGCTATGGGTGCGCTAGCCTATTAAAAGCCAAACAAGTGTGCCTAAAATCGTAAAACCCACTCAAGGAGGAAAACCACAGAACCCCCCAGAGTCATCCTGATAGAAAATGGAGGATGGGAGCAGGGGAGAGCGAAAACGAACCGACACGTCAGGGAGGGGGGCACTTAGGCATTCACGTCCACTTAGGCACTTTATAGGCCAGTTGGCGTTATGTGGATGGGGGGGTGCGGGGGGGCTCCAAGAGGACCTATATATTGCACCCAGCCGGCCTCCATCAGTCTTCTTTAATGGCCCACACCGCGGTGGCTACAGGAGGGTTTCCGACGCCGTTCACTTTGCATGCTGTAATTAAGGCACTCTAGCCAACCGTGGATTGGGGCTGACAGTGTGCAAAGTTACAGCTCAGAGGAAACCTTAGATTAGACAGCCTCCTGTGCACTACTTTCCAAAAGCAACTCAATTCCTGCTGCGGAACGGTTGGCCATTTCAGTGATGACAGGGAGGTGAAAAATAGGCGGTATAGCTCCGTCCAGCGTGGATGTTCTTTTGCAAAGTCTTTTTAGATTAATTATGCTTGGACTATATATACATACAAAATGATATCAATTATAACATCTTCATTTAGAACTATGTTAGATTACACCATATTCCCTTTGGATTTAGGCAAGTGGTGTAATGTTTTCAAGGAGATATACACTGGCCCTGGGACACATTGTTTTCTTGGCAACACTTTACATTAGACCTACGTGAACTAGCATGCAACTACACAGCAATATGTTATGCGTACATACAGTAGAAATTGCCATGTAATTAAATAGTATTAAGTGTTAGAGGCATCGTATTACAAAAGTGTAAGAATGCACAAGTCTTTCTGGGGAAAATTGCAGGTAAGCTTGATTGTTCTGTGCTTCCTTTTCTGAATTGTGTATCATGACTTTTGGACATTGAGTGTAACTTACGATGAATGCCAAACTTGGAATGTTGGCCACACTTGTTGATGACCAGGACCATGATCAGAAGGAAAGTGCAAACAAACACTGCTAGCCCCACTGCCACAGACACCTGCATTCAAAGACAGGAGTTGAGTATCAATCAGAGGAATCGTACATAGCAAAACGGCTAACTGCGTTATCATTAACATTGTGTGGATAAGCATACCATGCACTGAAATATTATTAACATTTTAGATGAATGGAATATTCACTTACCCCAAACACTCGACTCTCCAAGTTTTCAGTGACATCCTCCAGAGATTTCTTGGTGGGAACTGTACGAATTATAGACACAAAATAAATGTATAGTTTTTGGTTAGTAATAGAATCGTTTTTCTTCTTCATACAGTATTTGTTGCAATTTGACAAATATTGAAATGGAACACAGACTGCTGATACTGGTGAGAATGACAGAATTTTTGACTTCACAGTGGAGTGGAATTTTCCAATGAGTCCAATCCATCCATCGACTGAAGTAATATAAATCTCAGGAATCATTCAAAACACTTACTTGGATCATCATCATTTAGGACTGGCATTGAGAGAGGAAACATGGAGTTACTCCAAGCATACATTTTAATATTTGAATTTCCAATAATCTGAATATCCACTGGAATGGAAAACAAAATCCTAATTGCCACATGCTCACCAGGAAACATTCCCTCTGGGGAATCAAACAGGTCAAAGGGGTTGTCCATGAACTTGCCCGTGGCTGTCACTCGGTCACTCCCCAGTTTGTTCTCCACTATGAGGGTATAGTGGCCATTGTTAAGGTGGGTGGGCTTGTTGAGAAACAGACATCCATGTTTGACGGAGCCGTCGTCTGAGTCGGGAATGAGCTGTGTGTAGGTGTAACGGGTCTCATTGAGGGTAGAGCCGTTGTACAGCCAGCGGATGGTGGGCTCTGGATTGCCGTCCACTGCAAAGGGGAAACACCAGTGGTGCTGTGGCTCTGCATCTCTTAGGAAAATGATCTTGACTGGAACTGTGGAGGGATCGGAAAATAGTGGAAAATCACTCAACGTGGACTAATAAAATGAGAAAACTTTGGATTTTTACTGTAGAAGTTTAAAGAGCATCAAGAATGACAAACATTTTAGTTACCCTTGGTTGAAATCATAATCAGCTGTTTAAATGTAAAAAGGTAACGTAAAATAGCAAGAGACCAGCATGTCAGCAATGTCATTTAAAGAGCCCTTTACAGTAGGTTCCTCATTATGAGTTATGAGTCTATGTTGTCTTCCTGTACTGAACCTGTTGACCTGCCATGAATAATGAATCTGGGACTCCTATAGGGCCCCTAACCACAAAGGCTACCTGGAATAAACGAGAAGCTAGAGGAAATGGTCTGCTAGATCGAAGATGGAGCTGATGGACAAAGTCCCTTCTTTTTTCAACGTTCATTCCACTGCTCTTAACCCATGACCCTGTCTGAGAAAGTGCAGCGCGAAGCAAGATACTAGACATGCGTGCCGTTGTGTGTGCTCCTGTCAGCAATATCACTAGCAAAAATTTGCAATCCACATGGTTGTACTAATGGTCTCAAATGACCCAATTTAAGCATTAAAGAAAAATAAACCCTCTTCTGAGGTTAAATGTCAGTCTGTCCTTACTTTGTCCTGGCCAATATATATGATTTTGCAGAAGCAAAGCTTTGGTATTTCAAACCCAACAGCAACACTACTTGGTTTTATTATGTTCCATGGGAAATGGCTACACAAATCAAATGAATCTGTGGTACAAAGAGACACTCCATGAAGCGACCGAGCCCTGTAAACATCCCTCCGATCGGGGGCAGTAATTAAGGGTAATTAAAGGACCGGTGGTTAACGAGTGTCCGTCCACCATGGGAGCTGATGTTGATAGATTAGACATGCTAACGCACTTACTGACTGCCAATCACCGCCAACCAAGCCTTTTTCCGGAGTTTGAGGGAAAAATCCATTAGCCAAAAGCTCAAATCAGATTGCACAATGGTTATCAGCAGACATTTTTCGAACGCTCATCATTTGTCCCTTGATGCTCGTGCATTTTTGGCTCCTGTTGACTAGTCCCCCATCCACTCTGTTCAAGCTTTTTTCCAATGAGTGTCACTGAGGCGATGATAAATGATACAGTTTGAGCCATATTTTCAGTAATGTACTGCTAATGCATCACACGCTCTCTCCATTGGGCCCAGTGGGTCTTGTCATTCTTTGATGGTGTTCAAAATGAACTTTAAGATTTCAAATTGAACTTTCAGACAGCACTAATGCATGGCTGAAGAGTAAACAACATCTGAATTCTCCAGTGTATAGTTGCTACATGATATAATTAGCATGCATTTGACGGCGAGAAGCTCTTGGACTGTTCTCATGCTGTATTTCTTTGACCTTACTGCATCTTTGCAGAATGAGCGAGAGCTGGCACAAAGTTGTAATGAAAAGTGAGGCGGGAAGGGGGTGCTCTATTTCAAGTCATATATCATTACTCAGAACTCTATGTGCTAACATTTTCTTTCTGGCTTCCAGCATGTCATCTGTGGAAAATGGAACACAGAGTGCTCATTCGGATAATCGGATAATCATACATTAATGACGAGAACTTTAAAGGAGTGTGTAAGCTTTCAAGAGCTTGGTTGAGCATTTTGTTTGGCACTTACATTCAATGTCCAGCATAACCATGTCATCGTCAGGTCCAGCCTGGTTCTCAGCCTCGCAGGTCAAGTTGTGGAGGTTGTCTTTGGAGGACATATTTGTCAGATGTAAGACGAGCTCCAGGGTGGCGCCCCAGATCCGTTCCTGAAGATGAGGAGAAACACCACAGCAGTCTATTCAAGTAAAGGTTTACAATACATCTGAGATACTAGTGTGTCAGTATCATTTCATTTCATTTAATAAAGATGATGGCATGTATGTCTAACAAGGATAAAGTTCCTCTACCTGTATGTAGTAGTGGGAGTGCAGTTGGTGTGTGCGCCATCTCACGATGGGAATGGGAACTCCTGTCACATGACACTCAAAGGTGAGGTTTCCACCTTCCTGGATTTTGTTATTGGATTGCAGGATGGTCACCTCAGGGACACCTGCAAGAAAGTTGAGCGATGTGATCTCATTAGCTTCCACTACATGTTTATAAAGAAGCAAAACGTTGCACTCCATGTACACTCAGTGACTATAAGATGTTTGCCATGTTTGCAAGGAAATCCTCAAAAAAACATATCATTCTCTACCAGATATAACCAAAAGTAGAATCTTTCTTAGATTCCCATAAGGTCACAATTATGTCAATGTTACATACTGCAGTTTTCCATGACCAAGGAATTTAATGATAGGCTGTGGCCATCAGAGGAGCAATGCAGTAGTTGGTTGTCCAGGTCGCCACGTTCATTTTGCTGCCATTGCTGGAGCCAATGAATATCACATGAACACACAAGCGGGTTGTCCCTCAAGATCCTGAGAAAGAAAACAATTATTTGTCATAAAATACATGAAATTATAAAACCCATTCCTTCCTTTAAAGGAGTGCTTCGATTGCTATTCGGGCATTGCTATTAGAGCACTGACACAAGGGGGCTGTTAGCCATTACACCTCCTGCAATGAGTTTAAGAACATGTAATAGTGTTAATATAAAGTGGCTGATTTGGATTACACGATTCATGGTTTGACAAACAATGAATGGGACACTATTTGTTTGCCCTGGGTCTACTGAAAACAAATCCACAAATACTTGTTTACAGTGTTTTACTCACAAGTTTAGCAGGGGTAGAAAATGGAAGACCTTCCAACTGATGTGCTCCAGAGAGTTGGATGCCAGGTTCCTACAGAATGAATAAAATATGACTGAGTTCATGGGTTTAATGTGGACACTTCATACAACAGCATAAATCATCTGAATGCTACTGTTACATGCCCATACAGAACACAATATATGCTTCACCTGAATTTACAGTTTCTTCTAACTGTTGAAAAGAAACTGCTGTCCCACAGTGACTTCAGTAATAACTTTAGTACAATGCATAACTGCTTTGAATTATTCTTTGCCTGAAAACATTAATGACTCCAAATGGAAACTGATAAATTAAATTTGCAAGTGTTTCTTATCACACCATTGGCAGGCCTCTCATGTTCTCTCAATGTTCAGTGCATTAGATAATTACTCTGAAGTCATAAACACTTGTCTGAAGGAAAACAATGTTTGGTCACAGTCTGAGAACCAAACAATAAGCTTGATGAATTTGCCTTGCACTTTTTGGATCTGAATGTGTTCAAATACAGTTGATACAGCATTACACAAAATATATACTGCAGGTAATGTAATTAAGATACTATTGTTAGACATATATTAACTACTAGGATTGTAGTTCTCCTCAAGTTGCTGTTGAACGACTGCTCTGATCTGATCCTCAGATGACCAAGCAGGTAAATGAAAACCCCTCAGAAGATGATAGCAGACCACACCAGGGAGGGCTCTGATGCAAACCGATACATATTCACTTTGGCAGGGGCAAAGGGGGCCAGCAGGGGTTAAATTATTTGTTTTCCCATCTCCCAAAAGTTCATGTCAGATGGGTTAGCCATTGGGGCCTATCTATTACAAGCTCGATTCTTCCACAGCCCACAGGGGAGGAGCATAGCCGGGAATAGCAGTTGCGTCTCTCTGCCTTCGCATAAGTTCTGCATACATCCAAAATGAACAGCGGTTATCGGTAAACAAGTGACAGACGTTGAGGAAAAAAAGATGGATGTGGTGTGTCTCTCCCACCCCCCATCACACACACACCCCTTCTACAACAGTATCAAAGTAACAATCACCACATGTTCATGTGCTCTTTGGGTGAAGTCCCCAAATCTATAAGACACATCTGTTACACTCTGCAGCCCCTCCAGTAAAATATTGATTAAGTGATAATGGACCCTTAGTGGAGTGGATTTATTATGCATCAGTTGTCAATAATCCGCCAAAGCGAGCGAGTAAAAGGTGACTGGTGGATGTCTTCTCTGATTTCTCCCCAACCCAGTCTCAGACCCCCTCCTCCTTACCCAAAAGGGCGGCCTTTCTAGTAAACAACATTGGACATCGCACACACTCTGTAAAACAATGAGGACAAGATGGTCACGATAAGGGTCAACTACAGATGGATAGGATAACTGGCGTGTCTACAGCAAAGGCCACACAAGAATTGAAAGAGGCACTACCTAGATTTAAGTAACTTTGTGATGACTATAGTAACCAATGCCATAGTGCCTTCCACCAATGCATACATTAGGCTTTTAAATATTGTTTAAAATATAGAAACATATGAACTAAATGTGTCTACATGGTAACACTATTTTCTAAGTGAATCTGAAGATATATACTCAATAAATCATCAACAAATTGTAAATTACTTTCGGCTGACACTTTAACTCTGAGTTGTTATTGTAATTATGTTCGTTTTTTGATGGTTTGAGCATCTACAGATGGTCCACAGGGGATTCTGAAAATACAGTGGAACTGTCTACATTTAATGGCCACATTATTAGGTACGCCTTACAAGTATTGGGTTAGACCCCCTTTAGCCTTCAGAACTGGCCAAAAATGTTGTGGCCTAGAGTCATCAAGGTGCTGGAAACCTTCCGCTGAGATTTTGTCTGTCATTGTCATGTCGAAGAAACCAGTTTGAGATGATTTGAGCTTTGTGACATGGCACATTATCCTGCTGGAAGTAGCCATCTGAAGATGGGTACACTGTGGTCATAAAGCAATGGACATGATCAACAACAATACCCAGGTAGGTTGTGGCTTTTAAACGATGCTCTGCCGGTACAAAGGGGCCCAAAGTGTGTCCATAAAATATCCCCCACACCATCACACCACCACCACCAGCCTGAACCGTTGACACAGGGCAGGATGGATCCATGCTTTCATGTTGTTTACGCCAAATTCTGACCTCACCATCTGAATGTTGCCGCTGAAATCTTTTTCTAATGTTCAATTTTCTATCGTCTAATTTAGGTGGGCCCATGCGAATTGCAGCCTCAGTTTTCTGTTGTCAGCTGACAAGAACGGCACCCGGTGTGGTCTTCTGCTACTGTAGCCCATCTGCCTCAAGGTTCGACATGTTGTACATTCGGAGATGCTCTTTTGCTTACCTTGATTATAACGAGTGGTTATTTGAGTTACTGCTGCCTTTCTATTAGCTCAAACCAGTCTGGTCATTCTCCTCTGACCTCTGGCATCAACAAGGCATTTTGGCCCACAGCATGTTTGGAGACATGAAGAGGAAAGACAGTACTTAAGTAAAAACAAGGACACTTACACATACTGGAGCTTGAGGTTGTTCTGGAAGGCATTAACAGATATATGCTGCAGTTTGCAGAATGTGATGGTGCTAGGAAAGGTATGCAAAAACACACACACAATAAACAACATACACATAACACACACACACACACGATAAACATGAAAAGCTAGGTAATCATAATCAATTCTGAACAGAAGATATTGAACAGGTCCACAAAGACTAGTCAAATAATATTGAAATTAAAAGTCCTCTTTGGGATATTGACTTACACTTAACACAAGATGTTTAGCCCTTAATAAAAGAGCTATAAAGGGAATTCACTTTTGTGTTGTAAGTTTAAGACTGCATTGATGGCTGTCGCTTTAGAATAAAGAACTGTTACAATCACTGAATAGATTAGCCAATGATAATACAATTGTAATTTCTCACTTTTTCAAAATGTATTCCTCATGTTCACCTAAACCAAGCTAGACTATGTCTATCTAAAGAAATCTACATGCGAAAAAACACTTGTTAGGTGAGTTACACTTTACAGTAAGTGGTTGATTTCACTGACTGATTCAGAAACAGTAGAGCATTTTCCCATTACCACATTTACATTACATTTAGTCCTTTACCTATACTGCATTACTGACTATTCACAACTTGCTATTACAGTAAAGAAGGCTTGATACAACTAATACATGAATGTCACATCAGTATGGAGTGGAGCCAACTTTGGATCGTACAAAAACGTCAGAACAGTGAGTTATTGGGGTTTGAACTGAAGAAGTAACTCAGACAAGCAGAAAAGTATATATGTCGGCCTACAAGGCCAAGTTACTCACAGGTTCTTCAGCTCCCTGTAGTTTTCAAGGTCATGTTTTGTAATGTTCTCCAGGGTAACCTGGTTTTCAATGTAACTGGGGGAGGAAAACAAAAATGATTTCATAAAACCAACAGAACTATTCAATTGTTGCCTTAGACTTGAGTTTAGAAGTAATTCATTTAATCTGACTAATTAAATGAATTACCCCCCCCCCCCAAAAAAGTAAAATGTTGTACACAATCGTTCAAATGTTTATTATATTTTATAATAGGATAATTCACATGATTTATTCTGGACAGGTCACAGACCAGAGAAGACCAATAATAAAAAGCAACAAAAGAAATATCCATACTCAATCTGGTTTTGAGAATCTCAATACATTTACATTTAGTCATTTAGCAGACACTCTTATCCAGAGCGACTTATGGAAAGTAATAATAGTCAATGTTTTAGAAGTGTTAGATCATTTTTTCAGATGATGTCTACTGGGTTCATCTAGACACTTCATACAACTCAATTCAACGATCACTCTATACAAGGCCACAAATCTTTACCATCAACTAAATAACCAAGTTGAACCAATTTATGAAGGATTTTCATGGCTGCATTCATGTGAACAGTTTCTCTCTTTTAAGGGTGAGGCGGGAGTGAAGGAGTAGGAGGGGGACAAAGGCATGGAGGAAGATGGAGCAATGAGAACAAAATCCAGTTCATGGAAAGTTCTGTTACTGTAGATATCTTTTTTTTATCCTCTAACCACAATAAGGCCAAATGTACAACTAAACGTATTGCCTGAACTTAGTAAGACACCATCTTGTGCTCAATTGTCATCCATCTCAGGTGAATATGAAATGATTGATGAATTATAGAACCTTCCCTCAACCAAGCCTTTGTTCTTTGAGGTAAGAAAACATGGTCTCTCTTAGTTAGTCTGTACATTCTGTGTTTATATTACAGTGTGGCACACAAACAGATATTTATGCATGTACGATTGACCCATGCAGCAGTAATGTGATAAGAGGGCAGGTGGAACCAGAATCACCCATCACCCCCCCCCTCACTGGATTGAGCCAAGTGGGTAATATATCATCCATTGTTCTCCTGTGGGGGGCATTCGCTTGGCAATTCTTACAATTGCATTTATAACTTAGCACATGATGAATTTCTGGCTCGTTCCTCAGTTAATGGCTGCTTGTTTGTTTCTCATATCAGCTAGTGTTCTTTTGCACCCACAGTAAAGTGTTGTCATTTACTGGCACACTACATGGAGAGGTAAACACATGCCAACAGAGCCTTCTTGCTTATTGATTGAGTGACTCATAGTGGATGTAGAAGAGCTTCTGAAGTCTGGGGTTTCATGTTTAGATACAGGTACAGAGAAGGTGTTCAAAGAGTGAGGAGAGAGAAGGCAAGAAACACAGAGAAAGAGAATGTGAGTGAGGGAGGGAGATTGAAAGTAAGAAAAAGCTGTAGAGAGAACGACAGAAAAAACGAACAAAATGACAGAGAGAGAGAGAGAGAGGGAGAGAGGGAGAGAGAGAGAGAGAGAGAGAGAGAGAGAGAGAGAGAGAGAAAGAGAGAAAGAGAGAAAAGAAAAGAAAGAAAGACTACTTGACAGAAGCAGAGGTGACCAAAATTGACTTCTGTATAGCTGTTCACAGATGTGGTTCGTTTTTAACAAGTGTTAATTGCCCATTTCTGAAAAGGAGAAAAAAGACAGAACAGCATGGCAGTATGGCAAAATTATGCCATAATTCAATCTTGACATATTTTTCATTTACCAGTACTTCGTTGTTAAGAGTGTAGCTGGCTTCTGTGAATCACTGTGAATCACAGAAGTGGCTTTTCTGTTCTCTGAAATGAACAGAAGAATAGCTTACACATGTACTCTATAATGCACATTTTGACCATCAGTACTATCACTACCATCAGTCCTGCTCTCATGGACAGTGTCTTCTTACAGTGTATCAAACCAGGTTGTTCTAATTCAAGTGACACAAGACCACGACAACCTCAACGACCAGAAATTCTTGGACTGATTACTCTTTTTGGGATATAATTGGGAAATTCCTTTCCACCCACATCGAGCCTATATCTACCTTAGATTTCACAAATTAGATTGTAGTCTTCCGGTTATAAAAGTACTTCATGAACCGGTAAACAAACATGACGTAAACCTCACTCTCTAATACACATAACTCTCTCAGGTCTCCCCAAGTTCCAATACTGGAATATAAGTGCAAGACATCCTAAAAATTAATTGAAGTTTGCATTGACCCCATGTTGTTGTCAAACTGTTTGTCACAATTTTCAAAACCAACCCACCATGCTGTACAATATTGATGTACCCACATCAATATTGTCTTTAGGTCGAAATTGTAATCTATTGAAAACACCAAATTGATGCAAATATGCCGCAGATGTGCCATGAGGTGACAAGTTGTATCTTTCTATTGTTGCAGTGAAACTTCTGAACACTTGTTGTTCTGTGCCAAGCATTACAGCATTACACCAAGTACAAACCAATACAGTTGCAACCTGAATTACCATCAAAGCAACAAAATGGTCTAAATCAACGTTTCCAGTGTAAAATACTCGAAGACAAAATACAAGGACTAACATATTAAGGTAGAACAATATCAAAGAAAAGACATGATAGAAATCAACGCATTCGCAAGAGGCATGACAGAACTTATCGATAGACAAACCAACCAATACAACCAACCAACGAAGCACACTCACATCTCTGTGACGTTTTCGCTCTCCTGTGGTGCCAGTGCAGGGATGCTGGCAATGCCATCAGGCTCCAAGCACTGCAGCATGGCAAAGGAACACCGGCAGGCTGCCGGGCACCCACCCAGGACAGGTGATGGTGCCCAGCCGAGTGCAGTGAGGGCCAGGGGCAGAGCCAAGGCCAGTGGGAACGTCCATGGAGAGGTGCTCAATGCCATAACCGTGATGGAAAACGTGGTCTTCTCAATGAAAGGAGTAGTGTTGTTGTCAAGTAGAAGACGTGGTTGTATGGATAAGATACAAGTGACAGGATAGTAGCTTCCACACACAGTAGCTCTTCTCTTGGCTGTCTGGCAGGGTTGTGATTCCAGCCAGGGGGTTTTGGTATTGAGCCACAAGCAGCAATGAGCAGAAGGAGTGAGATGCAGGCAGGCAGGCAAGGGGCCCTGGGGACATTGGAGGGCTGCAGCCGCCCTCCCTCCCTATGTCTTTCTCGTTCTCTCACTCTCTCACAGAGGGAGGGGCAAGGCAAGGCCATTAGTTGACTGTGTTTGAGAGCCACAGTTATCAGACACCTAAGGGAAAGGCTGGAAGGAAGGAAAGGGTGGATGATGATGGGAGGAGAGAAGGGAGATAAAGGACAGGATGAGGTATCATCTGAACAAGAGTAAGATGTCTCTTGTCCCAGCAGTGATTAGGATTATGGGACAAGTCAAGATGTTAGGACTCTTGGAGAACAGTTTGGATAGCCATATCTACAATGTATCTTTCAATCTAATGGAATAGTTGTAAAGGTTTTTGCTTTGAGAAATATTTCCAAAGCAGTCAAGGTTGAAATGAGTTCAGACCATGAAGGTAAAGATGGGGTATTACTGTGTTTTTCCTTGACCTAAAATAAGTAAATACCTATGAGGAGAAAAGAGAAAGCAAGTGCTTATGATACTTACATCCACATGTTGTTCTTATCCATTAAACTCAGTGACCTGATAACTCATTTTTACCAGCGTATATATCCCTCCATTTATTTTATGTTCAGCATAAGTCTCTGACATAACCATAAAAAAAACAAAAACATTACGAATGAATGCCTTTATTGTCATTGCGTTTTTCCTGGTGGTGACACATAGTATGACAGGACAATATAGTAAAACATGAATTAACACATAAAAAAGAGACCCAATCATATACTCAATCAAAGTCTATGCAAAAGTTTCAAAGAATGTTCCAACCGATCATTTACTTGCAGCAGTAAATATGAGGACTTAATACGCTCTGAATCATATCAGTCTGTACAGTAATATTATATCCACGATGGAATTCATGGAATCTAAAGTACCCCAAAAAATATATATATATCAAGAATGTCTGTCAGAACATCTTTTGAAAGAAACGGCCTCCAACTGCTAAAATAGATATAAATGCTAGCATTAGCTAACTGCTGAGACTTATGGCCATCCATCTCTTGCCGCCTATATGAGTGGAGCACATTTTTACCCTGGGGACAAATATTGGCCCCACCCCTATCACTCTCCGTCGCTTCACACGAGTAAGGTCGTAGGGTCCCAACCACAATTACGACCCATACGCTGAATTGTCATTTTTGCTGAAGTAATCAGGACTATAGTGATGGCTCAGTACTTCTTCACTCTCTCACTTCAACTGAGCTCAGCAACTAGAGTGAAGACACAGGGATCCTATTCATGGCAAAAGTCTTCTAGAGGAGGAGAGGACAATTAACTTGTTGTGAAGCATTATGGGAGGCATTTGATATGTGGCATGTTCTTACCTATTCAACCAAGAGATGATTTTATGAGAAGGGGATATGAGTAACTAAATGGTAGAGCATCTGTCTGTAAATCGGGGGGTCAGATGGCTGAGCGGTTAGGGAGTCGGGCTATTAATCAAAAGGTCCCTGGTTCGCTTCCCGGCCGTGCAAAAATGACATTGTGTCCTTGGCAAGGCACTTCACCCTACTTGCCTCAGGGAGAATGTCCCTGTACTTACTGTAAGTTGCTTTGGTTAAGAGCTTCTGCTAAATGACTAAATGTAAATGTAAATCAAAAGATCCACACCTGCACATCAGCGTGGATAGAAGTGTCTGCTGAATTTACATAATTTCTTAATCAAAGTACATGATATTTGTGGGTAAATTGTGAACGTAATCTGGTGAATATGTTCAATGTTCAATGTTCGCATCTGCACTGGCGAACTGTTCTGAATGCATATGCATTCTTTGAGGTCGTGGAACTCATAGTCATTTGTTCTGGCTATTGAAAAAAAACGAGAATAAGGAAAGGCGTGTGTTTATTAAAATGTTTTTTTGTTGTTTTTGTTCCACATCTATAATGATGTAATTAGAGTTAGGAAGTCTCCAATAATCAGTGACTGAGCAGGATACCCTGACCAAAGCAACCAATTTAGACAATGAGTAATCAAATGAAGTACAATGCACTTACCACCCCCACACATCATCAACCCTTTTCAGAACTGTTGTCACCAAATGAAAAAAAAGAAAAGTTTTCAGTTCCAAAACACCATTTAAAGAAAAAAAGCTGTTTGGTCATAGTACTGGTAAATCAGCATTTTGTGTCCCATTCCTACCTTCCATCAACAAGTCCACCACTTATTCTGAAATAAGCAATTTATCGTACAAGTAACACATCTTTCGTGAAATACGATATGAGTTAGGCCATACAACACTAGGACTAAAATATCTAGGCTATTAATACAACCTATATTTCCAAACTGTTGACATTAAATTACTATGGCAGTGCATCATTTTGATTGACAGTGAAATAAAGGGTCAATTATTATTGCTTCCACTCTCAGGAATCAATCTTTCTACCATCAGGTCAGATATAACCACATTGGTTGAAAGATCATTCATTTAGAAAATGGCTGATCTCTGTGGCATATGAAGCTATCACCTGTCCACCAACCATATTATTAGACCATCTTTCTTTCTCTCTCTGTTTAATTATGTAAGGATATCAAATAGAGTGGACCCCTTGACAACATCAGATGTGCATCTTGGCTCAGGTACTGCCCTTTACTATGTATTCAGAATTTGTTCACCACCTTGATTATTTATATTGTAGGCATTAGCTGATTGACTGAATCGTCTGGTTTAATCTGATATATTTTAAGTGGCTTGCATTTCAAATGAATAGACAAAATCTAAGAAATCACCATTACCATGAATACAATTAAAAGCGATGACAGACAGAAATGGATGTTCATTATGACTACACCATCTTTATTCTTCAACATCTCTTCATTTCTCCTGAATATCAAAGACATCTGATCCCATTAAAACGATATTGAAGAAAAAGAGATAGAGAGAGATGATAGTGCCGTTGGTCTAAGAGAGGCTGCTTGTCTGTCTGACATTAAAACAATACTCTTCATATTAATTCCCTGCATCAGGAGTGAGGCCGGGCGAGCATGTGGAGGAGAGTAAAGACAGAGCTAGTAAAAGCTCTTTTGGACCAGGTACAAGGAAAGGCTTTTACACTGAGAGTGGTTAATGCATACAGCGCCCGTGTCCATACAGGCTGCGTTGCTACAGCTCCCCGAAGAAGTTGTACATTAAATTGTTCACGTACGATTGTCTCTCAGGAACGGTGCTTGTGTACAGAAGTGTGCAACATAAAGCATAGGCAGGTTTCGATTCATATTTTCTCCCTCCCTTTTCTTTGAGGATGTCCAGTTGGCTGTGATATTACGTGACTTTGATGGATGCTCCACTGCCTCAGCCAATCATCTCATGTCAAATCAGTGATAACTCAGACTTAGCCTAAAAATTCCCCAGATCTCAATCCAATCGAGCATCTTGTGGGATGTGCTGGACGAACAAGTCAAATCCATGGAGGCCCCACTTCACAACTTACAGGACTTATAGGATCTGATACTAACCTCTGGGTGCCAGATACCACAGCACACCTTCAGAGATCTAGAGGACTCCATGCCATGTCAGGGCTGTTTTGACGACAAAAGTGGGACCTTTACAATAATAGGCAGGTGGTCATAATGTCATGGCTGATCGGTGTATTTCACTGCAAGGACTGATCATCTTTTCCCCACACAATCACTTTTGTGATACAACAGCGTACGATACCATGACACAACTCTCTCGGACATCTGTAAGTAACGTCAACCTTAAGACTCTCAGGGACAACAACATCTAGTATAATGGGTATCTCCATTCCAGTTGATTCACATTTAGCCTTAAAGTCAAAATGTCAACAACAAACAGTTGCTCAATAGCTTTACGTATGTTCCTTTTTGCAAACCAAGGGCTTGAAACTAGCAGCCAGAAGTTGAGGGATGTTTGGTTTTGATTGGCAGAAGGGAGAGTAATTACTTTAGAGTGCCACAATGTAGAGAACACTAATTATAGAGAAGCAAAGCAAATAGTCAGACACAGGTGGCATAGGCTGGAGCAGTTGCAGTTGCAGGAGGTTGAGAGAAATGCCTTTCATACAGTAGCCTATTTCATTAACTGCATTTCCACTTTCAATTTCCCTAGTACTCTTCGTCTTACCCTAAACATGAATTTTATTAAATATCTACAAGAGTGCAAGACAAATGTGTGTGTGGTCTATTGCACTACTGTAACCCCCTTCTCAAAGAAAGCCTTTCCTTCTGTAAAATGTATCTTATTAGGTCTACTATGTGTTTACAAGTTGGT
Source organism: Hypomesus transpacificus (assembly GCF_021917145.1). Lineage (NCBI taxonomy): Eukaryota > Metazoa > Chordata > Actinopteri > Osmeriformes > Osmeridae > Hypomesus > Hypomesus transpacificus. The sequence continues at coordinate 14,471,026 of NC_061061.1, forward strand.
TATTGAGGACATAAGTCTTTTATATTTTAGATATTGTATGACCATATAGTATCAATCCCTTACCAGGTCAATTGATTTATGGATGCATGCATAACGGGAGTGTCAGTTCACCTAACCTACTGTTCTTTTACCTGCATATATCTGAGGCAGAATTACATCCCTGTTACCATCATATACAAAAAAATACCATTCCTATTCCCTGATAGGATCAAAGTAAGAGTTGAAGAAAGTAGAAATCCACCACAAAAATATATTGTGACCAACATTATTGGATATTGTTATCTTCAGATCTGAGGACTAGAGGAACAAAACCATGGACATTGCTATCACTGGCCAAAATCCACCCCACTCCCTCCTTTCCTGCCCCTTAAATCGATACGCCACCAAGCAAAACAACGGTGTAGGGTGTAGCTGTCTCAAATTCATCAGACTGTTTTTTTCTCCCCAGTCTTATTTTCCATTTACATCTCAAGCCCATCAACACCCAGAGCCCAGCCCAGCAGGCTGGTGTGTGTGTGTGTACGAGAGAGAAACTCACAGGGGTAAACCCAGGATCGATAAGCTAGGGGAGGGCGGTGTAAAGGGAGGGATATAAGGTGTAACTTGAACCCCCCCCCCCCCCCTCTCTCTCTCTCTCTCTCTCTCTCTCTCTCTCTCTCTCTCTCTCTCTCTCTCTCTCTCTCTCTCTCTCTCTCATCATGCAGATGAGAATGAAACATGAGAAGCTTGTCAGAGAAGTTAGCCCAGAGACTAATGAACACCCTGATCTCTGCTCTAATTCTCTCACATTCCTTTTACGTAGGGTAGCTAGTTTGCATTCACTTTCTTTCACTGCCTTTTTTTCTGTGCAATTCTCAGCTCTCTTTAGCATGGACGCAGTACATTCAGCAATGGACTGAGCATGGCAGCAGTATGATCAGCAATGCACTTCTATCTAAAAATGTAAAATTATTTTTATAATTATTAGTAGGCCCTATTATTTTTTAATTATTGGATATATTAAATACGTAAACTGTAAATATGAAACTCATGAATACGAGAATTCATAAAGAAACACAGACACGGATGTTCTTTTTAGACTATTTTTGTCCATTGTAGTCATATGTCTAATGGGCAGACAGAAATGTGTCGGTAATCCATGCTCAAAATGGAATAAAGCTATAAAAAAGAGTTATGATTTAGTTATTGTTATTACCTAATCTTTCATACGCATCTCACTCCAAACCATCATGTAATCCAGTCTAGTGTTTGCCATATATTCAATATAAGATATAAGTGCTTTCCTTACAGTTTGTTATGAATTTTCCTCTCAGTCTATTGATTCATGGGCGCAGATCTCAGAGAGCATCAGTTCTAATGAGTTTATGCCGGAGCACTGTGACCTAGGGTGAGAAGCAACACACCGTGTAACCTTATTAGACACAAGTACGGACCAACAGCACTTACAGTATGAACACACACACTCACATATACGAAAATGGGTGCAAAAACACACACACTCTTTCTCAGGCAGACCTCTCCTACCTAATTTTCTAAATTTTTTAAATGCACCAAAGTATTATCTTGTCTCTACACATCACCACACATCTTTCATGCTGCCATGAACTGGCTGGAACAGTATGGACTCTTTTTAAAGGAAACCTATTCTCAGCCACCTCAGTGTTCTGTATGAAAGGTGTGGAACGACTTGGCTGGGTCGTGTGATCAGAATGAAGCATTTGTGGTTAGAGATACCAGGAGGAGTCAGTGCAGTGCTTTCCAAGTCATGTACCCGGAATCCAATAGCTGTATTTAGGAGAAAGGTATCCCCTGGGACGCCATAGGCTTTGACATTTCCTTTTCTTGTGTTAAGAAAGTGTTAAGTGTTTTTGCCCATGAATTTGACATATTCGTTCCTCACTTCATAAAACGATTGAATTAGCCTACATGGAGTGTAAACAAATCAGTTCAGAAAAAAAAAACATATGGAGATACCCTATCAAAAAAAGACAGTCTGAACATGTATTCAGTTTGGATGGAAATGTGTACAGGGCCTAACTGAAACATGTTCACAAAAAATAAACATATTCAACGAGGTTGTCAATAGTAGGAAATAATCAGGGATTCAATAGTTATTGCAGTGATAGCAGTGATAAAGGTGATAAAGGTGGGAGGATTTCTGTCTTCAGTTTGCAACCCAATATCCTCCCTCTCACCATGAATGTATGGAGAAGCCTCAACCCTCTATTTCAAGGCTTTGACATGGATTCTCTCCAGCTGATGATGGATCAAGAGTTGAGACGGGGACAATCTCAGAGCTCCACTCCATTGATTAGGGGTCAGGATGATCAGAGGGCTCTGAAGCTTCCCTCGGGACACAAGACATCCAGAAGTCCTCCTTTCCCAGTCTCATGTCTGGATCCTGTCAGAACCTCCCCCCTGCCCAGTCAACACTCTCCCAAAAGAAGAGCTGGAGCATATGAAGAGTACAGCTCTTGGACTAAATCACATGTCAAAGTGGTCTAATAGTCAAACTCTTCTTCGCAATTCTGCCCTGTCCCATTTGTTGACCGAAATGGTCCTGAGGCGGCTATAAAGCTGCCAATTAGGAATGGATGGATGGTTTGGGTCCTTCTGGGTGTGAGGAGTGGCCCACCAGAAACTAATTATTTTTGATTGATGCCTTGTGGAGGACCTGGGTCAACTCCACACATCAGATGGTGATTAGCAACAGATAAAATGGGATTGTGATGCAAACTTGGTGAGATTAACATTGGGGAGAGACTCTTTCCTCCTTATCCTGCTTCAAGAGATACTAGAGATCCAGATTCAAAACCTCGCCAGCCCCTGTCCTTTGACTGATGAAGGAGATGCAGCAAGGCACTTTGAAAGCATGAAAATATGTGGTATAAAGCCAAAATATGGGAGGCTGAAAGGAATTTAAGGGTTTGTGCACATTGACAATAGGCAAACTCTACCCGAGAAAAGGTCCTAGGTACCCATAGGTGGGTATTTTGTCTTGGCTAAGTGTCCGGAAGAGGCGGAATGACTGAATGATTCTGCAACTGTCTGCTACTGCATGAGAATAGCAAGATGTTTATATTCCTTTGGCTATTCAGAGAAAAAAAGATCTGATGCACTCCCTAATTCTCCTTTTATTCTTTCCCTCAACATTATTGTTTTCCCTCCAAAAACCTAAATTAAGATATCAACATACAATACACATGACGTCCATGTCCATTGTGTAAGGAATTGCTAATTTGGCCATGTGCTTGAGTGAAACTGAATCAATGTGTGCCACGCCTAAATATCCAACATAATTATTTTATCTTCAGGTTGAAGATAAAAAGCAGTCTACATATGCAGTATGTATAACAATAACATAGTATTTGTTAACTTTTCAAAATATACCATCTTTCATTGTTGGCTGCACAGTAGCAACATAACAAGAGACAATGGAATATTCCAGCCTATTTTGTGGCATCCTTTGAGTACCAAAAATTGTATAGCTCCAAATGGCACAGCATAAACCTGGCACTATCATGTTTGGGTTGTTTGCACATGGTTATTAACCTCCTTTAGTGTCGGGCCAAACATTGTCGCGACCCAGATGACCCTCGCCCGTCCCTGGGCCAGCACCATCTCCCGGTCCATTCAGACAAATCAATGAGCGCACAGCCCCCAGGCACAGCTCCCCATTGATCAGGGACAGAGATAGCACTATCATTCAGTGTAGAAGAGCTTCAACATGTGCCTGTTACTACTGGGGATGAGATGGCAAGAAGATATGAGATTGACCCCACCCCCACCACCACCCCCTCTCTACCAGTCTACCGTTTCACAGCTACCTTTTATTGTATGTGTGTAGCCAGAGAAATACACATAGCAGTACTCTAGAAAATCCAGAGAAATACTCTCTATGGGTGTAAGAGATGTAAATAGACATATGCAGAACTGGAGAGAGGATGGGAAAATGCAAAAATCATGGAAAATACACAAATAAAGCATAACAGGCAGATATAAAGCCATAGGGACAAAAGAATAATATGGCAGACAAATGAGAGACAAATAATTTTGAGAGAAAAAGAAAGGTTAAATATTAAAGATTGAGAGAGCAGGAGAATGAAGAAACAGTGTGGAAGAACGAGATAATTGGAGGGGTGGAAGAGAAATACAGTGAGAGAAAGAGAGGAGAGAAATGATTTGTGGCATCTACTGTGTGCTAGCGTTACAGAAATGGCCCTCCAGGGCAGCATGAAAAGACTCTTGATTGCTAGGAGTGGTAACTAGAGCTCCCAGCTCCTTGCCCTGATAGATTTATTTACATTTCAGCGTCACGACCAGACTGAAAAAAAAATAGAATACGCAGAGAGGGAGGGTATCAATATTTTCTGGAGTGATCACGCTTCTTTAGCCCCCCCCCCCAGCTCTTTGTTCACAATGACTTAATGCTCTTGTTGGCTCTAAGATATGTTCTCATGCCCCATTGTACGGAGGACCTGTCTATCATTGGCTGTTTATAAAGGACTTAGCAAAGAGAGGAAATTATATTGATCCATCCTTTGAAATGGATTAATGTTATTATTGGACTTTTTAAGTTGGACTGATGCTATGGTGATCTGCCTTTGTTTGTTTTGGGGAAAGGGGTTGTTTGTCTGTCAAGATAGTCTTTCTCATGTTCAACAACTGTCCTTTATTCTGGCGGGCAGGAAATCTTGGCTACCTGGTTACAGAACCACAAACTACACAGCATCGCAGTAATACAATTTCGTACTCTATTCTCCCACCCACAGCACATTAACAGCTCTTTCAATTGACATGTCCTGCTAAAAGTTAGCAATTCGGATGAACTTATTCATCCTTTTCTTACTGTCATGGTATCATTGGAACTTTTGGTTTGAACATGGTATGTGTGAACACGCCCAGCAATCCCAAGGCTGGCAGCACACAGCTTTCTGTCCTAAGTGGAAGGGGAGTGGCTTGAGCAGCTAGACCCCCCATTTAGGATAGTGGGCTATTTAGCCTGACAACCATTAAATATGAATTAAAAACCACACAGGCCTCTTTGCCTTCCGAAATGTCATTACACATCTTTATGGCGGCAGTTGTTGAATAAGCAGTTTGCAGGACTCCCCAGGGGTGGAGCCCGAGGATGGAGTGGAGAGGATGAAGGGAGGGATGGAGAGAGGGATGGAGAGAGGGAACTGCCTGAAGAATAACCAACAGACAGGCCTGCTAGATAGGTGGAGGCCTAATAGCTGCTGAAATGGAATCTACATTAGAGGCTCTAACTGAGTGGAACACTTCAGGGGCCAGGCCCCGAGAGGAGGAAAATAACAGCCTCAGCTTGAGTAGGTGCTTCAGTTTCTCCATAACAGACTGCAAAGAGACAGGGAGATACACATATGAGTGTAGGAGGGACAACAGGGTTTATTTGTAAATTCAAAGACATCTTTATGGTTTCTTAAGGTATACAATATCTTTGGAGTAACTTCACATTTTTTCAGTTTAGTACACGCTGCAATGTGCAGGATAGTGGCACTAAATTTAGGCTGTAATCATTCTACATGATATAGGCTTCGTACAGCTGCCTTGTCATTATGACAAAGGGAAATTAAATTAGGGTATTCCACAAATGCACAGAAATTCATTAAAAAAGAGAGCACTCCAACTTTTCAAGGAGGAAATGAATGAGCAATTTTTTTCCCATTTCATGTTATATTGTTGTTTCTTGTCATTCAAAGACCTTTTGCACTGTCAACTACTTGCAAAGTGCACCTGTCTATTCTATCCTCACAAAAGAGCAATCTTTTACAGTAAAAGCTCCATTGTCACCCCCAAGTGGACTACTGCTGTTTTTAAGACCACTCTCTAATTTGCTTCCATTTTACAGCTGAACCTACCTTTTTATACAAAGCTTTCATACTATGTTCATCTACTTCGCTTGTATTGGAGTAATTGGGAATCATTAACATACGATTTTTGGTCACAGTCAATAGTAGCCCAAATTTTGAAGCAATATTTCAGTCTGTGTGACAATTAATTGGATGCATCTTTGTTTGGAAAATGGCCACGGATAAAGTATAGTTATTGAAACAGATAATTAAACCGATAATGTATATTTAGTCTACACATTAGAATGATTAATCTAATATGGAGAACAAGAACACTTTACATTAAGATTACATTCTACTTTGTCACTACACAGCAATACATACACTAAAAACATTTTAGTGTATAAGAAGACAAAGTGTGGGAGAGTAAGGGTATGTTGTGGATGTTGCATTACCAAAGACAGATCAATGTTCTCCCCTACCAAGTTTCACTTGTGTATTAATCGTTATGTTAGTAACCGTTAAGTATAACTAAGCTTAATAACAGTTTCTATGTAACTACAATGCTGTAACTATAGGTATTGCTAAGTAGTTACATGGTATTTAATGTAACCTTAATGTAAAGTGTTGCCCAGTATTAAATTGAAATTGATTTGGAGATGACTAGTATCAAGCTGTTTGTAACGCACATACAGTTACTGAGACATGAGATCCAGGCCCAACATTATTCTGACGTACCAACTGCTACAGTAAGGCACACAGCATCACTTGCTCTTTCCCTTCTCTTCATCAATCCATTTTTTTGTGGTCTTTCTTTCCTTTTAGTCCACTTAACGGCCTTTGGTTTCCAAGGAGGCCATTGTATTTCCTCCATTGCCTAGCAACCATCACCAAGGCCAGCACTCCATTGTTGAGGAGGCTGAGCACCTGAATTGCATGCTGCCTGTTTTTACTTTTCAAAATGGTACTGTAATTTCGCAAAGTGGTGTTTCAGCATTAGAGAGATGGAGTTTAGAAAATCTGTGAGGGTTTGACAATTTGGGTGGGTATGCTTATTTATACATTGGTTTGCATGTTGATGTTTCTTACACTACATTTGTTTAGGCTATTTACCTACAAAATTATGCAAGCAGTGATGAAAGTTTTGTCCACATGAGATAGCCTGACATGAAATGCAAACAAAGATCTACGATTTATTAGACAAGGCTCAAGCCTAGACTAGGACTAATTGGGGAGACTAGGTAGAGTATAATACAGTATGCATCAAGGAAAAAACTGTTTTCAGGTAACATACACCGTAGAGATACAGTGAAATATTGACTATGAGGGTATCTTTGTGGATGTGTGTTTGCATGTCTGTGTGTTTGTGTATATTGTGGGTGCGTGTGAAAGAGAGGGACCACAAGAAAGGAAAGGACAAAGTTTAATTATAAGAATGTATGATAAAATCATTGCCGAATAATTTTGATGCTTAATAATATGCTTTACAGACTTCTAGTCTGAGCAGTCATGGAATACGCTGTATTGTTAAAAGTATATATTATTACAGCAACTAAACACTTATTCTACTGTTAAGATGATAGAGTTGGACTTTTATGTTGAAAGATTTCCAGGCAAGATTTTTTGTGACGTCATTTTTACACAATTTCCTTGAATAGCACCTGTGAGCATGGGGGTTGTCTGTCTGTCAGTTCTGAGTAAAAACATAGCCCAACCATGCAGGCAAAAACATATCCATCATCATTCTTCACTGACCACGGAGACAGACTGTGTCCATACTCCCTAGAGACAGACTTTGACTATCATTTCTCTCTTTAATACAGGGCATTTGGATCTCTAGATGTTGGATTGGCCCCTTCTTCTTTTAGCCCCCACCGCAGCACGGCGTATTTATCAATTGTGTTTCTTATTTTCTTTTCTTTTCTATATTTTTTATAGATTGAATATAAATATAAATGTAAACATGTAAAATGTTTTTCAGGGCGTTCATAATAGGCAAGACTTTATTTTTCTCTAAGACAAAAATACATTTTTCCTTCTGAATTTAAGCCTTTTCCAGACAACCCCAGCTGTCTTGATTCTCAGAGTGGTGAGTACCAATATTTTTTTTTATTACATTTGCCTATTTGAGCATGCATTACAGCTAATTTGAATCTTTCTGAGTAATTACAATTCTTAATTAACATGTTTAATGTATTTACCCTCATGCAAGGTCATACCTATTGTTAGATTGATTGTCTGATTCATCTGACATCAAATTTTACTTTAAATGTATATTTCTACTGACTTTATACTGGCTTATACAAGTGGCAAACAAAGCATTCCCCCCCCTGACATATACACAAATGGTTAACAATTACACACAAACAGATCTGCACCCACACACTCACACATATACTATCCTCCATCCTAAAAATAAATAGAAAGGGATGTCCTGGAGTGAGTTCAGTAAAATAGCTTGGGGGTTAGAAGAAGGAATGATATGAGATTATCTATAAAGGTCATTTTATATATCTCATGTGTATTTCATTCATGCTGTTATGTTCTTCAGTAGATGTTATTTTGTCTATGTATATAGGATTGTTTGAAACTAAAGTTAGTCTAAATTTGTTTATGGTACTACTACCATAACAACCAATCAACAAAAAAATGTCTGATCTTTTCTATATATAAGAGTATGTGTTTTTCCTGTAGGAACTAAGGAATCGGTCCGAAATATCAAATTCCCAGCATTCCCAGTCCATGTACAGTCTCAGGTATGGTAGAAACAATTTTGCAATTGAAGCACATAAGTCTCCCAAACTAAAAGTCATCTAGTTGCTAAAAAGCTTTTAATCATAAACAGGTATCTTATTTTAAAATGTTGAATTTCATTGCATGTTCTATACCAGTCCAAAAAAGGCCATTAATCCTAAATCTTCTATTAAAGGTCATTATCTGCAAACTAAAATTATAATGCAAAACACATTGAAAATGTACTGCACGAACAAGCTCAATTTAGTTCACTGCATCTCCCACATAAAGTGTGGACCCTCATGAACCAAGTTAATCTCTGGGTATTCCCTTTAGCTAGCCACCTACCAACCTGGCACAAAGCCTGTGATAAAATTTGCCAAACTTGGAGATACAGATTGTGCCCAGATACCTCCGATATCTACTGCTTATCTAGCCTCACTGTCCATCCACATGGTCATAGCCTCATTGCCCCGGCCTCGTCCTTCAGATCACTGGCACCGAGTATCTGACAAGGATCTGACAAGCTGCACATTAACTCACCATGGTCACCTGGAGACTGAATTTCCCCTTTTTCTGAAACTTTGCATTCTCTTAAAATTGCCTGTCATGGGTGTTTCCAGACCAAGCAGAGCAAATGTATATACTGGTCTCGTGATTGGTTCAGTGACAAATTGGCTGGCTGGATTAAACATAACATCAAGGTTATTTGGAATACACATTGCCATGTTGTTTTGGGTTCACATAAGATTAATTGAAATAACTCCAGCCAATCTAAAACAATTTTTTTTTTTTTAATAAAATGGGACAGCAGTTGGGCTTACTTGATAAAAGTACTAACTAGGATTTCAGGGCAGTCGAAGAACAAATTCTGTGTAAATTAACAACATTCTTGTGTGACTGTTTGATCAAATGCAGCAATGTTGAAGATGGACCCTTGATAATTTGCCAATTCTTCACTACCTTGAGTACAAGGAGAAGGTCACTTGGAACTGACAGTTCCCTTTTAAAGCCCTCTGCCTTTCTGTTCAGAGGGTTGTTATGATGTATAGAGATACGTCTGTCAAAGACTATCTCTAATATCTTGTGTAAACCCCCTTGAGGTGAAGCTGTATGAATTATACCAAACCAGCTCAAGGAGGCCACCTTGAGTCCAGCTTGTAGCCTGGCAACATAAAAAGCAGGAGGAGAGGCAGCTGTTCATGGGGCTAAATTCCTGGCATAGGGATACATTTGTTCCACATGCAGACTAATTAGTCTATGAATAAATCAAATCAAAAAATCAAATCAAAGAGTGTGGTTACTACATTTTAAGAGGTTAAAAAGAAAGAAAGAGTAATAATACAGACACACAGGTATTGTATGGGTTAATTGCTGGTAATATTTGTGGAGCAAGACTACTTAATATTCAGGTTGTAGAAGATTATACAAGAAAATGATAATGCTCTACCTATATGAAAAAGAATGGGTCTATGGCAGTGTGGAAGACTAGTGATTTTGTTGTTGTGTGTCAATATTTACAACAAGTCATTGTCTCCCTCACTGCTTTAAGACAAATTGCACCGGATTACCCAGTAATAGCATATACTAAAGTACCTTGACTCAAGCCACCCTATTATGATGAATCTATCTAGCATAGACTTTACAAGGCTTTTTACCCTCTTACACGATGTGATGCACAAATATATCATTACTACATTGCAGTACATTACATCTTTATGTCGTTTTGGATTATAAGAATATAATTAATCGCCTATTTTGATTGGAACATGAATTTAGGTTGTTGATCGGTTCATCCTATTTCATGATAGATTCGCTCACCTAGCAAATTTCTAATAAATGTTATGAGAGGGTGGTGAAGACCACAGGGTTTTTGGGGGACGACTGTTTCCTTCTTTCGTTGCTTTAACTATATAAACCCCAGAGGACAGGTGAGCAAGGGGCAGTCCGCTTAGATTTTACCAAAAAAAAACTGAACTGACAAGCATTACTGTGGGCTAAATGAGTTTTAAATACACTGTATATTGTAGTATAGTGTATGCAATTGATGACATTTTTGTAGAGTGCATGTATGTCTATGGTTAGGATGATGTTGCAATTATATTACTGTATACCCTCTGCAGTTTTGAGGTTGGATGCTTCTGTCAAGCAGGGGCGCCGTATAGGGGGGAAACGTTAGGACAATTCCAAGGGCCCCTGACTGACAGGGGTCCCAAAAAATTGAAAAACGAAAAGAAATGATCAACAACAACAAAAGAATTAATGGAGCCCAAAATTCCTGGCGGCGCCCCTGCTCTCAAGTCACGGCAGCCTAAATGCACGATGTAGGTTTGTCAGCTATGTGGCCTCCTTCGAAAATGGAAACGTTGGCAACATCTTTGCAGTCACCTCTTCTGTCGTGAGTGCATGGACAAGATTATGGACAATGGCTTCTGAGACATTGAGGGGCTTGGATCAAGTCCTTGTCCCATGTGCAAATCAGGAAAACTCAAATTGTAACGTGACCAATGACCATTTCTGTCTTGAATTGTTTCTATGTTGGTATATTGTACATTTGCAATTTTTTTCATCAATGTTCTGCATTTCTAGTTGTGTAAATGGTTAAAGCTGTCATAGCCATTATTCAATTAATAAGTACATTAAATAATAGGGTTAGGTTAGGGTTAGGGTTAGGCAATCAATGAATCAATCAATCAATCAACCAGGTGAATATTTCTCAGCAATATCATTTTGTAAACAGACTGTCAGTTAAACTCTATCCAATGCCAACCTACATTACATTATTAGACAACGTATGATGGAGAGAAGCAAGGGATAGAACCAAAGGACCAAAGGTCAGTGATGAAGCAGAACATTCACTTCAATAAGCACTTCAATAAGCACCTCCCATTCCAACCAGCAATCCATCTCATTTGAATTTCATGCGTTGACCTTTACCCAGCAATAAATCACTTCACAACCACTGCAATAATAAATTGAATGAATCTGAATTAATTTGTCATATGTTTGCATGAGCTATAGGCAAACAATCACACACAAACTCAAAGACCACCTTCCACCATATGATTTAATGGTGGAATTAAAGTATTCAAATGACAGAGTAAAATGTAAGGACAAATATGAAACACGGATGAAGAAGGTGGGTAGTATCTTTCTCTCCTGGGTTTGGGAAGAAACAAGCTTGCTTAGTAGGTTTACTGAGGTTGGTAGCACCGGGTTGGTCTGGTCCAGAATGGCTTAATAGTTCCCAACAAGGGGCTTGACCTGACCATGCAAGTTGCCAAGCAAAGGCTCACCCTGATCCAGGATGCTGCCAAGCGGAAATGAGACCAGACCCTGCTCCGTGCAAAGTATAAAGGGAATCGGGCTAGTAATCAGAAGGTCGCTGGTTCGATTCCCGGCCGTGCAAAAATTACATTGTGTCCTTGGGCAAGGTACTTCACCCTACTTGCCTCGGGGGGAATGTCCCTGTACTTACTGAAAGGCGCTCTGGATAAGAGCGTCTGTTAAAATGACTAAATGTAAATGTAAAGTATAAGCAAGATCACACCTGCCACAGTGTCAAGCAGAGACAAGAGCCTCCATTTTGCAAACCTTCGCCATGAGCTGGGTTCTGCGTGAGTTGTCAACCAGGGCTTTGCGATCAACAAGGTATGTCCTATTTAACAATATTAAAGAATGGGGAGACAAGGTCACACTAGTGTTCCTATTTTTTCGTCTGCTCTTTGTTAATGCTGTGCATGGGCGCAGCTGAGAATTTTGGGCTCCATAAAGAGATTGCAATTTGGGCCCAACTCCCTATTTTGGTTATGTCTGTTTTGTATTCAACACATTTTCATTTCAAGCATTTTTTAGGCCCTGGGTGGTCAGTCCCACTTTTTTCTACATTTTTAACCCTGAAGCATCCACAATTTTACATGTTTTCAGAGAATATGATAAATCAAGGAGCTTATTTATTTCATTCAATATTTTTTTTATAATTCTTTTTTCAGTTTCTACGGTAAATAGTGGCTATTGTATCAGCATCTCAATGTCATCCTGTTGTTGATAGGTTAACAAATATAAAATACTAAATAATTTGGTTGCTTTTAATTGCATGAAATCTTACCATGCGCAACGGCCAACACAACAAAGGTGGCAACAAGAGAGAATAGCATGGTTGTTGATGGGCAAGATGTACCTTGGTGGCAGTGGATACATTCAACAATGCTGGTACTGTTTTACCGTTTGTAGTTTGTACAACTTCAAAATGCAGTGGGAACCTGCACACAATTATAATAAATTCTACATTATTTTAACAGTCTCCAGAACAGGTTAAACACATTGTAGAAATGTCAATATTTTTTAAGGACAGAAGGTGGCACTAATGCACCAATGAACTGGATGCAAATCGCCGTAATAAAAGAAGAAGAAGACGACTTCCCTCCCGGAAATGTGACTGCCTGTGTACGCTGTTTGGCTTTCCTTTCTCACGCACGCCGCACTTCTCTTTGCAAACACAGACATCATGGCGGACGTACTGGATCTTCATGAAGCGGGAGGCGAGGATTTTCCTATGGATGAGGATGGTGATGGTTCAATTTAATACATATTAGAGTGGTAGGATGTGGTATCTGCTATAAAAAATATACAAAATGAAAGCTTAGTGGTTGATGGGCTTTTAATCACAAACTGTGTTTGTAATGTGGGAAGCGGTTTGACTTCGGCTACTGTAGCTATACTGTGGGCCCTGTGAAAGGGGAACGATTAACGTTAGATACAAATACGTCGAAGTTATGGTTGTTTTTGCAATACTCGGTAATCGTCTGCAATATGAAGTAATATTTAAAGTGACTGCAAACTCGTAACGTTACTTCAAAATTGTACATTCACTGTGCCGTTCCAATTTAAGATGAGCTGGGCCTTGCGCGACGTAGTAACTCATCCGCTTGGCCAACGCCGTCGTTAGCTTCATTGCTAGTTTTGGCTAGTTGGCTCACTATTTGTTTAGCCTCAAAGTAGGATACATTTGTTTGGAAACCATGAGGTCAATTACATTTTTAAACTTTTGTGTACTGTTTAATTAAAGACCATCGGACCTCAACTTTTGGCCACCCACATGTCCCTGTCCTTTATACCTAACTTCATCTGGGGGCATTTTCTATTTCTTCCAGTACGAACTTGATGTTAAGCCTGTGTCTGACATTTTAGTGACAAACAATTTTTGACGAAATGTACGTCCAACTAGTTATGTAGAAGAACATTCGACAGTCAAGTGATCAGTTAATGCACATCTACGTGATGTGTGTGTGTGTGTGTATATAATTGCATTTCTTACACGTCTCCATGAACTGACTGGCGTTGGTCTTTTGTTCTACACAGAGAGCATCCACAAGTTGAAAGAGAAGGCAAAAAGAAGAAAGGGGAGAGGTTTTGGTTCAGGTGAGGTGTATATTGGTTACATTAATGCTGACACCCATTGTCTCGATAGATTGTCTCTGGATGTAGTGTCCACAGCTGTCATTAACTTTTCTTCTTGCAGAGGAAGGAGCCCGGTCCAGAGTAAAAGAGGACTATGATACAGTAGAACAAGATGGTGATGAGCCCGGACCTCAGAGATGTATGTTATTTTACTAACTTTACAGCGCTGTGGTTTGCCACTGATATTTTTGGCAACGATGGATATAGTTTCCACCTTCATCTTTAAAAGAGAAACAATCCATGTAATCATCCATAGCTGCTGACCACAATTGTTTGTTCCTTAAAAAGGGACTTAATTTAATGACTAACGTGTTCATGTTCAAGTAAGGAAAGCTTTTCAAATCCTGTGCACCAACAAGTTTGTAAACCATACAGACATGGAGACAGTGGCAGTATCTGCACAGAACCTATTAAAGAACAATGTGCATTTCCTTCAGTTTTCGAATGTGCTCAATTTGGGAGAACAATGCTTATGGAAGCTGTTCTGGTTTTGTTTGTCCCTTAGCTGTGGAGGGTTGGATCCTGTTTGTGACAGGGGTCCACGAGGAGGCCACTGAGGAGGACATCCATGACAAGTTCGCAGAGTTTGGAGAGATCAAAAACCTTCATCTTAACCTTGACCGCAGAACAGGTTACCTTAAGGTCAGTGATGTGTACATCTAGCTACATAGTATGTATTTTTGGTGTTCTTCTTGGTGTGAAGATATTACTTCATTTGACCCTCCAGTCTCTTACATGTTACAATCTTGTACCGAAGTATGAATGTTGTGGAATTCAGGCTTAAAACTCTGTGGACTGACCACTATTACTTTTCCTGGCAAATGCTGAGGAATATTCAATTGAAGATGATGATGGTGCAACATGTTCTGCTGTCTTCTGTCATACCACAAGGTGGCAGCCCTAGACAGGCCTGGCAGTGCTCTTTCTGCTTCATAGCTTGACACTTAACAGTAGAAGGAATACATACATGTTTGGTTTTGTATAAAAAATTTGATGGGATTACTTGACACTTTGACAACAACCTTCTCCCTGGTACATTTCCTTAACTATACAATGGAATAGTTGCAGTGAAGTCAATATAAAATCATTCAATTTGAATTTGTGTCGCTTTTATGAGTCATTGTTTTGTTTTTAATGTGGATTTTCTTTTTTTTATTACAGGGTTATGCACTTGTAGAATACGAGACCTACAAGGAGGCCCAGGCAGCCATGGAAGGGTTAAATGCCCAGGACATGATGGGCCAACCCATCAGTGTTGACTGGGGCTTTGTCAGAGGGCCACCCAAGGGAAAGAGGAGGTGAGTCTTGTTATTCTAGAGCTGGGCATACATGACCTTTTCGCATGCCAACTCATCAGGGAATGTAGCACATAAGAGGTGCAGGCAAGGTGTGTCACAGCTTACAACTGAAGTTTAAAAGTTCCAATACTCCTTTTTGGTATGACTGAATATCACAGTCTTCAGTGTGAGTTAGTGCTACCTTACCCTTGCTCTCTATTCTTTTTCTAGTTATGATCCTTTTGGTTGTATGCATGCACCCATGTTTAATGTTTGGGTTTGATTGTCAACAAGTATACTAATGCCTTAAGGAACAGCATTACCTACAAGTGTATGCATATTATTTGTATTATTTTTACCATAATGAATGCTGACGAAACTGCTTCTTCTTGTCATGCTAGGGGTGGTGGAAGGAGGCGCAGCAGAAGTCCAGACAGGAGACGGCGCTGATCTCAGATCATCTATGTCACCTCCAATTGGCAAAGGACATGCCTGTCACTTCCACAGGCAGTTTCAGATCACTCTCAGAAGAGTACATGTTATTACTTTTGTTCTGTATTTTACGTAATGTATCTCGCTAACAGACGTATGGTGTTCATTTCTCAACAGTATACATGAATAGCTTCATAGTCATGTTCCTGAACCCACCTTTTTTTGGTAGTAATTGGAGGAACTTTTTTTTTCTTTTTTATGAATTCCCTCAATGCTATTTGAGGGGTAATGTTCTTAGCAGCCTGCTACTGTTTTGTGTCGTTATACCAAGGCTATCACATGGGGAATTAAATACTTTTAAAATGATCAATGTGTGACTTATTTTTATTTATTACCTGTTGATATACTGTTCGGAAAGTGAGCGGCACGATGAGCAATGGTGACTAGAACAACTGCAAGTGACGTGAATGTTTACATCATCTCAGATGACCTCACCATAGTTTCCGCCCCGTCCAGCATTGCAAATCTTACAGTTCTCGATCGGAACTTTACCCATTGGTTCATCAGGCAAATTCCTACCTTGGTGGTTCCCGACAGCCAATACAAGTTGCCTACGCTCCTTTTCTCATTCGGTGTCAGTGTCTGTAGGCTGTGCCAATAAGGAATCGCAGTGTGGTCATTGACCAATTGGCACTTTGGTCAACCACAGTCTCTTCAGCGATTGGTTGGTGATAGAATTTGTTAACCTCAGCAGGGCGGACTCATGAGCGCCTAGGTTGACATTGTTGTTGTTGTAACTACAGAAATGACTTTATCGCTGGGGTCCTGTTTTGGATTTATTCATTTGACTTGCATCCTCTGAAAATCCCTGAAGATATCTACAACTAGTCTTCATAAAGTTACAGATTCCACGGAGATTTTGTCACTATGTACTACCATTATGGGACGATAATAGACATATCTCCGAGGCCGCTCAAGGTAAGCAGACAAGGGTGCACTCCATTGACGATTGCTTGAGCAGTGCTCAACGAAGTTTAGCTTAGCTAGCCAGTTAGCATGTAAGGTTTGTTCGTTTATATAAACATGAGTGGTGCGTCACAGCGGTGGCAAAACTACACCGCCAGGTTACATTGTAATAAGTCTTATGCTTTAAACTAATCATTCATAGCCACAAATCAACCACTGGACGGGTTTTTCGTATGTTCTTGCTAGATAGACTACAAACTATGTATAAGTAGCTTTGATAAGGCCTCTGCTTTATCCCACCTGCATCTCTGACCACCTAGATTCAGTTGGGAAAATGTTAGGATGGGGTCTTGCTGAAATGCTTTTGAATTCCATCGCCTTGCTTAGTATAAAGTGGATAAGTTGGGGGCACGAGAGACAATTACGGCTGTGAATTGAATGAGAGTTGCTATCGGTACCGATAAATCCGTTGTCAGGAATGTTTAAATAAGTCTGCGATATTCATGGACTTTAAAACTTTTGGGACCATTTTATACATGAATGGAAACAACTGAAGGAACACAGGCAGTGTGAACCGCCGAGCAGCACCGGTAAACCAAACGAGTTAGCGCTAAGCTACCTTCGCTACGCTAGTACCTTACACAGTAACAACGTTTGGATGATTGGCTTGTTCGTTAGCTTGCTAGCTACATAGCCAGACAGCTAGTCTAAGTACCACACTACCCAACTGACTGGGTACTGGTACGGTCCACGATATAGACCCAAGCTACATAGGCATATAACGTATAAGTTATTTATTATTCGACATTCGGGCTTTAAAATGGTATGGCTTGCTCGCTTGCATGGTCAAAACCATTAAGCTATCCACCTAGTAGCACTAGCTAGCTAACGTAACGCGTAGTTGCTAGCTAGTTATGCTAACGGTTTGTGTAGGACTACATTTAATTGGTGACACCTGAGCGAGTAGACGCGTTCTACAGCACTTACTTGGTAAGATAGTCTACTTAGTCATAGAATGTAAAGTACATGCATTGCTCTCTTTAAGCTAAGGCTACGATTATTGTGTGTCAATGCCAGCAACACTACAATGAGAGGGTAGCGTTACACTTTGCTTTGAATTATTTAGCTAGTTCCTTTTAACAAAGTCTTTTGTTTGCTGGGAGTCCAGTACAGGCAGCCAAATCAACAAAAAGTAGGACACACATAATGTTCTCTGATTTGGCTTTCTGGATCTGACAAATGCAAGTGTTTCTTTCCCTACACTGCATAGGCAACTACTTTACAACCTGTAAAATCACAAGCCTTATTTTGTAACAAATTCACATGATGATTTGTGCTATACTTAATTATAAAGATAAATATTGAGACCAATACTGGTATGTGGCCAAGCCTTTCTCTGTCACTGTGCCTCATTAATGTTATCAGTGTTGATAGAATGCGGTCCTCTTTTGTAAACATTGTGGAATGTGGAGGGAGGTTTTAGCCATGGTATGTTGTGGGAGGATAAAATACATTCAGCCCTCCCTCCTCATTCCAATGATATTGCAGGGGTTTGAGATTCAAAATACGAAATCGAACTGTTGGCAAATAGGAGAGTTCTCCGGTGAGCGGGCTCTGCAAGGGCGTGAGTTCAGGTTTGCATTGTCAGACCGTGTTATGCAAGTGCCCAGCTCTACCAGGAACACATTGATGCATAAGAGCAGAACACCTCAGGCGGTCTCTGAAGGTGCGTTTTGCACGTCTCTGTGATATTCAGATAGAGTATCCAAAGGCACTGAGTGGCAGTCCAAACGAAGGAAACACACGTAGGCTAAATACAGTTAGGCTAGGCCCACTATTCTGCAGCCAAGACTATTCTGCAGCCAGGACTATATTCCTATTTGTAATAGGCCTATGTTTAAAGATAAAAAGCAGCATCAACAAGTAATTCCCAATCCAGAGGTAGTAAATTACCCAGATACAGATGTGGATGACACTGATAACACTTTTATTTAAATGGAACAGGGGTTACAGTTAAGACATTTGGAAATTCTGGAACCTTCGATAGTTTGTCTCCAGCTGGGTGTCATCATTCTCTAAAAATTAAAATGATCCTATCTAGCCTAACACAATTTACATAAAACTACAGCTTAGCCTTTATGCAAACATCAAGCTATAGGCTTGGTGTTGTGTTGAGTGTATCATACTGTAGGCTTGACAGTGTCAAGACTGTGTTTTATTGTGTTCTTGTCACCCAACTCCACCCCTCTGGGGTTTTATCCAGTTGATCTGCTATGGTCATCATGGTGGGGTGAATATTGTATTTCACTGAGCTTCCCTGCTGCCTCAGCAGCACAGAGGAGATGGGCTCCCCCTAACAGCTGTTGGATAAGCGTGTGCATGTGCGCCTTACAAGGATCCTGTATCAGTTTCTTGGGCCAAACCCATTTGCTGTGGAGCTTTTCCTGTTTGATCCGTCAATGCTAATAATCAGATTCATAAGAAAATTGAGCTTTGTTTTGCTTGTATAGCACATGGTGGAATCAAGCCAACCCTGATGTATCCTGCTCTAGGCCTCTCTTAATGGATTTGGATCAAGCAGGGGTCCATCAATACTGGACCCTGAGGATCATACATGCACAGTTCCAGTTACTTCAATCTTCGATTGAACAAGGCTTGTTCCCCATATTTTTTTTGTTTCTAAAACACATTTAGTCTGGTTCTTGGTTCAAGTGAATAAGGACAATTATGCAACAAGTACCCAGAAGGTTTGAGAATCCTTTGGGCAATGGGAGAAGTTTATGCACCCCCTCTTATCCCAGTCTGCTGGAGCACCCAACCCATCTCATACCAGAATGGAACAGATGTGCTTTTAATGAGAAAATGCCCCCAGTCCCCATGATTCCTCCACAGAGCGGATCAATAGGAAGCTTGTCTCCGAGAACCTGTGCTCCAGACAGTCTCATAAAAAAAAAACCCTGTCGAGCTCCACCTCCCTGGCATGGCTGGATGCCTGCCAGCCTTGTGACCCAGCAGCCAGAGCCCAGGGCTGTTTGTGTCAGGGTGGAGAGGCCCAGCAACCAAGCATCACTGATCACACCCTACCTTTTGTGTTCGAGCGGCTACAGGGCTCTGTAGTGTAAAGTTCTCTAAAGGGGGACTACTGGGATGTGTTGTTGTAACCAGTTTCCCTATTAACCACCAGCTGTGTTGAGGTGTTGATTTTATTAGGAACATATTTGTTACACGGTCCACTCGTTGTTAGGTTGGATCATGACAAGATAGATTAATGATAAGATTTAAGGGACTGATCTTTCATATTTTGAACATTAGCCTCCCATAAACAGGACAATTAGCTGTTTTTAGAAAGGGAGTGTATGGGTTCAGGGTGTCCATGTCACAACAGGACAAACAGCAATTTGATGGGCCTGGCTCTCAGTCACTGTCGCATCATTCTTCCTACACTGTGCCGTCCCTGCTACTCTCACCTGTAAATCCGGAACAAAGGGGCAGTGTAATTCTGTACGTATCTGATGGGAGCCTTTCACCCCAAGATGATGTCACAGAATTTGACGTAAAGCCGCCCTACTCTGCACTGGCTGCCAGTCCTGCAGCACGTGGGGATTCACATGCACTCTGGCCTGCCTCGGCTTATGCTCCTTCAGCCACTGGCTTTAGCCTAGCCACAAGCCCCGCTGACGTTTGGTTGGCCTGTCACATGACAAAGGATGTTACAGGCTGCCTATTTGGTTCGTTTTTTAGTGGGGGGGGGGGGGGGGGGGGCTGTTTAATCAAAAGGCTGTGAAATCGAATGGGTCACACAAATGTGTTCAATGCTGAACACCATTGTGAAGGTATGTAGTATTGTTAGTCCAGAGTGTCTCCTGCAGTTGCCAGCTGTGAGTAGGAGAGTTTGAGGCAACAATAAATTCCCTTAGTCTTTCATCTCTGTCAATGAAATTAACATGGCAGAACCCTTTTATGTTCTGGGGCTTTATCTCAGGGCAGTGACATTGTATGACAGTTCACTGCTTTCAAGGGTGGTTGGGTAGTTGCCCATGTCAATTTACACTTTATTCATTTAGCAGACGCTAAATACATGTGATTAATTCAGCAGACGCATGAAATCAATATCACAAAGTTTAGGCTGTCAGTTTTCCGGAATACTGAAACCAAGGCAAACCGTTCATTGATCTAATGAAACCGGTCTGTCAGCTATCTCACATCTCTCTGTACAAAAACGCACAACACGTTGAGATTCAGCACAAAATACGGCAAAGTGGGATCACAAAGCACCCAGACGAACGGGACGACCAGTCGGGACCTTACGCGGTTGGCTGCCACCGTGGCACCCCGCAGCCGTCCTCAAACAGCTATGAGTGTCTGTTAATTAGCACTGCTTGAGTGGAGACTACTGGTTTTGACTCCAGAGACAGGCCCAGAGCACATAGCATGAACCTGTAAGGCCAGGCTGTGTGCACGTTTAGTAGTGACTGACATGGTACTGGCAGGAGAATAGAGGAAATATCCCTTGTCACCAGCAGTATTAGAAACCAGGCGGTGGTTTGTCAGACGAAGATCCGAGAGTCGGATGGCATCCGCTGCTCGTGCTTTTCGATCGCTTGTCTTCTGTTGATGTGGCAAGGTTTTGATGTCCTTTCCCCTTAAATCAACTTGTGTAACATTCAAACCTTTTCTAGGTTTTCCCTAATATTATTTTATTCCTTAGACTGTCTCTTTCAGTGAGATAGAAAGGGGATATTTTCAAGTTGGGTCCAATGATGAGCCAAGTGTAGGCTATGTTCTAAGTAAGAATCCTGACATGAGCCCTCAGCTGTCTTTATGTCCATCAGAAGTCCGCTGAATGGGAATGGAGTGGCGTGATGTGTTGTCTTTAGTTCATGATTAACATTAGCTATTTTTAGGCTGTGAAAAAGGTTGTAATTATGGGATGCATGCAGATAAGGTGGTGAATGTGTAGTGTTCCCATTGCTATACCAACAGTTTATCAACACATCCCACTTACGATATTTAGTAAGATATAGGAACATGCTAAACAAAACATTTAGTCTTTGGTTTAGCCTTAGCCGTATGTTGTTTAACTGAAAGCCTTTTGGGAAGTGAGAAAACAAGAGTTTTGGCTGTCAGATTGCCCTTAAAATGTTCTAGAGCCAGCAGAAAAGGTGTGTGTTAGTGTAAAGGAGTGTAAGAGGGGCAGGGATTTTAATGATGACTGGACAGTTTGAACCCCTGTTCCAGCAGTGTGACTTCTCAAGAGAAGAGATTCCAGTTTTTGGAAATTATTTGACAAACTTTTAAGGTGGTCACTATGTGCTTTAACCTCATTCTAGTACAACATAGACTTGTGTTAAATGAAATTTGGACTAATAGCCCTTAAGGAGTTATTTCATGATTCTCTTCAGTAATTCAGGAAATGTTTTCCAGCATTCAGTTCAGTGAGTTTTATTGATTTTCCTTCAGTGTCCTACTCCCCTCAGAATATCCCATGACCTGAGGAAATGAGCAAACTCCAATTAGATGTAATGACCCCTGCGCTGGAAGCCAATGTGAGACCTTGCTTTGTAACCGTCATGCTAACCTTCCAACGAAATGGACGAAAAATCGATAAAACCATTAGCAACACAGCAGTTTACTAGCAGATCAAGTGTAATGGCTAAGAAGCTGTGGACGCACAGCGAGGTGGGGAGTGCAGGCTCCTTGTGCTTTGTAAACCCTGGGCCTGCTCTGCAGTAGTCCTCTCCTAGCCTGAAAGGGGGTGGGAGGGTGGCGGGAGCTGTTCCTTAATGCTGATGCGATGCTTATCGTATGCTTGGGCATTATGCAACCTCCCCCTCCCTTCAAAAGCATGGCGCCCTGACGTGATGCGCCCCGAGCGCTTGTGAAGGCGAGAATACAGGGGGGGGGGGGGGGAAAGAAAAGCCGTACTTCCAAATTTTTCTGTCACACACTTGTGTTTTCTTGCCCGTTGGGTGTGCGCCAGGCTATGACTTTGAAATCCCGTTGAGTCTACACTGGATTGGGGGGGGATCAGTGTTTTTGACCTTACAACATTGTCATGCTGCGTGGCTTGCTTCGTATTCACACGCCTTACACTTGAAAATCCCATCCTGTGTTCGCAGTGCCAGATTCTGCATAACCTTGGATCGTGATGTTCCCTTTTTATCTTGTGCCGGGCTTTGTTCCAGCGACTAGGCTACGTAACGCACCTTCAGCGGCGCTGAGCTATTCTGCAGTGCTGACATACCAGATCACCGGAATACAGTTCCGCACAGCCGAGTTGCAGCGAAACCCGGCGAGAACTGGGTTAAGGTTTGAACTCCATCCTTCCGCCAGCAGACACGGCGGCCCAGCCTTCTCCGTTGCAGCTCTGAGCTTATGCAAGAGCCAGTGTGTGGGAGCTCCCTCGGAAACCCGATGACGGCACACTGCAGCACAGAAAGGTGAAGGATGATGCCTCTCGCCACACCTTTTAGCTTGATCTCTTTCTAGCTGGCCAGCGCTTGGATCGTCCTTGATTTCTTTCTCTTCTAATCCTGTCTCACACTGAGCCCTTCGAGAAACGCCGCCTTCTTAGAGAGAGAGAGACCTACAAGTTAGGCATTCACTGGAACAGCATGTCTTTCTATGTCTAGGGTTACCTTTTAAAAGGATTGCAATGAGGTCAAAGGATTGTAATGGGCGTGATTTACCATGTTTCTAGGCGTAGGCGTACACTGGAAATTGAACCTGATTACTCTGCTTGTGGCTAGGCCAAACATCCAAACATATCTTTCCCTCAATTGAGACGACTGATAAATGTAGTGAGTAATAGGCCCATCATACTACAAGTCTACAACTGATCCTGTTTAAATGGTTCGTCTTTAACAGGGGTTAGGCCTATGTTATTATTCATATCACTTTACAACCTTGGCAGTGTTGCACACTGAGATCATTGGAAGCATTTTTTTAGCCTGTGTGATTACACAAAAATAGAACTGACACATGGGTAATCCATCAACTTCACCTGAGCATGAAAGGTAAACAGAACAACTCAAATGTCCGGCCCGCTGGCGGCTTAATGAAGGTTGGCACGCTGTGATGTCACTCATGAATCACAGCGTACAGACTGACGACCCTAAATCCATTTTTTTTGTTTTGTTTTCTTCCTCAAGCAAAGCCGAGCGGTATCCTCTTCTACCCTCAGACCCTTGTTGCCGTCTCTGCCGACTGTAGAACGAGGCTCGTGTTTCTTGTGATGTGACTAAGTGGATCCAAAATACACGAGTCCCAGTCAACTCCCCAACCAAAAAGAGGAAGGCCTGCTCCTGAAGTGTCTCTGTATCAAAAGGATCAACGGGCAGTGTACAGTGTAGGCAGCTAGGGACAGTGAAGTTGGAAGTAAAAGCCTTCTCCGAAATTCACATCTAGATCTTGTTTGAACCTACTTTAGAGATTTAGGCTATTCCACGTCGAGGCACTCTGCATGACAAAGGCAGTTGTCATGGTTTTCCCCCACGCATGTTGTCTGAGGTTAGGGGCTCTATCTGGAGGGCATACTCGGGTATCAAAGCTCTTTTTATTGCATGACATCAATAAAAACATGGTACCCTTTGACAAGTTTCACTTGCATGTTAGATTCAATCTATTTACTTAGAGAGGTATTTACTCAAATGCATTAAATTGTTAGTGGTGGACAAACAAAATATTGACTTAGCATGACAGCCATACAATTTTTGTTCCCATTTTTCTCTTCCATTGTGATAGACCAAGTTTAAAAACTAGACTACTGTAGAAGTAGTCTTTCCACTTCATCATAATAATAGCCCTATCTTTCTTAGGTAGGTTGGACTTGATTAATCATGACGCCAAAGCAATGTCTCCCCTAGCCTGTTCAGTCTGCTTTAAACACTTACCTAGTTATATATTTGCACAGATTCCTCATTGCCTAACAGTTTTTTGCTGAGTTAGAAATCACCTCGGAGCTCTGAGCATTTTAACTGAGAGCATGTCTGAGCCTACCCTCCCTGTCCTTTGAAGCTATCCATCATGCTGGCTACTGCGACCAGGCCAGGCCTTGGTGACCTCCCCAAGTCCGCCTCAGTGATCCGGGCCTCCACTCTCAAGCTCAGCTCGGCTCAGCACCCACGTGTTGTCAGCAGCTCCTATTACGTAACTCCCTCCTGTCAGACAAAAGCCTGGCCGGCCAAAGCACAAATCAGTGGCAACTTTGGCCCGGCAGCGGAGGCTAGGCTGTTCTGTCGGTCAGGCGGTAACCCACAGGTGTCCGTCTCTCGAAACGTAAACATTCAACAACCGTCTCTTCACTTGTTTTAACCTCCTAGAATGTGAAATTGCTAGAAACATTGAGAAGGATCACTCCAGCCCTTGCGGATCTAGAGGCGGCTGGAAGACCAGTTTTCAATTTCAGGAAAAATGAGCTACAATGTGGTAGACTTTAGCATACGGGGGGGTGTTTGTCTGTTGAAAAGCAGCTTCAGGAATGGATGCCATTCAAGCTGCGTCAGAGGCTGAGTAGGTCTCCAGGAATGGCTGAAGTTAGAGGCTGTGCATAACATAGCATAAGCCTTTCTTTCATTCTTTGTTTGTTTGGGTACATTCTGTCCACCGACCACGGTGCCGTCACGCCTGCTAGGCCCGTCTTTTCTTTAATGTGTTGTTTGTTGATGCGTCATTTCTGGCAAGCCGTTCTCCGTTTTTTGTTGGTGAAGTCTAATAACGGTGTCGGTCACACTAATCCGCCCGTAAAATTACATTTTTACGAGATGTCATAAATTTAACACAAGAAGGGGCTTTGCATAAGCGCAAGGACGTTTAACTTCATCCGTAAGAGTAAGCGCAAACCTGCCAGGAAGAAGTAGCTCTTGTCCACTGGTGTTATTCATTGCAGAACATGGGGTCAACAAAGACGATACTTCTTTTGAAGAATTCCATGACTGCTGACCACGAGTCACTGCTAGAACCCGTATTTGTACGACCAAAGGGAGTTTTGAATCTCTTTAAATGATTACACACAGCAAGAGGACCCTGCAGTGTAAGCCCTTTCTGTTGACTGACTTTGGAAAGAGGGCACTGGAAACTGGTGTTGAGAAAGCCCCTTTGTGTTTTAGCCTTCTCTCCTGCCTGCCCTCCTGTGTGTTTTTTTTAGAGTGAGACGGGGAGAGAGAGAGGGAGGTGTTGGGGATAGAGCTTGTGACTCCCCACCAGGCACAGTGGTGAAGAGTTCACAGTCAAAACTGAGGCTGGAACAATGCTTTGGGGAGTGATCTTAGACTGGAGGTGATGCATAAAAAGATTTTGATAAGGCAACACATTTCACCAATACTCCTTTTGGATCAGACCCAGAAGGGCAGCACTTGGACAGTGGCTTCAGTTGGGCCTAAGCATTAGCCTGGTAGCTATCTTAAGAGCATTACAATTCATGTGTGGGCTTGTTTGATTCTTTCCACACCTTATTTTAACAGCCCTGTGGCAAACCCCTGATGACTACTGTCCCGGTGTGGTCATCACTGATACGCCTATCCGTCTAAATGTATGACAGTTGCCATGGTAACACAGCCTTTTAAGGAACCAAGCTTCCCGTAAACTGTGATTGCCTTGTGCTTATTGGCTGTCGGAGATGGACTGTCAAAACCACTGCCATCTTTGGTGAGGGACTCTCCCCTGTCGTAGTCTACCAGGCCCTCTGCGTTCTAACTCATTAATCTGTGACTTTTGTGTGCACCACTGTATTTTAAAGAGTGCACTGCGAGTGAGTCATGTTGTGAATTCGAATGGAATAATATTTTTCTCGAGCCTATTTTGGGTTTTTCCACTGTGGCTCACGGATGTCTATTTTCAAATTGTCGGTGCATGCCATTCAAAAGTCTTCTAATTGTGGAACTGTTGTGAATTAGGTAATCATGTAACACAGGACTCAATTCCAGCATTCAGTCATTTCCCCCTCATTTGCTGCCATGTGCTTAGTTACATGGTTGTGTTTGCTGGTGTGTCGGTTAACTGCTGTAACATGAACTCGGCTAACTGTAAACAAAACAAAACGTAACAAGTGCTGCAGAACTCCACCCCGGGTTTTAACTACCTGATGCATTAACACTTTTGGGATTCCAGATCATAAAACTGGAAAAGGGAATCTTTCATTCACCAAAATGTGAGGTTTAATTGGCACCAGGTAATCAGTCGCAGGCCTACCCTGCGTCAGTGTCCCCGGCCTACTCCGCGTCAGTGTCGCCGGCCTACCCCGCGTCAGTGTCGCCGGCCTACCCCGCGTCAGTGTCGCCGGCCTACCCCGCGTCAGTGTCGCCGGCCTACCCCGCGTCAGTGTCGCCAGCCTACCCTGCGTCAGTGTCGCCGGCCTACCTTGCGTCAGTGTCGCCGGCCTACCCCGCGTCAGTGTCGCCGGCCTACCTTGCGTCAGTGTCGCCGGCCTACCCTGCGTCAGTGGAGCCGGCCTACCCCGCGTCAGTGGAGCCGGCCTACCCTGCGTCAGTGGAGGCGGCCTACCCTGCGTCAGTGTCGCCGGCCTACCCCGCGTCAGTGGAGCCGGCCTACCCCGCGTCAGTGGAGCCGGCCTACCCCGCGTCAGTGGAGCCGGCCTACCCCGCGTCAGTGGAGTCGGCCTACCCTGCGTCAGTGGAGCCTTGTTTCAGTTGTCAGCTTCAGTGGGAGGGCAGCCTACCGTTTGCCTATCTTGTGCACTGTTTGTTTGTTTTTAAATGCTATACAGGGTATGTTCCTAAAGCAAAGTAAACAAAAACAGGACAACTTGCAAGAAACAATAAAAATGTTCAACCAAAACGCCTGAAGTAGATACTGAATGTTACAGAGACAAATAACAAAGTAGAAGAAAGGCAGATAAGGCTTATGAAGCTTTGCATGTGTAAAAACGGAATTGTGTTTTTGTCTTTCTCCAGGCGTGGCTGGTCTTGTGGTAACACAAGGTGACGAACCACCACCAGCACCACTTCCCCCTCCCCCCCCCTCTCCCTTCCCCTCTGACCTTGAGCACCTGTGGTCTTGTAGGGGAAGGCAGTTCCCCTAGATATTTCTCCTGACCTAATGCCCCCCGCCGCCCCGTAAATTCATGATCACATGACCTTGGATATGGACGCAGTCTTGTCCGACTTTGTCCGTTCCACTGGCGCTGAACCGGGACTGGCAAGAGACCTACTAGAGGGTAAGTTGCAAAGCATTCTGGGGCCAGATAGTCAACTCCCACTTAAATGCCTCTGGTTTTATAGGCATCTGCTTATAGTAAAGAGGAGTCATTTGAATACCCATCTAGAAGGGGTTGTTACAGGGCTATGACATATTGTCACAACCAGATTATATAGCAGACAGAATATCCCTAGCTCTTGTTGCTTAGTAGCAAGTATGCTACAGATAAGAATATGCATACACACTTCGATGCAAAGCAGTGAGCCAATACATTCGAAATTCTGATATGTATATCAATTCTGAGCCAAGCAATGGAGGGTTCCAGCAACTTTTACAATAAGATAGCAATTCCAGTGGGTCTGTTGACACGTGGTAAATATTTAACCTCATTTAAAGTGTGTCGAGCAGTGCCACAGAATTTGTTTTTCCACTTTCCCCGTCAGATGGGGTTGGTTAAGTCTGACACAATGCTGATGCCGTCTCTGTCTGCAGGCAAGAACTGGGACCTCACCGCTGCCCTCAGTGACTTTGAACAGCTGCGACAGGTGCATGCTGGGAACCTGTCATACTCATTCGCAGAAGAGAGGTTGTACCCCACCCCCACGGAGAAAGAAATGGCGAGGGTGGGGAGACCGCTTCTCCACCGCCAGGATGAGGTGGTGCAAGGTGAGACCTCTGGCAAGTGTTTGTTTACTTATTTATTTACTTGTTTGTTTATTCCCGTGCATGTACTTGCCACCACGTCTGCACCTAAGGAATGGGGTTCCTCTTCCATGTCCTTGTTTGCTTTACCAATTAACATCCTTGAATCTAACATGAAATCGAACAAGGTGTTAACTTGTTGCCCTCCATCCCTCCCTCACACGCGTACTTCCTACCAAATGTAACCTTCAGTTTCTCTCCCCTCCCTCCCTCTGTCCGCCGCGCAGCCACAGAGAAGCGTCTGTCGCGGGGCATCTCCCACGCCAGCTCCACCATCGTGTCCCTGGCGCGCTCGCACGTCTCCAGCACGGGCGGCGTGGGCAGCAGCAGCGAGCCCCTCCTGGACACGCCGCTGTGCACCTTCCAGCTGCCCGACCTCACCGTGTACCGCGACGACTTCCGTGGCTTCATCGAGCGGGACCTCATCGAGCAGTCCATGATGGTGGCCCTGGAGCACGCGGGTTAGCGGCCCCTCCACACGCCTCACCTATCTGATCCACCTTTCATCGTGTGGTGTCACGTAGATTATATGATGACATTGTCTAGTTTGAGCATGGACAGGTCAAATACAGATGACGAACAGCAGCTATTTGCTCCTCGTGTGATTTCAGGTCGTCTAAATTGGTGGACCCGTGTGGGGCCCAACTGTCAGGGCCTGTTGCCGCTAGCGACAAGCGGAGATGGCAACTGTCTGTTACACGCAGCTTCTCTGGGTGAGTATCACTGCTTGTGAAAGGGAGAGTCAAAGACCCACAAGCCCCTCACTTCTGCACCATTTGTAATGAGTACATTGTCCTCAGCCCAGTAAGCCTCTGACTAATTGCAGGTCAAACAGCGACAAAGAGTCTAAACGAAACCGCAGTCTTCCTCTAATGAGGCTTAGCCTATTAAAATGAATTCAAATGAGGCGTGAGCTTGTAGTGTTGTACTGTAGCTTTGGATGGAATATGCCACTATGCCCAATGCTGTACACTGTAGATGTGGTTAAGCATTTGACTACAGCTCCCAGGTTCAAATCTCCCTCGTACGTTGTGTAAGATAAAAGTATTTACTAAATGCATACCTAAAATCACACGTAAACACAACAGCTTTGAGCTAAGTTTTGTCCACACCTCCTGGCAGTGTGATGAGCTCCGTGTCTTTTTGCCGCAGGTATGTGGGGCTTCCACGATCGCGACCTGATGCTGAGGAAATCTCTGTACGCGCTGATGGACCACGGCCAAGAGAGGGAGTCCCTCAGGCGCAGGTGGAGGTGGCAGCAGACCCAACAAAACAAAGAGGTGGGTGCAGATACAGAGGCCAGATTGGTTTTACCCAGACGCACTACGTAAGATAACCTTAACCCTAACCCAGCCATGACTCTGTCATAGCTATTTCTGTATCACAGCATTTTTATAACTGAAACAATGCTGCATATTTATTAGGGGTGGGAATCTTTTGGTACCTTTCGAATCGATTCTTGGGGTCACGATTCGATTAAATATCGATTCCTGATTTTTCAGAGATTTTTTGTGGAATATATAATATATGTATTTTATATAAAATGTATAATAATATATATTTCATTGATTCACATTTGTGAATCGATCTGAATCGCTAGCAGACTGAATCGCGATTCAAATGTGAATCAAATTTCTTCCCCCCACCCCCATATATTTATGTGTGTGTCCGTCCACAGTCTGGCCTGGTGTACACCGAGGAGGAGTGGCAGAAGGAGTGGAACGAGCTGCTGAAGCTGGCGTCCAGCGAGCCCAGGATACACTACAGCACCAACGGCACCAATGGGTAACTGACCACAACAACCTCTCTGACCGTGTTTAGGACAGAAAAACTATGACCACCACGGTCGCGTCTGCTCATGTGACACCCCGGGGGCCTGAACCGTTTCCTCCGTCGCTCTTAGGGCCGAGTCGTCGTCGGAGGAGCCGGTGTACGAGAGTCTGGAGGAGTTCCACGTGTTTGTCCTGGCTCACGTGCTGCGGAGGCCCATCGTGGTGGTGGCTGACACCATGCTCCGGGACTCTGGAGGAGAGGGTGAGACCAGCTCAGTGCTGCTGAAAGAACTGTTGTAGAACGATGGAGACAGCGGTTAGAAGTGCATGTCAGGGACTGGCAAAAGGGATTTTTTGGGGGCCTGAATGATCGCTAAAACGGAATACTATGCCTCAACAGCTTACCAGGCTCAATTGTCATCCCAGTTGTTTTGCTCTTATATTGGTCATTACATTTGAACAAAATTGTATTTGGTCTTATTATTGCCATTGCTGTAGATGATGGAACACAATTGCTCAAACCAACTAAGCTTGGGGGGGGGGGGGGGGGGGGGGGGGGGGGGGCAAAATGTTGTGGGGTATCAATTTTCCAAATGGAATATCGCCATCCTGTTCTATCGATTCCATTCCATATATACGACAGTGTGGATTTCATAAGTCTTCCGTTTGTCCTCAGCGTTTGCACCCATCCCGTTCGGGGGCATTTATCTGCCCCTGGAGGTCCCTGCTGCCAAGTGTCATCGCTCTCCCCTGGTCCTGGCGTACGACCAGGCCCACTTCTCCGCCCTGGTCTCCATGGAGCAGAAAGAGAGCACCAAAGAGCAAGGTAATATCGATGGCGTCGTTCATCACTGTACACTTCCTATTTGTGATCCCGTCACACCTAGCTATTGCGTATTACTGCCTGCCAATTCCTCCACAAGATGTTATGTCTCACTCACTTGGAATTGAAATAGCGTGACAGTGTTTTTTTCTTCTCTCCCTCAAGTGTTATGGATGACTGCATGGGAATGTTGTATCTAGAATGCTTTGAAAGAACACTGTCAAGCTTACTGATTGATTCTTCCTCTGACCCCTCTAGTGGTGATCCCACTGACTGACTCGGAGCACAAGATGCTGCCGGTGCACTTTGCTGTGGATCCTGGGAAGGACTGGGAGTGGGGCAAGGATGACACGGACAATGTAATGTTGGCAAGGTAGGATCACTATGAGGCTTTTTACAGTCTCCTCCTTGTAAGGCAGCCCTCCATGAGTTATTCTATGCGAAACCCTCCCATGCACTTAGGCCTATAGAGACCTGGCACCAGTGTTCAAGGATTGACCCCTGCTCCAGATTAATGTCCGGTAGCAGCGAGAGTGAGATTAGCACTAAATGCCTGCTATGAATGGAGTTCAGCGGGGAGTACGGAAATAGCAAAGGAATAAAAATAGCTGGATATTTATTCCACTGGATTAAGATGTCTCTTTTTTCATTTTTTTTAACAGTGGATATTGTTTGTTTTTAAATATTTAGAATGAATTGTCATTGTCCTTGATGAGAAAGCTTATAGTACACTTTGTTGGACAGCAAAGTGCACATCAATTATTCCATTCACACATTCTTGACCGGCAATTGAGGAAATAACGTCAGTCTTGATTGAACTTTGACCCCACGTTCTCTCTTCTACAGTGTGACCCTGTCCCTGGAGGCCAAGCTCCAGCTGTTACACAGCTACATGACTGTCACCTGGCTGCCCCTGCCTTGTGAGGTACAGGTGACATTCTCAAAACCCTTGTTTGCAGAACAGTATTTGTCTCTCTTATTGGGCACAGCTTGTTCCTCGCAAACCTGTCAACGCAGTTTAAAGTCAAGTCAGTGAATGTCTGCTCTGCTATCACATTCTTGGTCTTCTAAAAACACTTTAACCAAATAACACAATTTATCCAGTTATTATTAGTAGCCGGGGAACAGGGCTTTTGTGTATACTAAGAAGTGACACCAAGATATGATAGCCTCGTAGGTTCTAAAAGACCAGCATGCTGTTGCAAGTTACAGCGGATGTAAACATTACCTGTTCAGAAATATTGACTTAAGATAAGCTACTCTTCACCTATGGCTTCCTAACCCTGTTTTTCAGTTAGGCAGTTGGTCCATAGGTCCCTTTTTTATCAGTTCAGTTCCGGCTGTGAAAACAAACCGCCCCATGTTGCATAGGCTGTTAAACGACGTCATTCCAACACAGTTTCAATGGTCCTCTTGTGTATCAAAATCAAATTATTATGAGTTAGAAAAGATAACAAGTCCATGGTAATTTCTCAGTAAACCTCAAGTGAGCGAAAGCAATAAAGGAAGCCGTGTATTTCCTCAAAGTAATTTTCTTCGTCAAAGCCCTCGTCAATAAAAAAACATTACTGTGGTGTTAACCTAATTTAGGTTCCTAGTGTTTACAATTATGGGCCTTAGCAAAGAGGATCATTATATAACTGCTTATTGTAGGAGATGGTAAAGATTTATTCCATCATTCCTTGTAGGTCACTCCCATTTCACAATATAGCATAGCCTTTCAAACCCCTCGTCTTTTCCCGGCTTAAATGAATCACCTAGCCCGGTGGTTCCCAACCCTGGTCTTTGGGACCCCCTGTCCTGCACGTTTTGAGATGTTTCCCTGCTCCAACACACCTGATTCAAATGAAGGGTCGTTAACAGGCTTATGGAGAGCTGGATAACGACCCATTCATTTGAATCAGGTGTGTTGGAGCAGGGAAACATCTCAAACGTGCAGGACAGGGGGTCCCCGAGGACCAGGGTTGGGAACCACTGACCTAGCCTACTCAACGCTCCCGTACACTTCCTCAACCGATCTGTGTCTCTGTCCCCCAAGCAGGCACCCCTGGCGCAGCCCGAGTCGCCGACTGCCTCTGCAGGGGAAGACGCCCGCACCCCCCCTGACTCCGGAGAGTCAGACAAGGAGTCGGTGAGCAGCAGCTCCAACGGCAACGGGGACACGACCACGGCGGGGGCGGCGAGCGGCGCCGGGAGCTCGGCCAAGAACAGCTCCTCCTCGTCCAGCTCGTCCAGCAACAGCTCGGCAGGGACCCTGACCGGCGGCAAGGACAAGAGCAAGAAGGAGAAGGACAAGGAGAAGGACAAGAAGAGGGCCGACTCGGTGGCCAATAAACTGGGCAGCTTTGGCAAGAACCTAGGCAACAAGCTGAAGAGGAACGTGGGCGGGCTGATGACGGGGAAGAACGCGGGGGCGGGCGGGGCCAAGCCGGAGGGGGGCGGGGAGAAGAAGAAGGGCTCGCTGAGGGGGCGGAAGGGAAGCAAAGACGGCTCGCCGTCGGCCCAGGCCTCCGAGGACTCTGGGAAGGGTTCGCCCTCGTCTGGCAGCGAGCGTCTGAACGGGACGGGCGGCAGCAGCTGCAGCAGCAGCGGGAGCAGCGAGAGCGACCCGTACAAGTACAGCGCCGACGTCAAGGCCAGCCTGGTCATCCTGCGCGCCGCCATGCAGGGCGAGAGGAAGTTCATCTTCGCCGGGCAGCTTACCACCAGCAACCGGCAGCCCTTCCAGGAGGAGATGATCCAGCGGTACCTGGCGGACGCCGAGGAGCGCTTCCGCGCCGAACAGGAGCAGCAGCGGAGAGACACGGAGCGCAAGGGCGTGCCCAACGGCCTCCCGCAGCCCAAGAAGGAGGGCGTCGGCGAACTGAGCTACCGGCCGTACGAGGCCAAGGAGGAGCCGTCCGAGAGCTCGCCGGCCACCTTCAACCAGCTCAAGTCGTCCTCCTTCAACCCCTCCATGTACTCGGGCGTGGTCCCTATCCCTCGGCCCTCGTTCATGGAGCAGGCGCCCGGCCAGGCCCCCCTCACGCAGCACCTCCACATGCACGGCTACATGGAGACGCGGCGGCAGCTAGCCGGTGGCTCTCCAGCCTCGTCCTACCCCGGCCTTCCCTCCTACGCCACCCTCCCTCGCCACTGCCCCCTGGCGCAGGGGCCGCCCCACCCCCACTACAACCCCCCGCCGGCCCCGGCCTCCCTCAGCCCGTCACGCCTCAACTCGTCCTCCTTCGCCCCCTCGTACCCTCCGGAACTCGACCCCCCGGACTACCCCACCTCGGAGCCCACGGCCGCCGGATACAGCAACGGCTTCCGGGAAGTGCGCCCCAGCCTGGACGGTCGCGGGCCTCCCCCGGTCAGGCACTACTCCCTGGGCAGCGCCGGCGGGCTGGCTAGCTTGCAGTCCAGCCGTTGCCGGACACCCAGCTGCACCTACTACGGACACCCCGAGACGGGCAACTACTGCTCATACTGCTACCGCGAGGAGCTGAAGAGGAGGGAGACCGATCTAGCCATCCACAGGTTCTGAGGCAGAACTGGGCTTCTGCGCACCGCAAGGCGCTCGGGATTGGTCGACCTCTTAACGAACCATACAGAGCACGGCTCTACCTTACCCCCTTTTTTTTGAAGGGTCTCGCTTCCTGTCGGGAAGGCGACATTGGAGCGCAACGGATGGGCTCGGCCACAACTAGAGAGACTGGGATGGGTGGATGGAAGTGGGAACCGTTTCGCCTGCTGAGGCGATGGGACTAACTGCACTTCGGTTACATTTTTGCTGTGGCTCTTATGCAGGCGCTGGGTTTGTGTGCGTGCGTGTTTGTGAACAGCAGGCTCTCCACCGCTTTGTTCCCCTATTCGCCTTGCAACTGTCTCCTCCTGCTGGAGAGAATGTAAATGGCAGGCAATACACATGTTCTGACAAAAAAAAAAAAAAACACACTAACGCAGACACGGAAATACACTTAAGCAAGCACAACCCAAAACTGCTTGAATATCTCCGGTTGTTAGTGGAAAATTCCTATTTTTGCTCTCTTTTACTTTTATTGCTGTTTTAACATTTGAAGGCCCCTTCACGCCATCAGATCTTAGCCATCCGATATTGCTGTTATCAGGCACTCATGGCATGTGTTCCCTGGGAAACAACGGGGAGGTACGTTCATAAGATGATGCACTCAAGGAATGACGTCATTACGCATCCATATAATGCAAGCTGAATCTGTTATTGTAAGTATGTCAAAGTTCTGTGGGCTGCTATGGTGCTACTGTTCCAGAGTACAAGAGACGGAACTCAACCAATCCTGCTCTTGTAATTTGCTGTCCATTTTGGATGTTCTGGTTGGGTAGACTTGATGGCGTGCCGATAACATTTCGCTGTCATAAATCGATTATAAACTTTGGTTTAGTCTCCTGGTACCGTAAAATAAAACTAACCTGGTGGCATGCTCTGGTCAGTATTGTTTGAAACTTAACTCGTAGTATTCGCTATGGTTGTTGGAATTTTACTGTTCCTCACTTGTCTTCCTCATTTTATAGTCTCGCAGAGTAGTTATTTCAATTTGGGATTCTCAAAACCCCATTTCAAGAACACACTCTCATACTGTAACAGTTATCCTGAAATCGTTATTTATTAAAAATACTAACTCCTCGAGTCTTTGGCTAATAAGGTTTGAGGGACCCGAACTCTCGTGTATCATATTTATTGGAAGGTTAATGCTACAGGTAGTACTTTGTGAAGAGCTAAGATTGCACCCCTCCTCCCCCTTCAGCTTATGAAAAAATATTCACCACATCAAGAACTAGAAAAATACATTTATAGTATGGATGGTCACACCCAGGTCCAAGAGAAGTCCCAGTACCAAGGGGATCATGACTGGCCCTATGCTTGACCTCTCTTTTGCACAAATTCAAGCACTTTCCTAATGTCCAGCGACATTGTGTTACCGTATTTGAAGGTATCTGACTGTTACGTTGTCCTTAGGTCTCGTCAGAACTCTAGACACTGCCTCATCTACCTGCCAGAGCGCAGATGGGCAGAGGCGCTTTTTTGACTACTTCTGTCCGATGGGGTATAGCTACATACCAGTGTCTAACTCGATTTCCTAGTTGCCTTTTCAATCTCTGTCCTTGTGGCATTACAATCTTGTTTTGTAAATTTTACAAGAAGACGTCAAGTATACAGTACTTGTTTTTGCTGCAGTTTTTTGCCCCTCTTCCATTAAACTCTACATTTTGTTGCACAGTCATGCATTGTGCGTTGTAATGGCATGTTGTTGTTGCCATTATGGACAGAGAAGCTCAAGGTGACTAAAACTAGACATATTCTTTAAAGAAGAGACGTAACGCATTGATATGCTGTGAGGGATGTAGACGAGTTGAACTAATATTCCTGTTCATTAGCACTAAGCACATGAAAGAGTTTATCATTTGGCTGTTTGGCATGAGCTAATTTAACAATATATTACTAAAGTCACGAGAAGAAAAAAGTTTAAGTGAACAAAACTATAGAGGTAAATATCCTTCCCTTCCTGACTGTATTTTCTGAGTTAACTGAGAGCGGTCATTTCACTTAAAGCACAAGAGAATTTCTGTATGCAATTCACTGCCTTGCCCGATAGATGGCACCCTTTTATTTGTCTTTATTGCAGGACATGTATTGCCCTACTTAACCAAAATAAATTGAGGTAGATTTATCAATTGTTAAGACAACAATAGATACTAATTTCTGAACTAATTAGTCTTTCTATGTTTAGCCATGGAGATGAGGGATTTTTGCTGTACATTTTGAGGTAACATTCTCTTGAGGTACATCAAGCAAACTATTTAAAACAAAGTATCTGACCAACCCTTGTAGGGTAACTGTCTGTAAGAAGGAATGCACACTGAAATATAACCAACCATTCCCCTTAATGACCTTATGCTAAAACCCAAACAATGCTCTGTGGTGTGTGTGCGTGCGCGTGTGTGCTTGAGTGTGTTGGTGCGCTCATGTTTTAAGAAACCTTTTTGCAAAATGGCATAGCAGCTCCAATAAGGAACAAGTAACAGTCGTTTCCTGTAGAATGGCGATGGCTGACACTTGTGAACACGCTCAGTCCTCCCCTTTGTATGTACCAGCACCACACTCACACATCAACAGAATGCTATGGCTAATAAGAAACACCTTGAACATTGAGCTTGAAGAGACTGCAACATGTTTTGTATTTAATGAGAGGACAATGAGAGGTTGTATAAATATGTTTCAAGTTATTTTTGTAAACCCAATGTTTTACAGTGTTTTTTAAGACGGGAATGTCGGCTATATTGATAGGCACTACAAAAAGATTGGACGAGATGCTCTCAACGGAGTTTGGGGTGCAGTCAGTATTGATCTGAGACGTTTAAGCCTGTCAGGTTATCCCAAGCAAGCCTGTTAAAATCGAAGGTTTCTCGTCAGCAAACTACTTTCCTCATTGCTGACCTGAAGTTATGATTTGAGAATATATATTTATAGAAAGATTTTCAGAAGTTTCATTTTGGAATGTTTAGTTGATCATTTTTAGGATGTTCTTTCGTACGTGACTCATTGTCTAGCAGACCGGCTTTTAATTGTTTGTATTTTTTACGTTTTGTTTACTTTTTTCCTTTCAGATCGCCACCAATTTGAGCTATGCTAAGACTAATACAAGACTTGATTGCTGGTGTATGCAACCTATGCTCTTGCTCCAACCTTTCCCTTGGGAATCGGTATGCCTGGGAATTTGTTACAAAAAGCCCAGTATTTTTTTTTACATTTCTCTCATTTCGATGGACAGATTTGTCATCATCAACAATATTTACATGGGATACTTAAGTTGCATGGGACTGGAACTGTTGCATGTAAATGGAAAATCAATTTCAACAAATTTGTGCATTACTTTTGAGCTGATTTCAGGCTGTCCTGGTTTTCGGATCTTTGTGTGTGTGTGTGTGTGTGTGTGTTGGGAGAGCAGAGCCCAGGCTGTGTGACCGTGCAATCTGGATGGAAAGAACATCTGATTTTACGTTATTTTTTTTGCACCGTTTGAATAAATGTATTTCAACAACGCTATTGCTATCTCTTTCTTTGGAAAGATTTGATTTTCATGTTGTGTATGTCTCTTCATTTCAAGGATACATGTAAAATAATCAATCGCCTTTACTTGGTAAGTGGGTATAATGTTAAAAGGTGAAAGCAGAGGATGTAATTGAACTCGATCGCCACAATAGAGCTACCTTTTGTCGTGAACACAATTCCAACAGTATATCATGTGGCTGTAATGTTAGATGAGAAGGGAAAAGCTGTTGATATATAGGAGTAAGAATAAAATCATTTCTGTATCCATATTTGCCAAATTATGCATTTCTAGTCTTTTGCAAATGTGCTGTTTTTGAATTCAGCTGCATTGCCATCACCGTAAGAACCCAAACTAGAAATAATACTTGTCGAACATACGGCTTACAGGAACTGAAAGCTTTAAAAATAGTCTGATCAAATTACTATTGCAAATGACCTTTGCATAAGTGAAAGACCAACTCTTTAATTCAGATGATTCAAAACCCAGTGTCTGGGGCTGTTTTATGTATTCGAGAAATTGGAGCCCCTTATGTAATATTGAACAGTTTCCCATGTGGTAAAAAATCCAGACCTCTTTCTATTATAGTTCACAAGGACATCGTCTCCCCACCTGTGCACAGGGACAAACTGTACCTCAGGACCATCCAGTTTCCTTTTTTTCTCATGGGAAGACATTTCTACCTTATTTTTAACCAATATCTTTTTGGAAGACTTTTTACAGTTTAGATTTGATGACAAAGCAGCCTGTCCATACACACAGGTACATTGGTTTACCTTGTCAATATTTAACTATATGAAAATGTATGACAAACAGCCTATGTATGTTGTTAAACAGGAATTTAGGTTTATAACAAGTCAATATGGCAATAAAAAGGTTTTCCTGAGATGTGGATTTGTCCCCAGCGTAGTTCAGTGGCAGCAATGCCAGTTGAATAATGACAACAAACAGATGATTGGAAAAACTGCTGTATGTGCTAGATTTTGTGCATGTTGG
The DNA here is from genome assembly GCF_021917145.1 of Hypomesus transpacificus. Taxonomy (NCBI): domain Eukaryota; kingdom Metazoa; phylum Chordata; class Actinopteri; order Osmeriformes; family Osmeridae; genus Hypomesus; species Hypomesus transpacificus. Next base: position 14,510,221 of record NC_061061.1, read on the forward strand.
AAGAAGGTATTAGCAGTTTGTTTTAACACTGTGTTGCTACCTTCTCTGCGTTCCTCAAAGGCTTTAGCTTCAGCATTGAATGGAGAAAACTAGACAGTATTTTAGTGAGTGCCCATGCATCTGTTAACCAAAGCTTCTATTTGATCTAAACCAGTAACTTGGTTTAGATCATTGGCCTGTTCTGGATAAACTGACCAACTTTGTTGCCTATAACTTAATCTGTACACCAGGTATCTCAGGGAGTGCTTCAACATTATTCAAAGAAGTTCTTAGGATTGTGTTCCAGAAGTACACTCGCACGTTGGGTTCTCACTGTAAACTGAATAAGGTTGGCCATTGTAGACTGAATGCATCAGTGTTAAACTCACAGAAGGCTGGCCCTTTAAGAAGGATTTACCGCACTTGGTGTTTTCAGCAGTGTGTCATTTTCACTATGGCGAGGAGATAAACAAATGGAAAGCAACGGGTTCCAGAGGGGAACACTTTCTTCCCTGTTGTGACGAACAACGCAAATAGGAGCAAAAGCAATTTTTTTGATGATGGGCGTCCTATTAAATAGTGAAAGCATGGATAGACGAATCCAGTGCTGTATGCTTTAAATTTCCCAAAAATTATTTACCAGTAACATTATAAGTAGCCTACCTCTCTTCTCGAAACCGGGTGATGCCAAGCAAGCTACCGACACCGCTGAACAAAGTAGACTAACCTCGGTTAGTCGAGCAGCCTATGGAGCGTATACTAAATCTTTCGCGTTCGTCATTATAGCCTTGTTTTCATCGTAAACTTATAATTTTGACTTTTCATTGGAGTGCTTTGAGTTCTGTTGGGCGTCAAACATGTTAACGGGATCTAAAACCACGTTCAAAGTAAGGCAAATGGTTCCAGATATGAAGGTAGGTTACTCTTTCCCAATGTTTCACGTAGAATATTAAATTATGAACCTCCTGCTTGGGGTGGAATAATATGAAACTAAACTGTAATCAACCTAGACTATGTCGTTTTGGACTTGATGTGCAGTATGTGAGTTGAATAGGTGGTTACATTGCATAGAACTTAATGGAAGGGTTACAATTGAGCTACAATTGTTACATTTTATGGAAAATTTAGAATGGAGACCATATTATCAGAAAAGGATGCCCTTCTTTCAGTTGAGCATCAAGTTTTCATTAGGCAATTTCTTTACGAATAATGTAAGCACTTGCAATCAGCACTATGAGTACAGGACCATGATTAACCCCCTGCTTTAAACGAAATATTGTTCAGAGATTCATGTCTACCAAAACTATGATAATTATCCTAGGCTTGCTAAACGCGTCTTCTGTTCTGTAGAAACTCTTCAGCATCACACATGAGCCTTTAGAAAACACGTACCACTAAAGATAAGATGACAGTTCCTGGAATAAAAGAGTAGTGGTTTTTGTATCAGATCATAATTTTTATTTTGGTCCTTACCAAAATAGTTCCAGTGATGCAACTGTGTTCCGCACAAGGAGGGACATTGCCTTTACAAGTGGTGACACATACACTCATTTAAGTCTTTGGCAATCTTCTCATTATTGTAGGCTAAGTGAGCTCTGTGGATTTGTCCTCAACACGTTTAACATTCTCTACATGCACTCACTCACCTGACAGTGAGCTGTGAAAGAAAAGGTTCCAAAAGGACACCATTTCTAAAAGGTTCCTATGTACAAATGTATGGACAGACATAGAGCTATATATATAATATATGTCCCTGTGTGTATCCCATTCTTCAGGATACCATGGTGCTCTCTTTGTGCTTATTACATCTTCCTCCTTGGTTATTTGGAGCCACCGCAGTCCACAGGGGGAAACGTTACCAGATGTCTCATAACCCGCCCTCAGGCACAGCCTACAGTACATATAGAGTGGGGGCATGTGCACAACATCTGGCTGTTGCCATGGAGACAGCAGTTGGAGGTGCAGGAGTTTTGAATCTGATTATCTGAACATGAGGGCCTGTCTGGCAAAAAGAATCACAGCTCCCTTAACCCACTATCCATCTGTAAAGGAATTTGACTCCCATATAGGAAAGGCCAGGTAGGCACACACTAGCTAAATGCGAGAGTGTATGAATCGTACTGCGTTGAAATGACAATGCAGAGGTTTTTTTGCAAATGCGAAATGCATTTGAAATCATTCTCATTGTGATTTCAACTAGATGTTGCTATTGTTGCAGTTTTTTGGCAAAATGTTGGCAAATTACAATGATAGCGATAGCTAGAGCTGCCCAAATTGACAGTAGAATTACACTTCAGGTAGTTAGATAGTGTTATACCCCATGGAGGATATAATTCATTTTGAGTAACGGACTGGTTGCATTCCCTTTTCCCTCTCTATTCCCTTGTGTTTTCATATCGTTCTACTTTCAGCTTGCTGAGAGTAGAAGCACAATGCTCCCACAGAAGTGAAAATGTCAAATGGAGGCTCAGACTGAGTGTGGCTCCATTCAGTGTAGCTGGAGATCCAGGACTGATAGTAGAGGGTTAGAAAGGCACACAGCCCCCACACCCGGTCCCACAGGACCCAGTCCTCAGTTCCTGAGGTGGCCTGAGCTTCCTACAGTCAAACAATGTGTCCTCTGATGACTAGACCAGAATTGTGGTTGTGAAAATGTCTGGATTGGTCTTCCAGTTTGTGATTAGTAGTTTTTTTTTTTTTTTTCGAATGTACTTGGTCATGTCTGTGGTTGCACTAGTTTGACAATGAATGTATGAGAATAGCTTTTTGACTAGCGTGAGTAATGGTGTTGTGGTGTTGTTACAAAGTCTGAGTAAACAGTTACATGGTAAACTGAACAGCTCTCTCTCTCAAACTCACACACTTATGCACACACAATAATCACGAATGAATCATTTACCTTTGAACCCCTGACAGCAATTGTGTCAGCTATTGTGCAAATGTTGTTGTCATGAGACTGTTCACACATAAGGACATCAAAGTTGTGAGATTAAAAAAAAGAAAGAAGAGAATTAGGATGTGAAATATTTATCAGCATTAACTGCAATTCTCTTGTATGAAAGATTATTAGGACCAGTCACTGTTTGTAGCAAGTCAAGACTAGACAAAGACTATTGTATGTGAGAAAGGGCTAGCAAGCCAAAGGCATTTGTGTATATGTTCCCTCTCCTTTAATTTAAATTATACGCTCCATAGTAATAACTTCCGGCCAGAATGTTAAAGGGTCAGGTACTCTTGGCAAGGAATTGTACATTCTTCATTGCAGTAATATACTATGCATGTAGACCTCTTTGTTGCAATTTTTTTCTTCATTGTCTATACTACTGTAGGAATCTTGCAAGCCACAGGTCAAGGCTAGACAGAAATCCATTTTGTATTTCAGTCCATCTCTTGAAAATAAATGTGTTTTAGTAGTTGCTTTAAAGAAGACAAGAAGCCCAGAGAATCTCATTGTTTTCATTTTTACAGCCAGGACCCACAGTTGCATATGGGTCTGTTTACGAGTAAACACACCCATTTGTTTGAGCTGCATTGTTTACAACAATGCAGCTCAAACAAACAGGCCACAATCTTCCTCAGCAATACACAGGGTCATACTGAAAACTATTTCCCCCATGGTAACTATCTGGTCCCAAATATGGACCCTTTTACGGTATTTCTTGGTTATGCTTATTAAAATTCGACAACATAAACGTTTTATCGTATTAGCCCGTCACGTTTACCCCTGTAAATTCCCTTAACTGTAATTATGTCTATTTCATTTGGGAGTGCAGGTATGTCCTCCAATGACACACACACTCACACATGCTGACTGCAGACGTCTGGTCACAGTAGCAAGGGGAAGCCATGAGCAATGGAAACTGCAATAGGCCTTGGCTACTGGCCCTAGGGGAGAAAGGGAAGGAGGGCAGGAGCGAGGGAGAGAGGCGGCAGAAGTGAAAGTGATAAAGTACAAGCTGATGCCACACAATTAAACTGAAGTGGAAGAGTGTAAACTCAGCAGAAGGAGACCCAGGAAATGTGGTTCTCTGGTCTCTGGGTGCAAACTGTCTGCAGTCTTTTTGGTCATTGTTATCATTTACAGTGACAGTGGTTCTTTCACTCTGACCTGGAAATTTTCTAATTCTCTTTTAGATTCAGATGATGTCCCTTCTTCGAGTATTTTACAAATGTCAAATGTGAACCTTTGATGTTATGCCATCTTTTGCAATTTAAATCTGTCCATTCGATTTTGTGTCAAGTCTTTAAAACTCAAGGACAAGGTTTGGGAAGTCTCAAGGATGTTGCAAGGAACAAGGAACTCTTCAGAGCAAAAAAATAACAAAATCAAAATAACCTTGGATGTACCAAAAAAGAACCAGGAATTTAGCTGGGGGGTTTTAGTTAGAAGCAAGGCATTGGTGTTGAACCTTAAGGAAAACAAGTCAGAAGATGGAAAAGTAAGAGTCTGTAAGCAGACTCCAAGAGGTTTAAGTTTTAGTGTTCCCTTCAATTTATAATAGACTTGTTTTTAACCAGTCTTTTTTGTTGACTCAGGTCTTGGTGCTGACAGTCAGTGAATAAAATGTCTGAAACAAAAGCCTTTTGTATGCTGTTTTGGTACAGCCACAGGACCTTTATCTTTTGTTTTGAAAGGGTGAAAGATTAATGCAGACCCTGAATTACTCTATTCCCGCAATTTGATTAGGTTGGTTATAGTTGGCTATAAAATGTTATTTCACTCTATAGAGAGACTCATATGAAGTGATTTTTGAAAATGCATTGGCCAGATGACTTGAGACAAAAGCTCATATATTTAGACCACAAGAGACTTATAGTCAGGCTTTATAGCAAAAAGACACTTACTGACAGGGTGGTCAAAAGGCTGTGAAGTATTCTTAGACAAGAATATTTGACTATTTCTGATAAAACCGCAAGCTTTTTCAGTCTTTTGTCCTTGCATACTGTGCAATTTTGTACAGTATGTGCTAGCTGGTTCTAGACTTTGCGGGTTTGTGAGACTGAGTAGTGCAGCTAGTAGAACCGATGATGGTACAATATACTCTATAACATTATAGAGAATGCCAAAAAGAAACAAAACATGGAAACTAAAGCAGATGGAACATCTTGTGGTTGATGTCGTCTTTTAGTAAGAGCATGAATGAGAAGCACACATGCTAAATTACCTACCACAGCTGCCAGTTCAATAAAATATGTAGGCCTACTCTAACAACATGAAGGTATATGAAAGGTATTCAACTTGTTGTGGAACCAAATTTACTCCATCTGGTAGAATGCCACCAGTCATTAATTATTGTAGCATCCACAGAGAGACTGAGCCTACCTGAGCCTCCTAGCACCAGGGAAAGCAGCCAACAGACACGAGTGGCAGACCCAAGGGGAGCCTAGCTCCGCAGAAGACTTGTCTTTTTTGTTTGAACATTGACTTTCTATTGTGAATCAAACACACCTGAGCACTACTGGCCGTTCTCTGTCTCTGAGTCTCCAGTAGTGTATGCCTCACAGCATGTCTATCTGTGGTTGCTACGTTATATGTATCATCCATTCTGCTGTGTTAAAAAGTGACCGTTTTCCCTCTAGTTTCTGAAGTGAGGTCTAGGATGGATGAAGTGTGTACGATCACAACACCTGCTTTTTCCTCTGCAGGAGAGGATGCTGAGTCAGAGTGGTGTTAGTACTCGGGGTCGAGATATGTTTGGTCTACGCTGCCTACCAGGTAAGACACACATACACACACACACACAGAAGTGGTGAGGAGGTTTATCATTTATACTTGGTTGCTTGTATGTCAGAAAATACAATCTTTCTCTGACATGATCAACAGAAATTTTGTGTGTTATGAATTGTCCAAGTCAATTCTGTTGTTCCGAAACCACAGTATGTTACTTTGAGAAGCAAGAACTCGCAATCTCACTGGCCCCCTCATGGTTGGACTAATTGATCCAGAGTCAGATATTTTTCACTCACCATTTGTTCTAAGGTCAGGGCACGTTAACATAGATAAAGTTTGTGGACAGTGACTTTTTGTTGGCTCTGTAATCAATAACTGTACTTTTGGGTTTGAAATTTGATTACTGCTATCATTGGTTACATCGTCAGTGAAAACAAAAAAGCCAGTTTGTCTTGTAACAGTATCTGTCTCAACTGCTTTGACCTTAAGACTAAAGAAAACCTATAGTGTTCTTTAGTTCTCAGGTTAGCTACAAATCAAGAAAAGCCATTGACAGCTGTTCTATGCACACACACACCTTAAATGGGAGGACTAGATAGTAAAAGTTCTCCAGATGTGGATGAAAATACCTTTGAGTAAAAAGCAACAGTCTGTAGCCTACTTGAATCCCATATTACTCTATTACTTTCTTTAGCAGAGTACACAGGTAAAACAAAAAAAGCTAACATCCGTCCGTCCAAATGGTTTTGAATCGAAACGTATCTCTTACTCGTTTTTACATTCAGCTTCCAATAGATAGACAGATGCACTGCCGAGAGAGGCTAGCCTATGCGCTGCTAATCTGTAGCATGTGTGAGAACAGTGTGGCAGAGTGCTAGGGAGTGCAGCGCTGCTGCTGGCCACTGCTGGGCCTAGTCGTAAGCACTGTGTCAGCAGTATACAGCGCCAGGAGCTTTACACAGGAATGTTGCTGTCCGGGGGGCTTGCTGATGCCAAGCTAATCTTTAACATTTCATATCAGCAGCTATTCACAGCGTTCACCGTGGGACTCGGGTGCGTGTGTGTGTGTTTTTCGGGAGGGAGTGTTTGGGTGTGAAGGGGAGTTTGTGCCCTTGTCCCTTTCACTTTCCGCTGACTTTCACTGTAGACTGTTGACCTGTACCAGTCTAATTAGTCCAAAGCTGCTTGTAAAATAGTTCCCAGCCTTACACTGTATCTGGTTGATGAGTACAGCTGGCCCATTGAGTTGTTTTGGTTGTAGTGTCACTGTCAAAAGCTGTTCACTATTTTCCCCACGTCTGTATCTCTCTTTCTGACTATCTGTCTCTCTTTCTCTCACTCCTTTCTATTTCTTTGTCTCTGTCTCTCATTCTCCATCCAGTTCTCCTGACAGATTTGAGCACACGCACACGCGCACACACACCTGCAGGCCGCATCTCATAAACACATACCTACAGTCAGAATGCTACCCGTTCCCCGGGCTTATGCCGCACCAGATCGGCATCCGCTACATTCTCAGATGACACCCGGACACAGGACAGTAGAAACCAAATCGGGCCCTGGGAGGTGAATGGGTCAGGCTAGCACAAATAGCACACGGGTGGGTAGATGGATGGATAGATCGTGTACCTTTTGAATGTGAGGGGCCCTATACGGTCGATCTAGAAACAATGCCAAAGGGAGAGGACCCTCCTCGGAGCCAACACACTGTCCCCTTTATCTTCGCTCTTATGCTACACCGGATTTGGAGGTTGTCAATCATGCAATAGTGACGGTTAGCCTTGTTGAGTGGTTGACAAGGAAAGAGGAGGTTCAGTTTGTCAATAAAGTTTCCGTTTTGAATATTAAAGTAGTGTCTGATTGTTACTTGCAGTCGGTTTCTTCCATTGATCTTAATTTGAAGAGGGCTGATGTATTGAAGTGCCGTAGAAATGTACAGTATTGCCCAGATGATAGTCATTGGCTGAGTGCACCGCGCACTGTGTGTGTTCCGAGTTCATGAGTCGATCAAACTTAACCCCCAATGGTTGGCTAACACCCAGAAGCATCGATTCTTCATGCACACTGGATTAAAATGAAGACCATTTGGAGCAAAATAAATAAAAAGATAATTTAGGCAGATGGTTCGTATCAAATTCAGCTGTGTTGGTTTGTATCTCAGAATGTTTTATCGTCCTATTCCAAACAGAAACAACAGCGACACTTTACATTAAGGACATATTAACTACCATGAAACTACATAAATATACCTATAGTAGAAACATTACGTACATAAGAATAGATATGTATTTAAATTGTATGTGTAAGCGGATAGATTCTCACAAAAGTGTAAGAAGGCACAGTATGGGGGAGGTGTGTTAGGGGCAGTTGAAGGTTGTTACCAAAACAAAATCAATGTTATCATCCACTTAACCCTGGAAAGCCCAAGCACCCCCATACCAAGTTTCACTTGTGCAATAACCGCTTAGCTGTAATAAATTGTAAGTACAATGTTGTTACTATATGTATTGGTTTGTGGTTAAAGGGTAGCTAATGTAACCTTAATGTAAAGTGTTGCCTGTCCAGTGAATGAGCCGGTTTGTTTTGTGAATGTGTGTTATCGTAGTTCCATTCAGTTGTGTGATTGTTTGTCAGTATGGTATTCTGTGTTTGTGTATGTTAAAGAGGGAAATTGGCTTTTGAAACTGAGTTTGTATGCATGTGAGAGGGGGGAGGGTTCAAAGGTCAAAGTTCAGAAAAGATAGCGTAAAACTGTTTCAAACCACATAATGACTGGTCTCGTTCAGTAAACACCTTCAGTGGGAGAGGCACTTCCCATGCTGTATTAACTACCTGCAGACTCTAAGGAACTCTCAATGAACACAAAGAACTCCAGAAACGTAGTTGGCTTCCTGTCCCTTGCCTCACATCTGTAGACCATGATGTCTTAGGAATGTTTTCAGCCCTGTTGCACCCTGGGGAGGCATAAAATGGAGCAGCGATTCCTACTGAGACCAATTGTCCTCAGAGAAATGAGCACTCCTCGAAAACAAGGACTTTTTTGTGCAAACTTTAATGTCTTTAGAGCTACGAGTTATGGTTTGAATCTAACGATAAGACCAGTGCATGAGGGACTTGCAGAGAGCTAAGGTTCTTTGATCCAAGACTTTGAGAAGGAACTTAGTGTAAACATACAATATTTCTGAGGAACTCTTTGAAGATTTCTTTGTAGCTTTTCTAAAGCTTAATCGGCTTTTTCTTTCAAAAGCGTAGGAACAGTATTGGTGTGTTAGTTGCTGTGAGAGAACCAAGAATTTAGTTTTTATGTTCAGAAAAACATGCTGTTAATCAGGGTGTAAATTTGTCTTTATGCAAGGGTTGATAAAACATATTTTGATTACATGTACTTTGTAAGACACTGCAACATTTCTGGTTCACTTTGTTATTTTGATTAGGAAAAACCCAGCCCTGTCAGTCCTTCACAAAACCTTTATTGGTTCTTAAAGTGCGAATCAAAACACTCCTCTCACCACGTTGGCCAAGCCCTTCCCTTTTTAGAGACAAAGCAGCCATTTTTCCCCCAACTCTACCCTTGACTATGTTGCCATGGCAACACACATCTAGCCGGCAATTGCTTTGTTGCTGGAGAGCCTTTGTGTGTGTGTGTGTGTGTTCGTATGAAAGTGTGAATGTTTATATGGGAAAGAGTCACCAGAGTGAACATTTTTGTTTTTAAAAGCATGTTGAGGAATTTTAAATTGTGCACGCTTATTTCCACACTCAAAGAAAACAGATGTTCTTTATCTGACCTAAACAAAGAAAACAATAGTAATTATAAAGCCATCTTATTTGAAAATACAAATGTATAACTGACTCTAATGCCGAATGGAATAGCAAAGATAATCTTTTAAAATATGTTTTCAATCCGTGTTCTTTTTAAAGTAAGTCAAAATCCTCAATGTATTACAGGTGTGTGGAAAGGCCTTCAGATGCTGGAACGCCTCTCCTCCTCCTGTTTCAAATCCAATAAAATTCCATGCTGTGTTAACACGCACTGTAACACACCATGCAAACAGTAAACTCCATACTGAACCTATGAACCCTCTGCGTTTGATGGATCCATATACTCACACACTGCAAACAGTAAACTCCATACTGAACCATTGAGCCTTCCCTGTCCCCCCCCCCCCTGTCCCCCCCCCCCCCCTGTCCCCCCCCCCCAGGAGAATGTGTCCTCCAGCGGGCAGTGCTGGTGAGGAAGAAGCTGACGCCCAGGGAAGGGGGGGGCTGGTTGGCAGGCACGCTCTTTTGTACCCACTTTAGGGTGGCGTTTGTACCCCAGGATGGTCCCAAACCTGACGTGAGTGGATTTACTGCCAAATTTGACTTAATAACGTTCAATGTGTGCTTGTGTACATGTATAATGTCCTGGTGTGTGTGTATATGTGTGTGTGCTTCCGAGTACACAAATCATTTCACAGTACCTAAAAACTTTGACCTACTTTTACTAGGACAACGCAGACCCAGTGCTCCTGGGAGATCACGACGTGGCTTTGGCCTCCATAGATAAAGTTGTTGCTGGTAAGATACTCTTAGGCCTCTTGGATTCTCTGAACAGTTCGTAGCAGCTTGCTGTTCAATCCCAGTAACCGTGTGAGTGTGTCCTTGTCTGCAGTGGGTCCGTCCAGAACCAAACTTGTGACTCCAAACTCCTCACTAAAGTTCACACCTGAGGAGCTGGTGTTGTATTGTAGGGACCTGCGAGTCCTCTGCTTCCTGTTCGACCGCCTAACCCCCGACACTCAGGCGATAGAGGTGCGTGTGCCATTGTGTCTGTTTACAGGTGGATCTCTGCGTGTGTGTGTGTTTGTTTGTGTATGTTGAGGTTCTGATTTGGGGTTCATATAACACATAGCTGGCAATTAGCATGAAATGACAGAGATCCAGCTGATCTGTCTGGTGATCTGAGTCTGAGTCATTGATATGAGACAAGGTCTCCATTCTGAAAGCTGATGCACTTAGTCAGGCTGAGAAGCTGTATGACTTGTTTGGCTGCTCCTCAGATAACCTACACCATTGCCAAGACCTACCAGCCTACAAAGCCAGGGACAGTCCTCTCCTTCCAGAATGCTGCCCTGGGGAGTGTTGGTGAGTCTCCTTTCCACACACACCTACACAATCAAACGCACGCACCAACACACTTTTTAGCTTTTAACTTGAACTGATTAGCTGCGCGATTATCTGAGTGGACGAAAATGTAAACAGTTCTGAGAAAAGTCACGAGTATGGTTTAGACGTCCTCACAAGCCACCAACACACACATTACGCATGCACGAAGGACATATTATGATTCAAAAATCCATGAGACCAAAAACATTTGAGGTGTGCTGGCTAGCTTTGATAAAGATCTCAAGTGAAGAGCTATCCGACTTCTCTTCTCTTCAAAATAGGAAAACTCAGACTGAGTCATAATGGAAGCTTAACGATCCTCTTGCATCAAAAAGTGCAACCAGATGTTTAAAAGTTTTATTTTAAGGGTTTATAATATCCAGCCTCGAGTATAATTGGGTATTGTGACATTTAGTAATAACAACTACAGTACATTCATTAACTTAAAGTTGTAGACACTTCAAACACACCCTTTGAAATGCCACTACGGTACCCTTTTAACCATTTCCACTCCTATAGAAAACATATACAGTTTCACAGAGTTAATTGTTTACAGAAACTTGATACATCTGTACAATACTGTATACACTGCCATACTGACAATACAGTATGTTAGGCCAACCAGGACACAGATGCCAGTCAGCCAGATGAATAATGTAAAGCCAGCTGAAACATGTCACCAGTCCACCCCTGCTGAACCTTGTCAAAGGTTCAGATGTGGTCAGTGTGCAGTCAGCGCCATAGGCATCGCTCTGCTGACTGTACAACCACGAACCCTCAATCTTTTGATCTATTGTGAGATTTACTGTCCGGGCAAGTATAGGATGACACCTTGGTAAAATGTAATCTTAAATGCACATGGATTTTTGGAACCTCATTGTAATACCTGTAGTGACAACACTAATTACACACCAACAGTAATGACCTGGTTATTATGGTTTGGCGGTAGAAGGGTGTTTCACAAGTAAACATGTAGGGGGGATGAGGCGTTTTAGGATTGTTTATTTTTATTTTTTTATCATTGTCAAATAGTATTAGGCACTGAAGTCTTATCCAGTTCCCCTTCTTTTTATGTTTTTGTTTCCCATGCTAGACCTTAATTCACCACCTTGTTATTTTCTTCTATTTGGACTTACACTTTTGAAAGATGCCCACACATATGTCTCCTCCTCTAGAGATGAAGCAGTTTCTAAGCAACCGCAGGCGTGACGCCTCCATGAACTGGTTTGAGTGTTCGTCTGATTGGGAGCAGGAGCTGGAGAGAACTGGGGCCTGTGGCTGGAGGGTCAGCTCCGTCAACGACCGCTTTGAGATGTCCACCAGGTATAGAGACGTCCTCATTCGAGACGCTTTACTTTGCTTGTCATGGTGTTGTCTTCAAAACACACAAACTACCTTAGCTGTAGTTGTGATGAATACACCAAGCAGTAAATGTTTTTCTCAAGTACCTTCCAATGCTATTTTTGCAAGCCTTGGTCATTAGACAGATTTAACTTACTTATCTTTTGTCAATTTTCCCCTTCAGTCTGCCAAGGTTTAACATAGTGCCTCAGAAGGTTCTAGATACTGAGCTAAAGAAGACCTTCGCACACTTCAACGAGGGACGCATACCTGTGAGTGCCATCAATATCCCCCCAAATTCAACCATCCACTTTCAACAAATCACATGCTTCGATAAATGGTCTTAAGTGCTCATTTATATCTTCAAACAAGTGTTAATTATATTTGATGTTTTTTAATTATATTTGTTTGTGAATCTGGACTGCGTGAATCTAGACTGTCTGCATACTGTGTTTCAGCGCTGGTGTTGGCGCCACCCTCGGGGAAGCGACCTGCTACGGATGGCTAGCTTCCAGAACAACATCTATCACGAGAAGGATGATATCAGGTCCTGTCGTTTGTACCTCTTCAGTTGCAATCAGAGACCATTAACTTAAGATCATTAACTTCTGGCTAATTTCAATGTTGTTCTCCCATCATGGACTCCAGAATTGCTCAATTGTTGTCATGTCTGTGACAAAAAAAAGTTTGATTTTCGAACACTGTTCCCTTTGTCTCCTGCGTGCAGGAACCTGGAGTTGATCCTGTTGGGTGGCCAGTCTCTGTGTGTGGTGGTGGAGCTGGGTGAAGAGATGCCTTCACCTGCAGACATCCAGCTGTCTCACACGCGCTTGCGTGCCCTCTGTCTGGGAGGTCAGTGGCATGCTTTAAATCTGCCCCCATATATTTCACATTATGAAAATAGCATTATTAAAATCTTTCAAATGGGTTCTCTCCAGCTTGCCACAAGCTTGCTCCAGTGTTTAACTCATCCTGTCAAGTCCATAAACAGCATTTGTCTTCATGCCACCTAGTTAGACCAGGGTTGAGTAAAAAGCTAAATTAATAGCACAACTATTCTCTGTCCATCCTTGTGCTCTGTCCTTATCTTTTCATAAAATCCCGGTGCATTAGCAGCTGCCTGAATCCGGCGGGTTAGATGACCTGCAGTGTTTATGGAGGACGTAAACAGGTGTTCGTCTAATTACATGTATTTTCAATTACAATGCTACTGACACAGACAGGAAAGAGGCTGGATGTGAACCTTTAACAGCTTTGCACTCTGTCTGCTGAACACAGACAGGAATCTGTGATTACGTTGTAGTAAGACAGGTCAAAATGTGAATGATTTATTACAACATGCAAAAGTAATCATTAAGAAATGTTCTCTTATGACTCCATCGCACACTCCCTAAAAAATCTGAAATCAGAATGTTTGAATTAAGAATGTGGAATGTGGTTTTGGGGTGAAAGGGGGATGTTTTGAAAGACTCTTCTCCCAAATGCTTTGACAGTTCAAAACAAGTGTTGACAGATGGTTTTATTGTGGTTGTGTGTAGCTTCGCACAGCACATTCCATAGCTGGTTAATCCCCTTTGTAGAACAAAGACCACCGTCGGTCCCACTGCTGTCCGTCAATTTTACAAGACAGTCCTCTTCCTGGCTCCCTCTTTCTCACACACATACACACAGGAAGAACACAGAACACACACCATCCATTGTCATACCCAACATTACATCATCACCACAGCAGAAGTAGGAGAATACACGACTATATGTTTACATCTCCCAAATATATTACAATTGTAAAGACATAAGATTAATCTTATTTTCAGGAAGGTTAATATTCTTACATTTCAAGACACAATACTTTGAAGCTAGTTACGGTAGCAAGGGGGTCAGATGGCTGAGCAGTTAGGAAATTGGGCTACCAATCAGAAGTTTGCCGGTTTGATTCCCGGCCGTGCCTAATGACGGTGTGTCCTTGGGCAAGGCACTTCACCCTACTTGCCTCGGGGGAATGTCCATGTACTTACTGTAAGTCGCTCTGGATAAGAGCATCTGCTAAATGACTAAATGTAAATGTAAGGAGAACTGCATTTCTACAGAAAATGGCTGTCTAATTGAGCTGTCTCTTTTTTTTTGGGTGCTTCTTCAGACATCTCCACATCTGTGTCTGTGCCTGATGACAAATGGCTGTCTACCCTGGAGAGCACTCATTGGCTAGACTACACTAGGTAACCGTGGCTGATTAATGGGTCTGGAGTCTGGCCAATCAACCATAGTGAATGCCACAAGCCTCCATTGATTTGATTGATGTTGAATGTCACTCCACCAATATAATTATTCAGACTACCTTGATGTCCTATCTCTTACAGATTCATCTTTGTCTCTGACACCTGCATATTATACACTTCATAGTAATCTTGATACATCTCCATTAATAATAAGAAATGTTCAAATAAATACACAACTGTACCATTGATGCAGTTAAAGTCTTAAACATGTAGACACCGAGTGCAGTTCTAGTGTATTCTGTGTGTAGGAAGAACAGGAGGAATATATCCCATTAAGGGTGTTAACCTAAACTCTGTTGTCATTCTCTCTCTTCTTCTCCATCTCTGTCCCTCCCCTCTTCCTCTCCTCTCAGGTGCTGTCTGAGGAAAGCAGCTGAGGTGGCCTGCCTGCTCCGAGGCGGTCACCTGACCGTGGTGCTGCAAGGTAGGTGTCACGTGATGTGTCGGGGGCCATCTCAGATGATTCAATCCATTCATTATTCACATCCTTCTCCTCATTAAAAGCGTATTAGGGCTTACCCTGAAGGAGTCTCATACCAGTGCTCTCCAATACACCGACAGCACTTTCACAACTGCTTGCATTGTTGTGGTTGTGTGATGCTGATGTAGTACATGGGTTTTCTTTCAAGCAGTCGGGGCTTACTGTAGTACTATACTAAAATGCTGGAAAACACCTTTGCTCATTCAGATTATGTCTGGAATGCTGGTTGCTTGTCCTTCGTGAGCTATTGTTGTTCCAAACACGGCAACAATGTGTGGTAGCATTGTTTGACAAAAACACTTTCTCTCTAGCATAAGAAGTTCTCAGGAAAGAGCAACGCTGCCTAGTACGTAGTGTAAGAAATACTCATCTTATTTTTAAATGATGACTTCAGTTGTTTAGTATTTG
Organism: Hypomesus transpacificus; assembly: GCF_021917145.1. NCBI lineage: Eukaryota > Metazoa > Chordata > Actinopteri > Osmeriformes > Osmeridae > Hypomesus > Hypomesus transpacificus. The sequence goes on from NC_061061.1 coordinate 14,525,525, forward strand.
CTGTCAGCAATCTAGTGAGCATATGTCTGTCTGCATACTTAATCACAAGAAGATGTTTGAGAAGTATTTATTGTGTTCTTGAAATTAAATATATGACAGCTGGTATCTACTTTCCTTTGATATTGTTGTTGCAGTTGAAGGCCTTTTCAGTCAGGCCCAGCCTGGCCCTGCCTTTTCCTTCTTGTTATGAAATACGCTGAACTTGGATGTTGGACTTGGATAGTATACATATTTTATCATACACTTGGGTGTATTCCTAAGAATGAATAATAACAATAGAAATACAAAATGTATTCATTAAGCAGGCGCCTTTCTCCAAAGCAATACACAGCATAGATTTTTTTTTTTTTATCACCCATAAAAACGGCATTGTACAGACTCGCATACTGGCTTTTAGCAGCAATAGCAACTCCATGCTGGGTATGGTAAACACACATCCAAACCCCATGCAGCCGCCACATGTGAATTGACTGCTGATGGTCTGTTTTCTATGCTGTTGTTGTCTGTGTACAGAGGCGGAGGACCGGGACATGAACTGTGTGGTGTCCAGCCTGGTGCAGGTGATGTGCGACCCCCACAGCAGGACCAGGGCAGGCTTCCAGGGCCTGGTCCAGAAAGAGTGGGTCATGGCCGGACATCGTTTTTACAGCCGCATCAACTACAACCGGGACAGCGACAAGGAAGAGGTTGCTAAAAAAAAGTCCATGTTTTCAATGGCTAGTATTTGAGTGAATAAAACCTTTTTGGATATCTAATTCTCTTTTCGCCCTTCACCAGGCTCCAGTTTTCCTGCTCTTCTTGGACTGTGTGTGGCAGCTGTGGTCTCAGTACCCCTCCCGCTTCCAGCTGACCAGTGACTTCTTGCTGGCCCTCCACGACAGCGTCCACCTGCCCCTCTTCAGCAGCTTCCTGGCCAACTGCCAGAGGGAGAGGTGCAAACGCACCCAGGTAGTCTAGCGAGTTCCAGCAAATCTCTTCATAACTACACTGAAGCGTCACAATCTGAGTCTTATGTATTTTGGGGTGTGATGGGAAATTTTAAGACCTTGAATTTCGTACATACCAGTAAAGATTTTTCAGTAGTACAACTCTCAAACCTGTGATTCAAAAGTTCCCAAATAATTCTCTTCTCTTTAAAAAAAATTGTATTTCTCCACTCCGCCTACAAAGAACCTGTCCCAGAGTTACACCCTCGTCAATGGCTGGAGAGACGTGCTTCCCCGAGGCTCTTCCCAGGACACCTCAGACCCCCCTCTGCCCCCCGTGTGGGACTGGGGCCTTCAGTACAGCAGCCAAAGGCGGGCACGCTTCACCCAGCCTGTGCCCCCACCCACACCGCCCCCACCCATACTGAATGGCAACCTTAACACCAACCCAGATGCACACAGGGTAGGGATGGCATAGAACGGTTTAGAATGCATCCTGATTCTCAGAAATCCATGCTGCTTGACCCTTGTGCCTGGTTCACACTATTGCGCATTAGTCACTGTATGGCTCATATCCGTTTTGGAAATGAGCCTCAGCAGCTCCTAAGATAGAAGTTGTATGGATTGTCTTGAACAGAAATGTCTATCATGTGAGGTTTTTCAAACTCTCAAAAGAATAACCTTCCGGCATATACGACTTTTAAGACTTGAGCATGTCATAGACTTTTTCCCCCTAGACAATTGGCTTGCTTAAAATCTCACTGAACACGTGTGCACCTTGAATTACTGCACCCCCTTGTGGTAGACACCCAGTACCACAATGTGTTATTAATAGACAAAACACGAGCATGCTGCCTCAAACACTGCCATGTCAAAGTGGTGCCAAGTCACTGATACATTCTTCTGCCCTCTCCCTCTGGTCCTACACTCTTTCTCCCCCTTTCATTCTTTCTCCCTCCCCATTTCTCCCTCAGCTCGGTGACACCATCCCAGGCTCCGTGTTCCAGCTCTCCAAAGGCTCCTTCTCCTGTCCTGCCAACCTGCTTCCCTGGCGTAGTGGAGGCAGCTCAGGTGTTTACCGGAAGAGCCACCGAAGGGCACCCTCCTCTGAGAACCTGCCTGGCCTGGAGAGGCTGCTGAAGGCTTGGGCCCTCACAGAGCTCCCCCACAGTCTCCCCAGCACCATCACCACCGGGCCCCTGGACCCATTTGAGCCCCTGCTGCCCCTGCTCCTCGGACCCTGTGTTGGGGTGTGGAGAGACTGCTACCTCCGAGGGGCACTTCATGCACAGGTCCATTTTCTCTCTACGTTGTTTGGTTCAAACAAATTCAAAAGAGAAGAGGTGTGCGCTGTTGGATGGGCCTTGTCTTTCTGCAGTGGTCTGAATAATAGGCCTGTTGGAAATAAAAATAGATAGCTATTGTATGTTTTATATTACTGATTATAAAGCAGGCGCTTATGAAACCCATGATTGGCAGTTCATTCATGTTTATCATGCAAAAAAATAAAGCTTTGTGTCCCTCAAAGCTTTGAAGTGTTGTTACCATGGTGATCTTGGTGTTTTTCTTATTTTGGTGAGAACCGATGGTTCAATGGTAGCTAAAAGACAGAATAGAACAATAATGGGTTTCATTTAAAAACCTCCTTGCTAGCCTTGAAACTGTACTAACTGAAGTCATTGATTAATTTGTGGATGGACAAATTCACTTAAATTCCACCCTGCTGTGTAATTCCCAGGCATTCTCCCACCCTATCTCCTCCAACACACATCACCCTGTAGAGCAGCTGGCCTGGGAGGTACAACAACTCCAAGACAAGCTAACATCAGCCTCCACTGCCGGGGAGAACCAACCTCTTAAGAGACCAGAGCCCCGAAGGAAAGATACCAACCTCAACCAGAACACCAACAACGGCACATTCCTTTTCCCCGCTTCAAAACCGCCGGGCCCAGCCACGGCCAGACCAGCGCCCCCAAGTTCCAACCACCAGACCAGGGGGCCTCCTCCCTCCACGGCCCCACAGTCGAGGCCTGGTCACAGGGAGAGCAGCAACAAGCACACCTTCCTCTTTGGTCAACCCTCAGACGCTCGTCCAGATCAACGCTACTTTCCTGCACCTAATAATGCCAAGTTTCCCAAGAGCAATGGATCTTCACTTGGTTCTTGAGCTCCCCTCATCGGTTAGCACCTATGGTCCTATCCCAGTCTCATGCATTTCTATTGGCTGTGAACTGTGATGAGCTCGTTCACAGGAACACCCTGAAACTCATGACCCCCTTCCCTCGACACTGAAGATGTGATTTCTCTGCCTGTCACAGCATAGTGAAGTGACTGTTAGGTGAAGAAGAACAGGGTGTCTGTTTAAGGCAGGGAGGATGACAGCAGTTGTAAGACAGTGTTTAGCTCAAAGCTAAAGACAAGATTTTCCAGTTTTTGTTCCTGTTGGCCACTGAATAATGTAGTTACTGTTTTCATGAGAAATATTTGGAAATGCAAGCTACAACCCCAAATAAGGCCACATAAAGTACAAACAGAAACCATAAAAATGTGTTCAAAAGCCATGTGAGTTAGCTTTTGATAAAAAATCCAGATTTTTGACCAGATGGCCTAATAATGTCGCTTTGGAAGTCGCTTTGGATAAAAGCGATGTAAATGTAAATAATGATCTGTTTTAGCATCAAAGGATACTTTGACACATATGTCAAATACCAGTTCAACCCATAACAGTGTTACAAAAAAGCTGATGGCCAAATGCTAAGAAGAGACATTGGTGTCACCCACAAACATTTTTAACTTGGCATTGTGTCCAGCAAATCTGATCTAGAATTTGGGGCATGAAAGCTATTTTGGTACTGCTCTCATATCCTTCTACTTTGGTCTGCTAGAGGCCTAAATTCAGTTCTAACTGTTACAATGTATTAGCCGGTGTGTGTGTGTGTGTGTGTGGCACAATGTACACAATGACTGAGTAGGTATCCATGACTGATGAGGTGTGATCATGACTTACATTTCTAGATGTTCTATGTGGCATCTTTATTGAGTATTATGCAGAAAGTATTATCGACCTGTTTTGTTTATATGACTGTTGATAGTGTAATAATAAGAAAAAAGATTTAGAAATGGACCAGGATATCTTTTTGTTAATCATGCTTGTATGATGGTTGATACTTATAATTACAGTATTTGTCATTTGGTACTGTTAGGAATTATCAGTAAGGGAATAATTGTTGTCTTGGAACTGTAAAAAAATTACATGTAATATACTTTCATCTTTTGTTCTGACCGCTAGTTTTATAATGCAAATACCATTTCGGTGTGTAATATTACAAACAGGAATCGGTACGAAGTGTCGGGGAATTTTGTATTTTGCATTATATCATTACTATGCAGCAAATACATTGGCATCCCATAAGGTTGTGAAAATGCATCTTCATTTTAACACAGCTCATTAATTTTTCTTATGCATGCACTTAATGTATATCAACTGAAAACAGACTTTTTTGTAAATGATAGCAGTGCTTTTGCCTTGTTCTTCCATGGAAAAAACACAAGCTTAAAAAACACTTTTACATGAAGTGAGCTACAAGAATACTTAGTTTATGATTCCAAAACTTTAGGTAAAACCTTCCTAGTTCAAGCATCCGATTACCACTTGTAGCCCAACGGCCTACATTATAACATTATTGCAATACTTTAGTATGTATTAAATGTTCATTTGCCAGTTGTACATATTTTTTGTATCTGCATGCTTTTGTCTAAAATATCTTTATTAAAAATTGTATGATTTATTCTCAAGTCTCCAAACCCATCTTTATATTTGGTACAAATAAACTTAGTTTCCATTTAAGAGAAGCACCCTTACTGACAATCTTTATTTTTTCTGCAAAATAAATATTTACATTAAGATTTAACAGCACTTTACACATAACATAGGAGTGTTCAATATATCTTCTATCCGATAAAATCCATAATCTCCATGTACACGCACATGAAGAAACATTGAAATAAGATTTTTTTTCTTTGTGTACTTTCACAACAAATGAACAGTTTTAAACGGTCTGACACAAACTTACATGCGTTTTCCACTATCTTAACTATTGCAATTAAAATGTTTATAGATTAACCAAACGAGAGAACTAAAACAGAACAAAAAGCTGTTTGCTGCACTCAAATATTATTGATCAAAATGTATGAGAAACGAATTATATTCATAAACCTTAACTTGTCACACATAAATTGGCTTATTTCTCATCAGAGAAGGCTAATACATAGTCAGGACTTTGCTAGTATTAAAAGGTGACCTCAACACTACCCCCACCAACTCCCATGCTCTTTGACCACTTGCTGATGCTGCAGCATGCCAAAGGGGCCACAGAAGTACCCTGAAGAGGAAGGATTCAGTTCTCCGAGCTGACGGAGAGACTTGCACATGGGACAAGGGTAGTCGGAGAGACCCTCTATGTCTTCAAAGGCCAGGTTGACTATCTGGTCAGTGCAGGGGTCGCAGTAGAGATGGCCACAGGATAGGCGCTTGAGCCGGGCCTCGTAAGAGATGCAGCACTGGCAGTGGGGGAGGTCAGGTCCCAAGGAGAGCGAACCTGTCAGTGAGCTACTTTCTATACTGCCTGCTTGGCTGGTGCTCAGCTTGGTGGGAGACCTGGCGGAATGAGGTGGGGAGGGATTGGTTAAGGGACTAAACAGTATGAGATGCTTTAGGGTAAGATCCAAGAAATAAACGTTCTTCAGGGAAATCCCCAGGAGTTCTAGGAATACTGTCTGGACAACCGCTTCTTACAGATTTTTTTGTTGGCTGCTTTTTTGCATTGACTGATTATTATAATAGGCGTACAAAGTATAATTCCCAACTATTTACATTTAAGTCTAGGAACCTAAAACATGATAAATACATAACTTTAGCTTCAAGGTCATTTAACTACTTCAAAATTCAGAAATTTCTGAGAAATTTCCCAGACAAAAAGGAAGGTAGCCTAGATTATGCTTCACAACCCTGTTGTCATAACAACATAGCCTACATGAGGGTTATTTTCCAATGGAGCATATTGTCGGCTTCAATAGTTTGCGTACTATGACAGCAAAATACAAGTAAAAAACTAAATAACATAACAAAGGAAATGCCATTTTTTCCAACATGTATGGTAGCATATGAAAGTGAGACTGGATTTGCATAAATTATCTTACAAATTATATTCAACCATTTTGGGAATTTTCATACCTTGAAGATGTCGAATCTTTAAAACAATCGAAGCTCAGAGCGGTTAAGATTCTCCAGATAAAGTCCATCCCCGTGCCTCTCATGGTAGTGCCAATATTTCAGCAACCTGGATTTTGTTTAACATCTTCTTCGCGTTGGTAATATTACAGGCTACATTTTTCCTGCTAATTATCAAACCCAAACCACCACGCTAACTGTGCCATCCGCTATCAAGGGGGCGTTTGTAGACAATACTGGCCCCTTGCGCCGGTATCAGCTAAAATAAATTAGCGTATTGAACAAGAAAAGCCAGTTGCTTTCGATTGTGTGCGTTCCCCTACCTGACACCTATCCTTGGCATGGCCAAGATCCAAAACTACAACACTTGCAGCTGGAGTAATTACTTTCTAGCAATCAGTGTGCACGCGACGCACGTCGGTTTGATCAAATACGGTTTAAATACATTTTGGTCATGTAGCCTACCAATTCGTACATTTTCAAGATTTACCCGCAAACTGCATAACACAAAATACATGTAACATGCATGCATGTTTCAGCGTTTGTGATTTTAAGTGGAATTTTTGGTCATGGTAGGCTAAAACGAGAGATTACATTTTTAAAAGCACAGGGTGGCGATATACACCTATTAACGACTATGGGCTCTATTTTTAACTCCAAATGTTCAGATTTGTATTTATTTGTTATTTCATTTGGTGGTTACTGCCTAAGTCCAAACATATATTTTAACAATGATGGAACTGTAGCCTTATAGTAGAATGAGATCCATATTACACATGATCTCATCAGAAACACAATAAGGACATCGTGGAGGTACATCTAGTAAATCCTGTGTCTGTCCCCCTTAACCCAGAAAATATATTATTTTATAGATACAAAAACATGTCTGAGATATCATTAATGCTTTAAAGACAATACAATATTGGACTGTGATTTCAAAAATAAAATAAATACCCTGCACACTAAAATACAATCTAATATATTTAAGATACCGGTCTGGGTTGTTTTATTTCTTTGTTAGTATGGTAATCTTTTCTGTCAGTTCTGTGGATCTCGCACAAGCCATTCCATCTGCTGACTGGTTTGGGGGCAATTTGTGCAGCTGTGAGGGAGTGTTCATCAGGTCTGTCAGTTCCCTAACAGGTTCCTCACAGGGCAATGGGTTATTATATATATATGTTGCTCCTCCTCTCTCCACTGGAGCTTGGGCCATCTGTAGAAATTACTGCGATTCAAGATGGCTCATCCCCGTTGGTCATGTTCTAAAGCACCTTTAATTGCAGAGTGTGTGTTCAGAATGTAGAGTATATGAATTGGCATCAGACACTAATGTTCTGCTGTTTACTGAACAAACTATAAAGTGTGTGAAGTGTGTGTGTAAATATCTGTATGTGTTATGCTTTTATTTAATAGTGGATTCGAATTATTCTATTACCATGAGGATTGGGTAGACCAGACTCTTTGTGTTGCACCATAGGCTCACAGCAGGCGTCTTTCTTTTAATGCAAGTCATTAAAACCCCCCAGCACGACCTCCCTGATGAAAACAGGAGAAAAATCAAAGCACTCACAGAGCACTACTTCTGTTCTGACGTTAAATGCGTACAATTCAAGATGGATTGTGATGCAGTTCAAGCGAGGACTCACATTTCAATCTCAAATGCGTCCATTTCACCTCAGTGTCAGTTGTGAAACATTATGAAGAGAGCTTATGTCTGTTGGCTTTTGACACCACCTTTCAAACTACTTAGCAACGAACTATGCTGAATTGGAAGTCAAGTAATGTGTTTGTAACATATTCCACAGTCCACGTCTGCCTTGGTGGCTGAACAAAGTGATGCCAGGCAGGGCCTTGTACTGACGTCTACTGACTTAGAACATCAAAGAGGTTAGGACAGGAGTAGCCTTCTGTGGGGTGGTCAGAAGGTTTTCCCTGCATCACCATCAAATCATCTGTCAACCTAAATCACTCTTTTATCTTCCTTCCTATTTAAAAACAGGGCATGAGATTACAGAAGGAATTGGGTACTGTGACTAACAGATACTGGCCTCAGGACTGGTCCAAACTGCAGCTGGTCAATATATCACTCTAATAGACAATGGCAGTTAAAAGCCTGAAGGAACATTGGCATGGCGTCATCTGGACCCAGATCATGATAGAAGAGTGGCAGTTGGCTTGGTGACAGGTGATAGGACATGCAGTTGGGTTGGTGTTTTTAGATAGCACTATGGGGTAAAATATACTCCAAAATCTTGGAGTGGTGGCTCCAGCAATGTTGTGTCTAGCACTGAGGTGAATCCTAATATTATCATCCTAATATTAATCAAATATGATCTGATGGATTAACAATTGATAGGATGTATACAAAATATGTAATGCATACAGAATCTTATTGTAGCCATTGCTACTTTACTTGAATCATCCAAATCAATGTCACACACACTAGGAAATGTTCATGGCCAATTATAGACACGAGCTGCAGCACGTGTGGGGAGAGGCATCTCGTGCACAGCTCATTGCACCAACCATTTGGTGCATATGGCAAAAATGACAGTCGAATCCATTTGCCATCAATAGAAATGCACATGTTATATAGCCTGCAATCCATTTCACAATATTACAGCAATAACATATAGTAGGCTATACTACCACTTTATTTGAGAGTCAAAGTAGAAGTCTTTGATATTCACTCGTTCACCGTCAAGTAAACACTGGTCCCCTCTCCCAGAATGGTGTGCGCGAGAAGAGAAATGGAAGTAAAGAGAGGAGGGGGACGCTTGAAGAAGGATGCTGTGTAGTAGGGTTGCGCTCGTAGCCTACTACGTCAGCCATCCTGGTGCACATCACAGGGACTGGGTGAACAGCCACGGACCAATTTTCAGTCAACCGGATTTTACATCTTTTGCTTTTTGACGGAGTGCCATTCTATAAAAAAAAGACATATATAAATCAAGGTTTAACACCTGAAACACCTTGATCTCATTTCACTCAAGGTAAGGATTTGAATTCGTCGTTTTCATATAATGTTGTGTACCTTGCTTGCTGCGTTAATATGTATAACTAGGCCTACCTCTTTTAACATAATGTGATTATGAGCTCTTATAATTCTCAAGTGTTAAAAGAGAGTTAAGAGGATAACGTAGCCTTTTATGAGCGGTACAAATACAGCAACCTTCGACCGGTCCAATATGGACCACCACCCTCCTTTCAACATGAACCAATCGACCTTACAAATGTCAATTGAAGATATGCTACACATCAGCTGTACACATCTGCGTCGAAACTAAACACAGGCATTAAGAATTAACTGAATATACCAATAAACACCCCTTGTCTTTTTTTCTGTGCCCCGGGGGTCTCGTGCGTAAGAAACATCAAGTGACATCACAGCCATTTAGGTTAGTCTACAACCATATTTTAAAACGGGGATTACCTGATTAAATGACACAGTAGATTCTACAGCAATAATAGACCATTTGGAGGTGTTATACACAGATCCTGTAATTCAATTGATGGGAAATTGCCATTCGTCTAAAATTGCCCTCATCCTTCTTTCTCTACTGCTGCTCTAATATATTCACCCCTCAGACGACCGTTGAACACCGGTATTTTTGTAGTCTACATTCATCGAATGAGAGAGTGGCACTAGGTTTTGTCCGCTTATTGTGTTGCGTTTTTCAACGCGCCAAAATGACCTTGCAGAACTCTCACTCGCCAGGGACATACGACGTTATGCCAACATTTGACAATCGTAGGCTGTTGCTCAACGAGAACATTTCTTATTTTCATGTTTTCTTTACATACTATTGGTGCCGTAGTTCTGTCACAATGACCTTGCCACGGGAAAGTAAAGCTACGATCAATTTACGGATGGGTTGATTTAATGGGATACTTAAATATAGGCCTGTGTTTATGAGCTCAAACAAGTAACCAACCCGCGTCCGCAGCCCATGACCATGACCTAGGCGTCTTTTATTTTTAAAACGGTTAGGCTATCGTATTAAGACAGCCTTTTTGCATTGGTATATTGCACAAATTATGCTCATTAGCTACACCCAGTCCACTAAAATGTATATTCCAATCTTGGACAGTGCTAATCCACAGTATTTCAAGTATTATTAAGTTACATGTATTTGATTAAAAAAAAACATACCTCTGCATTAGTTTCTGCACTTTTTAGGCCATGACAAAACTCCCAAATAGACAGGTATCATTGATGTTTCCAATAGGCTGAGACATATTTCCCAGACACTTACTGTTGCTTTTGCTGTTGCCCTGTTGCAATACCACCTTGTTATTCATAGTGTTACGTGAGGAATTTTCTTTAACCATGCACCTACTTCTTTGTCAGTCCATGGTTTATTTGTCTACTTTGATGGTGCCATATTGTTCCTTGTAGGGTAACCTTGAGTGTACTCATCATATGGTTTGTATTGTGTACTATAGGTGTTGTGCATGATACACACCATCTGTATCGAGTGTTGTGTACACAGACTGAATACATTGTGAATGACATGATATAGCCAAAACACTCTTCTCTGTGACTGATTATCTTCATTGATTAAGTTATTTACCATTCTACCATTAACCTTTTTCAAATTGGAATACACCTTGTTATAGCATTACAGTATACAGTGGCACAAATCAATCGGGGTTGTGAAGGATCAAGATGTCTTTCTGGCAGCAACAAGGGATACCAAGTAATGAATCAGATTTAAAGTTCCCTTATACAAGAAGTGTCATCACTCCTAAATACTGCTTCAGCTTCGACACTTAGCCTCAAAAGGGGGGGGGGGGGGCAGAGAGAGAGAGCGAGAGAGAGAGCGAGAGAGAGAGAGAAGGTGCTGGTCTGTTTGGTGTTCTCATTGTCGGCCTGCTACCCTTGATGATTAGGCTGTGCTCTGGGCCTGCCACCGAGATTAGCCTTGTCACAAGTCCCAACTCGCCGCTGCAGAAGGAAGGAGCGCTGAAGCTCAGTGAATTAACAGAACCCATAAAATAACCAATGAAACAGCCCATCTCCTTTAATCTAGTATCTACAGCTCTATATTAATGTCAGTTTGACTGTAGGTGCTATCACATAAACACAAACTAAAGCTCTCCTGCCGTCTATCACCAACTACACTATTTAGAATGACCAGGCAGATTCAACATAGTTACTTGACTTTGCTGTATTGGTGATGGAGCTAATCGATTGCCTTTCCCATCCGGTGTCCTGAAAGATGCAGGGTTGATTAATGATTTGTGTCTAGCACACAACCATCAATCTTTGAATGACAGAACATTTGCTTTCCAGCAGCGGTCTCATTGTTATGTCATTTCCTGTAGCTCACAGCACAAATCAACAGAATTTTCAATTGTAAAAATTTAAGCGGTTCTAGAAACACCTAATGTCACACAACAAACATCTCCAGTACATAAGAAAAAGAGAACGTTACGTACAGAATTAGAAATGGTCTAATTGCACACAACTCTAATGGACTACATTGCAACTGAATATCTTCAATTGTTAACGGAAGACTACTTGCTATAGAGTCCATATAATGTAGTGGTAAGAATGTCTGCATAGTGAGGCCAGCATCATGATCTCTTCCTGTAATCCCTGCTGCATATTCTTGGTTCTGTTGGAGAAATTCCTCTCTGGTGCAGCACTGCAATGTGCCATTCTCTATATGCTCATGTTAACAAACTTTACCTTTGGTGATTTGGCCACCATGTTATTATTATTATTGCAAGTCGCTCTGGATAAGAGCGTCTGCTAAATGACTAAATGTAAATTCAAAAGCAACCTACTTTGAAGGCCTATTTTAAAAGGATAGCTATGAAAATCAGATATGAGACTAGGGGTTCCATCCAAACCTGTCACACACAAAACATGTGATCTGATGTGATACCTGTTCAGGAAACTCCTATTCCCTTTCTGCAATGTTTTCGTTTTTGAGTATTCCAAGCAGCAGTTTTGCCACTTAAAGTAGAGGTCCGATTTTCATTATTTGCCTGCGAGCATTGATCCAGCTTGAATCTGCTGATTTGTTCACTTTAATACTTACATAAAAAGTATAGCACAGATTTGGATCAACCATAACTTTGTTCATGATCACCTTTCCTTTAATATACATTTGTATTTTTGTTTTTGTATTCAAATATGTCATTTAGTATAAACCTGTATAGGCAGTTTGATTACTAGTGCAGCGAAATAAGGAAAAACTACTGCTGCTTTTCTGTCCACTAAATAAAACTAAAAGAACTAATGTGTTGGTCAGTGTTTATTATGTTATTGTACATGTGCCATTTCTAAAATAGGAAAACAATATTGTGAATATAATATTATTTTCCTGCCAAAAAAAAGATTCCCAGTAGTAGCTTTTTCCATTTTGCAGTGAGTAAACCAAAATGGCTGCAGAGAGTATGACACACTGCTTGACATGGTGTTGCTAACTGCTGTAGCGCGACCGGGGTGACTGTGTACACTGAGAGATCCCACACAAGGGACGCTGACGTGACTCACTTAAGGATTCTATCCTACAGGGGACTCCTGTATGCTCGGGCTGTACTAAGTCTGGATGGGGTGGGGCTTGAATGAAAAGCCTCCCCCTCTGTTTTGAGCTGTTCTGTCCTTATCCAAGGGTGGTCCGTACGGCGTTGAAGCTGGCAGGGACACAGTGTATACAAGTATAAATAGAGAGAGCCTTTTCCTGTGAGACTTCGACCCAGGTATCTCACCACCACAAACTGAATTAATTTTTTCAAGGTCCTGTCGCTGGGAGTTTATCACCCCGCTTGGCCGTATATCATCACTGAGGGATGACTTGGCTGTCCTTGTGGCCAGAAAACTGAGCATGAATAATTGATGGCCGTTTCAAGTCACTCAGCCCAGCTTTTAAGGTTTACACTAAATTATCTTGTAACTGAATGATGGAGGAAGAAAACTAGTTTGATAAACCAAATTTTCTACCCGAAAATATGAGTATAAACTCCTACATTGTGTTTGGCTTTGAATGGAATAGATTGATATGATTGATATCAAGGGTGCGTGGGTTCGTGTGTGCATCCCTGAGGAGCCTTCAGACCTCTCTCCACATGCCTTACTACTTTCCTCCACCTACAGTACCTTTCTTTAACGGTAGTCAAGACTTGTCATGGTGCTCATCTGCACGTGTTATGGTGCAGTCGAGCCATCAGGAGAGGGACACGTAAACATAACCCTCGTCCTTCGTCTGAGCGTGTCCATATGGTGGCCAGGGAGCGTGGAACCAGCGTAGGTGTTTGTTGAATTAGTTGCAATTCGTTTTTCAACAGATTGTGTGCCAGCAGAGTGGTGAGTTGGCTTAGCATGGTGTGCTGCTGCACACATAATGTCACAACCATGCCAAGGCGCATGAACAGAACACATGCAAACCCACATACACACACACACACATTTTACTTTGAGTGCGATCATAATAGAGATGATGACAACATCTGCAACCTCAAAGCACGTTCTGTTGCCCCCCACCTCCTGTAGCTGTTTACAGAAGTATACTTCAACCCGTTCTTCTCTATTGTTCCTTTGGTTTCTTCGACACGTTAACTGCCTCCAATATGAACAAACTCATTCGTATCAAACACATGCCTCAAAAATCATTGGCCTCCCCAGCTCCAACCTCTCAGACACCAACAGCAAAGCCATTACAGGCAGAACACGAACCATTGCACATGACCCCAGGCACTCCCTAAAACCATTATTTGCACTGCTTTCATCAGGTGGCAGGTACAGATCCCTGGCCTGGAAACGGGCATGCTATGACTAGGGAGTCAGATGGCTGAGCGGTTAGGGAATCGAGCTATTAATCAGAAGGTTGCCAGTTCAATTCCTGGCCGCGTCAAATGACGTTGTGTCCTTGGGCAAGGCATTTCACTCTACTTGCCTCGGGGAATGTCCCTGTATTTACTGTAAGTCGCTCTGGATAAGAGCGTCTGCTAAACAAAAAAAGTTTTGTACCCTCTGCCATGACATCATAAAACAAAATACCCTGGTAACTTATATATGGAAAATTGCTATAGGTTTATCAGTATGTGTCATTTAGTTTTGTTGTGTTGACTGTATCTATGTAATCTACGTGTTTATGTGAGGCACTGAACAGACTGGCAACAAAGTTACTTGGAAAAGGGCAATATAGAATAAATCTATTTATAAATCTGTTTTATAAAGACACTTTTGCCTCATAAATTAGATACTTTAGCTTGTTTACTTCATATTCTGATTTGGCATAATGGGTATTCCCAGAGTCTGTATTCTGGACACCAAACTGTTGACGACATTTTCTTTTGTGTTTCAGCTCATTAGTTGTGAGTTGTTGCTGTGGTTACAGCTTAGCTGAACTTGAGGTGCACTTCTGTGGACTATAGCGTGGATACTGACTCATCAGACCCTGGAGTGGCTAAACTTGTTTCCGGTGGTTTCCAGCCACCATTTTAAAACTGTTTGTAGCCAATGATCCACCTAATGACCTCATCATTGGTTGAAAATCTTTTTTCTACAGTACTGTGGCTAAGGCTGGTAATGAACGCTTGAAATTCTCCTTGATTGACTTAGAGATTGCACCAATCTAAGGTGTTGAATAAATCTAGTCAATGCTGCATTTCATTAGCAGCTCTGCGCTTGCCGCCATGGTGACTCACCCTCTAGAACCTTCTCTCCACTTCAAACACAGTTACCTTCTGCCATCTGAAGTACCCTGATGTGCACACCTGTTCAGCGATATGCAATTTAAGTCTTCAAAACAATGTTTGCTATATTCTGAATACTAAACCCCAGTTTTCTATACATGCTGTGCAATGTATGGACACATATAGATTTAGCAAACACAACACTTATGTTCAGAATAAGCTATCAAAAAGGGACCAAGTATGGCGTGACAGTCAGTGTCCATTTCAGTCTGTTGCTATGTACCTGGGATCAGACGAATAAGCCACCCACCCTAACAACCACATGGGAGCCGTTACAGACGTTTGTAGTTGTTTGAAATGGCAGACGGCCAATACAAAAAGGGTGATGTGATGCAGGTGTCAGATTAGATTTATGTGTGTGTGTGTGTGTGGAGGGGGGGGGGGTGTATGTGGGTGTGTGAGAGAGACAGAGATAAAGCGTGAAAGAGTGAGAGAGAGATGAACAGTTGGGGTATTATTAGCAGACAGAAGTGAGTCATCCATGTTGATAATTGGATGCTGCTAATTAATGGGATGCGACTTTAAATGAATGCATTTACCATCTTTGATCTTCTAGACGTTTCTTTTTTGCATATTTTTCCCATTCGTGGCTCAACACCTCACAATTCATTTTGTAGACACTACCTGTCAAAGACTATATTTGTCGTAAATGGTTAGCGTATGTATATATTTTCTACTTTTACTTGTGGTCATACTCACAACATTGATTTATTCTGCATTAAACTAACCAAATTATTTTATACACTCCTTCCATTCCCTGGGGCTGCATCCTTGTTAATATGCAAGATACTTGAATCACACACCCATACTGCAGACCCATCATAGCATCAGTTATCAGCTTCTCTCAATTCTCCATTGGTTGACTTGCCCAGTCTCACTGAGCAGGTGTGACCCAATAGCAATAGCTCATCCTTCTGTCAAAAGAGCCAATCAGCTGCCAGAGCATAGCACAATCTGTTTCTGACGTGTCGTGTGCATATGTAAGAGAGAGGGAGAGGGAGAGAGGGTGTACGTGAGGATTCTTTTGCAGACAGAATTTCTAATGGCATAGAATTCTTTGACGTTCCATATTTGAGTCCTTTGAATAAAGCATGATATAAGCATGAGATCAACCTGAAAAGACCTCTTTCTCATTCAACTCTGCTGAGCTTGATTTAAATGTTGGCTAATCTCAGTTGGTTTATTAAAGACCGTGTCATCATTGTGGATTTCTTATAAATTACCTTATCGTTTGCCATGCTTCTCTTGATAAACAGACTTGCCATACTTAGATGGCATCGTCTAACACAGGTAGCAATACCATGGGTAGATAAGCAATGCTGTCAAGGAAATTATTTCAACCATGGATTCCAAAAAATTCTCTGTGGTATCTTGTCAAAGCTAGTTTATTCAGAAGTCATGATTGGAGTGGTGGAAGGAGAGACTTGCTCTCTGTGCCTCTGTGTACTAGCTGGTGTTTTTCCTTTTCATTCATTTAAAATGGTTGGACTGTTCAATTGCTGCTGACTTTTCCATTTTATCTCCTGCATCTATTTTGTATTTCTATCAGAACGGTAATTCAAACAAGTAAACTCGGTTTAGGGTTTATCTTCTCCTCCCAGTCCATGTTCAAATGACCACCTCTAAGCAATCAGAATGCGTCTCCACCCTACTTCTGAAACAATGATGTTTCCAGCTGTCAATCAAATGCAAAAATTTACTTATTGATTTATCTAAAGTCCACACCATTAGAATTGGCAAATTGAACAACAAACTGCATTCAAATATTTGTGGGATTATGACAAATATGTCCACCAAGGTTGTACAACCAATATAGTTTTGTTTAAAAAATGTATAGTGATTGTGAAATTCTATATTTATAATTAGCTCATTTGTCTGATGTAATTTAACAGCCTTTTCTGAATAACAAATATAGCCAATGCTTTTTTCTTTAGTGTGCCAACTGTCTTACATGCTAGCTAGATAACATTACCCTAGCTTCAGGGAGGGCTACTTCCTGTTTGACCCTACTCTTTTGTCGGCCTGCTGTTAGCCTGCCCTAAATTGTGCGTGTGTGTGGAGAAGCTCTACAACCAACCCTGTGGCATCTCTTCAGTTCACTAGAAGGAAACTGGATTACATAATTAAGTCTTTCATCAATGGCAAACGACAGCTAAGGCTTTCTGGCTGGTCTCTCAAAACAGTTCATTTATTATCAATTTACACTTCATTAAAAATGCCAGGATAGTTAGGAGATGGGCTTCATTTTAGAATAACTGTGCTATCCCATCAACATTATTGCGGTCTGTTTAGTATTAAGCCTCTCTTGTTTACTGTGTGAGCATAATCATTGATTGCTTGTTACGACTGAATGGCTTTATCACTTCATGATAGACAACTAATGGTGTAACTCTGTATACTTCTGTAACTGGTAATATCACACCTGTTCTCCTTGTATCTGGTGCATATAGTTCTTCTGATTTACCATCAAATCTCCAAGGCAGCGATTGTGAGGTCTTGCTAAAACCATCTTACCCAAGTTCCTCTATGTTGAAATCAAGCTGTACCACTGCAGTGACACCTGAAGCATACCTAATGCTTGGCTGTATGAAGTGGATAGAACAAGTGCAAATACAGAAATGGGAAGGTACATGCATGGGCAAGAGTAGACAATGTCACACTTAATAAAGTCTCTCCCAGCTGTGTTGTTGATAAAACATTTCCTTCCTGAGTTGGTAGGCCTATTTGTACCTGGTGTCCTATACACACTGCTGAAGATGATAGTGGGATGATTGCGTGGTGTGCTAATGAATGCTCATTCATCATGATTTTGCACATAGCATTTACTGATGCAGTATAACGTTTACTAGGATTTCCTGGATTCTGAGATTTTATTATTCGGATTTCTGTGATATTGGCCAGCATATGGTTGCTGTCTGCAGACCCCTGTTGCTGTCTGCAGGGAGCACATCACAGACATTAAAAGCTACCCCACTGTGCTCTCCTCTCTCCACATTTTCTGTTTATCTGGTTCTGTTGTGGCATTTTCATTTCTCCATGTGCCAAAACTTTTAGATGAATAGGTAAAATATTGGTCTCCTCATGAGTTATGAATGCATATGAAAGAAGGTGACAAATTGTGACGTGCATTGTGATAAATGGAGGAGTTGTCACAGTATGAGGGGGGAACATTCTTTGACTGAGGCACCACAAAAAGTAGGTGAGAAAATGATATTCAAATATACGTATATACAGTATATTAACATGCATATTATAAGTTCAATTTGATAATGCCATTGGAAATCCTATCCTCAAGCTGGTAAGAACAGCAAAAAATTAGAACATGCAAGAAGTTTAAATTTCTTTACTTGAATGCATGCATGGTTTCAGTGTCCAGTTTGTAATTAAATGTTTGTTTTCACAAATTCCCTAGAAAGGGTTAGTCGCAGAAATGGAATTGAATTATTGCTGGAGGCAAGAGGCCTTGAATGTTTGCATTTAATGCAAACATGATCGATCCTGGAAAAGGGGAAAGTCTGTGGGAAATCTCTCACGGGTGTACATAGGGAAACGTCCCTATGGTGTAAAGAACTCGTGTGCTTTTAATCTCTGTTTCGTGTCCTCCATTAAAAGGTGTAACACTGTTAACTCTATCTGGTGTGTGTGTTAACGCGTACACCTCGCCTTGTTCTCCCCTGCTCACCTGGAACAAGAAGCAGCTTTTCTTATATAGCCAGACAAAAAGAACATTTTATGACAATACCTTTCAGCCGTCAGACTTTACTGTACAGTCTCAACATGGAATTGTCGGTATGCCAAATGTCCATATTGCACTTATTATTCTTGATATTACAGATTGTAAATGTATTATTAGCATGTTCAATCTCATGTTTTGTCTTTCTCAAAGTCATAGTTTTGGGTTCTGCCATGCGGTGCCAGATTCACTGCATTCAAATCCTTTGACAACATGTTCATGTAAGCCTTGCTATAGTCAGTTAGGAACAGTTATTTGACACATGTAAAGAATATGAACAGTTGTACAGTATGAATACTGTATGTGCAGTTGTAGGATTGAGCATGGCTGTGTAACTTCCTCAGGTCTTCAGGATGCTGCTCTCCCTGCAGAGCCTCTCTGAGCTGCTCCTTCAAAACTTCAGAACATTCAATCGAGTCCTACAGTGACAGACAGCCACATTCCCATCCCATCCTTCCAAGGGAAACACTTCACACTGTCTATAACACACCTCATTTTGTTTCCTGTTGTTATCAGAGACTGGAAGCCGGTCAGTGTGGTGCTACTGCTGAAACATTCCAATATGAAATATCAGGTTTAGGTGTCCGTTTTGAGTCTAGGAAGCTTAATGCTCATGCTCGAATATTTCTGGTTTTTGGCCGAGTTTGTGTGTCAAGGTGCCCTCTGCTCTGACACTTTTAAGGGTAACGACCTGTTCTTCTGACATATTTTTCTGGATGGATGTATGTCTCGCCAGGCTCTTAAAGGGAGCAGCAAGGTTACAAAGCGCAGCACAGAAAGGTTAGCACAGTGCCCCCCAAAAAAAGACAGTGGAAAGAAGTAGACAACAGAGGAATAATTGTGGGGAACAGTGACCCTGTCTAGTAATAGCAGGCAACAGGAAAAAGACACAGACTGTGGCGGAAAAGGGAAGGTGAAATGCGTTGGAAGACAGTGGGAAGAAGATGGATGCTGCAGAGACGGAGATAGGAGCACTAATTTTGTTAGGGAAGAGAAAGAGATCGCTACACCCAGAGTCAGACGTGTGTGTAAGGGATGTGTGTTGGCTCACTGAGTGCCAAGCAGAGCTTGTTTAAGGGGAAGGTTCTTTGCAAAATGCCAATGCTCACTACATAAGCTGTCTGAGAGACTAGTGAAAACATGACCTGCAAGTAAAGGCTTTGCTTACATTACTAAGACATTCATCTCCTTCAATCCTCCTACTGTTCAGGCACCCATATTGTCAGTAAACATTTTCCAATGACTCTTGTGTGTGGCATCTTGGTAGCAGCTGCCATTGTTACGGTATGTTCCCTTTAAGGTTTGATTAATGCTAAACTGTTTGGAGTACCTCTTTAAGTCAAGATTGATGGCTGGTAGTAGAGAGGTGTTCAGTGATTGCAGGCCACCAAGCTCAAATAAACTCAAGCTGATGTGACTCCAAGACTTTGGCTCCTTGTCATGTCCTCCCATTACGGTCATCAAGTCTCAGATAAATAAATCCGATAAGGTGGGCTCGGCAACTGGGCTATGGACGTTATTTGTGGTTGAAAATATGTGAATATTAAGAACTATCCTTTAGCTAATGTCCTCTTACCTGGGTTAACCACAAATGTAATTGGAACAAAAAAAATCTGATCAATGTGTTTCTACTTTGTTTGTAGGTTTTGTAATGGTAGACGTTGTAAAAGAAAGTAATGGTTGCAAAAGTTGATCAAGATATTGAGTATCATTGTATCAACACCTATTTTTTTCTTCCGTAGGTCGCTGCCCTAACTGTATTCCTACCGAGTAAAGAGAGGAAGAGGGGAGCTGTCCAGGGTGCTGAATTCCAGATCTGTAGAAATCCACATTGCCCATTCATGCGCCTGGGCCATTCCTGATCCCTCAGATTCCTAGCAGAAACCAAGCAGCTCCACATCCAAAATGGACGACGGCTCGTACCGAGACGGGCGGACGGACTTCATCCGTGGTGCCAAAGACATCGCCAAAGTGGTCAAGAAGCAGGCGGGTAAAAAGGTTGGCCGGGGTGTGGACAAAATGGCCGACGAGTACACCAAACGCTCGTACAAGCGCTTCGAGGAGGACGACGACGACGATGACTACCCCGGAGCCCAGGACCAGGACGGCGGCGGCTACTACCGCAACGACAGCCGGGCCAACGACGACGAGGGCGGCCACAGTGACTCCACGGAGGGCCACGACGAAGACGACGAGATCTACGAGGGCGAGTACCAGGGCATCCCGCGGGCCGAGTCGGGCAAGACGGGCCCCGTGGACGGTGTGGCGGGCGCCCAAGCCCAGCTCCGGGACCTGTCGCAGTACGAGGGCGAGCGCAGGAAGGACCAGGAGGAGTTGGCGGAGCAGTACGAGACCATCCTGCAGGAGTGCGGTCACGGCAAGTTCCAGTGGACGCTCTACTTTGTGCTGGGCCTGGCACTGATGGCCGACGGCGTGGAGATCTTCGTGGTGGGCTTCGTGCTGCCCAGTGCCGAGAAGGACATGTGTCTGTCCGAGCCCAACAAAGGCATGCTGGGTAAGGTGGCTCTGTGTGTGAGAGAGAGAGAGAGAGAGAGAGAGAGAGAGAGAGAGAGAGAGAGAGAGAGAGAGAGAGAGAGAGAGAGTGTTGGCGTGAGCGTGTGTGTCAGCATTCCCCATCCATCCGAACTCGTCCTTTCAGCAACGGGCCGGTTCGTCGATGAACTTCTGAACCGTGACTTGCAGTTGCAGGCAGTCATTGTAATGAGGTTTTAAGGTGGCTCTCTTTTTGGGTATGTTATGCTTTATCTTTTTTTGCCCCTTATTCCCATTTCTCCACACGTGTAGGTTTGTCGGCTGTATGCCCAGTCCCTGACTGTCTGATCCACCTCCCTTTCTACTTCTACACAGAATGTTGGAATATCTCTTGCTACTTGGAGATGTCTTGATTTGGCTTCATTGGTTCACATCCAGCCATACATGCCAACTGGAGACATGAACCCCTAATACTACAAAGTGTGATGCTGAAGTATGCCGAGTGCTCATGTGACCAGTACCATTCCTGGGGGCCAATCAGATTCCATGCCTAACATACCATCTGTCATTGGCTGCTAAGCAAGGACACAACTAACAAAAAGCTAAAGCCTCCAGAGCCATCGAACGCAATATGTGTGTGCCTGCTTGTGCTGTATAAATTGTATGTAGGGGAGAGTGGTATTCACTATAGTATAATATAATAGTATAACAGTATATAATATATATATACTATTCAATAATAGTATTGAATATATGTTCAGTGTTAAAAGGGGTATCATGTTTTGGCAGCGTGCTAATATTAGAAGCTGACTGATATTTCTCTTCCCAGGTGGGGAACATATATCACATGATTATTTTACCAGTAACATATTGTTTTTCATTCAATCATTCATTCATATAAAAGCATGAGATGTGTAATCTTCTATTCTTTTGAAACTGGCTTGTTTTTTACCTGTAGGCTGTGCAAATGTGTAGAGAGTCTGATATATGTCTTTCTCTGCTGGACCCCTCCCTCTAACGAAGCAGGCTTGCGTGTGTGTGCAGTGTGTGTGTGCAGTGTGTGTGTTCTTCGATATATGTGCTCACTGGCTGACATGCAAATGGGTATTGATGGGTCGTGGTGTGCCCATTCGTGCGTGTGTGTGTGTGTGTATGCGCACAGTACAGTATGTATATAGACTATGTATGTGTATATATGTATATGTGTGTGTGTCTTCATGTGTGTAGCATTGACTGGGAGAGCCAGTAAGGAGTGGAGGGCCCTAGCCCCTGCCCTGTTACACAACACTCCTGACTCATGCTGGAGTGCCTCTTGTGCTCACGCTGCGGCCCATGGGCTCCAGCGTCCCCCTCTCCCCCTCCCCCCCCCCCCTCTCTGCCCCTCCCCCCTCCCTTTGAGACTGTCGTCAGGAAGCCGCTGTTAGTGCTGTCAGGGTGCCAGCCTCTTTAACCTGACGCACTGTTGCGGAACCGCACTGAGTGCGATTGCGTGTGTGTGTGTGTGTGGGAGGTAATGGCCTGTAGCATATACACCCCTGCCGTACTCGGCATGGGCTTCTTCATTTCAGAGAGGTAAATTTGGAGAAAGAGATGTGGTATGAGCTGTCGGATGCTCAAAATAGGATTCAGCTTGTCATTGATTTGTCCTTGTGTTGAATCCTCAGCTTTATGAACGGGTGATGCTGTTTGATGGATAGTGGCCATAGTTACAGGAATATATAGAATGTAATCTTTGTTCTGTACACCATCGTGGCCACCCAACAACACAAGAGTTGCAGGATATGTTGCAGAAATATTTCACTGTCATACTGATTTCACAGTCCAAGAGATTTGAGCTGAACTTAGACCCATGCCACACACACACGCACACACACACACACACACACGTACACACATGTGCGCTCCCACACATGAATGTACTCTACTAACTGCACAGTAGTTTGGGGGGATTCCATTGTGGATGAGCTAAAACCTTTCCATATATCTCACACCACATTGTATGGCCATTGTGACCTTTTTCTTGGCTGCTTGAATTGTTAAGCATAGTCAAGTTTTTTCAAAGGAAATCTCCATAAAAGCCAAACGAGACAAATGAGTAAACTATGTTGCCTTTTTTGATGTCTGAGAAATGTCTGCCTGCTGTTCTGAGATAGCCAGGTTGCTGGTCCCTGAGGGCAACAGGAACCTTTAGCTCCTTATGTCTGCTAAACGTGGAACTACTACGTCAAGCGTAGCGAAAAGAGAGAAACAAGAAAGTGCGTCAAAGAAGGGATGGACCGTGACCACTGCACCACAGTGTGTGTCACGCATCAGCATAGACAGGGGACAAGAGCCAGCGGGGGGTGAAGGTCATGCACTAACACAGTTTGGCAACAGGTTCGGAGCTTATCTTCGCCATCAATTACTGTGTTACCAGCTGGCTTGTCAGTGGATTTACAGTGTTTAAACAAGGAGAAACATTCATATTTTATGTATGTATGATAAGGATAATTGCAGCAACAGTTTTTTCTGAACATTGAAGCAGTACAGCTTTAAGAGAGACGCCCAATAATGTTTCCCAAGTGGACGAAGGCTTGGCCACTAATTCAGCTGGCCACAGTGTAGTGTTCTCTACTTTCTCTGCCCCTGGCTCCCTCATAAAGCCCTGTGCGCTCTCGCAGAAAGGGCAAAAAGGGCTATTAATAGCAAACCCTGTACCCTTCCCCCTCTCTTATTCCCACAAACACACAAAATGTGTGTGTGTGCCCACACACACGCACACACACTCACAGTCCTCCTCTGTAGCCATGGACCCGTCAAAGGGTTCTATCATGGGGTGGCTGCTTGCTTGCAGACTGTAGCCTCCCTCTTTCCCCACCCTCCCGCTCTCTCCACCCTCCTGCTCTCTCTCTCTCTCTCTCTCTCTCTCTCTCTCTCTCTCCTTTCTTCTCTCTCTCTCTCTCTCTCTCTCTCTCTCTCCCTCTCTCCTCTTCTCTCTCTCTCTCTCTCTCTCTCTCTCTCTCTCTCTCTCTCTCTCTCTCTCTCTCTCTCTCTCTCTCCCTTTCCTCACCTCCCCCCACTTCCTCTTTTGAACGATGTGGTGTTCAGCTGTCTGGAGGCTCCTCCTTTCTTTTTTTTCCCACCTCTCCTTCCCCCTGCCCCTCCCCCATCGTTCTATCGCTCTCTCTTTCTACACATATCTCTCTTTCTCCGTCCCTTTCTCCCACTCTCTGCTTCACTGTGCCTTTCACTCGTGTCTATCTCCCTTTCTCTCTCTCTCTCTCTCTCTCTCTCTCTCTCTCTCTCTCTCTCTCTGTCTCTCTCTCTCTCTCTCCCCTCCCCCCTCCCTCTTTCCTCCATGGGAGTCTCCCCTTTGCCCAGGGCCTTTTAGGTACAGTACAGATCGTGGAAAGAGAGTGCATCTGTGGTTAGCAACAGCACTTAGGGTTGGTAGCATGATAACAAAACCACTGCTAAACTCAAGCTGGAAAACAACCTTAATTAAAAACACTCACTCTATTAAGAATGAATGCAGAAAAGAAAATGTTGTTTTTGGTGAGATAGAAAACCACATGTATTTCATTATTAGATTAAGGACCAGTACAGATGTTATAGCTTGCCATATAAAAAAAACTTAATATGTACTATATCTTAATGTCTTTATTTTGCTTTAGATATGTTTTCTATTAATATTTTCTCTCTCTATATATATTTTATGTTGGTCCCAGTTGAATCTCATTAGATCCACAACAATACATATTTAATCTTTAATACAGACCAAGCCAAGCATTAAAATATCGAACATTTGTCATGTCTCCCTGCAACACCCTTCAGCTGGTACACCGGCCAGACTATTTACTGCACGCAGATGTGCTGACATTGGCTGTGGATAACCTCTGGGGCGAACAATCGACAGAATGTGATAAAGAGACAAAGAGACAGAGTGTGGGTGAGTGCTGACTGCCAATCAGCACCATGGACAGTTCCCCCAGCAGTGGCCCACAGACCGGAGGGGAGATTGGTTGAGCCACGCAGGCTAAGGCCAATGCTACTGCATTGCGGCGATGGCTATCTAGCCCAGTTGTCATCACCGGCTCCCCTTGGCTGCTCAGACTCCATTGTTGAGACAGAGGGAGAGAGGGACATGTGCTGACAGCTGCCTTTCTAACACCCCCCCCCCCCCCCCCCCCCCCCGAGCCCAGCACATGCACGTATATCTACCAGAACACGCAGACAAAGACAAACATTTGATAAAGCAAAAGTGGTGGGAAAAATGCCAGCATTAGAATGTATACATGTACAGAAGAGTGCATCGCACGGCCGAGCTGATGCACGCGTACACACTGGCACCGACACGCGGTCTTTCACCTCTCTCTCCCCTCTGGGATCCATTCAGAGGGACTGTGTGATGCCCACACGTCACACAGTCCTGTGACTCACCAGCACGCATCATCTATGTTAACATTAGCCTTGTGCTATTTTAACACTAGCTCAACACTTTCTCAAAATGACTCCGCCGTTTGGCCAATGTAACCCCCCATTCACCTTAGCTATCCCGGTAATTAGCTTGTTAGCCCCTGTGATGGATTATCCCAGCTGATACAACAGATCAACCCATTGTGGGCTCTTTGCCCTGGTTGTCTTTGTGAATGAGCTCACATTGTCTTATCTGCCTGGCCAGTACGGAGCCATTTAGCCACATTAGCACTATGCTATTATGTTTTCCCTGCAATCACTCTTGACTGCTCCATGGTGGTTTCTGTGCCGCTAGGGAGGGTCCTGACACAAAATGGCTGCCATGAGTCAGACAGATTCTGTGTTGCTACACAATTTAGGTTAGGGAGCATTAGCACTATATCCAGCAGATTTGAACTGCTCTGTGTAAGCTCAATTGGTATATTGGTATTTATATAATCATTATCTACACTTTAGTCTTTCACAGTTTGAATTCATTGAAAGCACCAGCTAAATTACTGAATTTAGCTTTATAAGGAATTGTGTTAGCGAAAACCCATTAGCTTTACCCATTACCCACTAGCTCATGCTCTTTAACACAAAAATGCACATCATTTTCATTATCTATAAATCATCCCCCCGTACCAATAAACTACTCTCAAACACAGACATCACCAGTTATCTACACAGAAAACATTTTTGCCCTCTTTCAGTAAAGATATCTCACGAATAAACCGTGTCATTGGGCGCTTAGCTAGTATGAACGCCAATGACAGGAAGTCAATGGGGGCCGTGAGTTGCAGCGGTGGGGGGGTGAAGGAGAACCTGCTTGGATTGGCGCCGCTGCCTTCGCTATGAGTCACACCTCACAACTCATGTCTAAGTTTGTGGGGAGGTGTTGTTCATTGATTTTGGTGTGATGAGCCTTCATGAGACGCTGATGAGATATCTTTCACATTTCCTACTGATGATAGGAATAATAGTTTCAAACATTTAATTGTCACAGTACTTTGTTTTGTCCTCCAGATCCCCCAGTGTATCTCCGTCATATAAACTGTATGAGTCGTATTTAAGCATTGACGGATTCAGATTCTATCCCTCTTAAACATCCTCTCCCCATCTTCTCTTTCACCCCCTTTCACCTCCTTTCCTCTCTATTCCTCCCTCCGCTCCCCCCCCCCGCCCCACCCCCCCAGGTCTGATCGTCTATCTCGGGATGATGGTGGGGGCTTTCGTGTGGGGGGGTCTCGCTGACAGGATTGGCCGGCGACAGACTCTCCTCATCTCCCTCTCCATCAACAGCGTGTTTGCCTTCTTCTCCTCCTTTGTCCAAGGATACAGCTCCTTCCTCTTCTGCCGTCTGCTCTCCGGCGTGGGGTAAGGACACAGAATCGCACCCAGACCCTGGAGATCTTCGCCGCTTAGCTATAAAATATTATGATATTAATTAGGATGTCCCTGTTTGACTCTTAGTCTGAAAGTAGTCCCAGCTTGCTTAGCGAAGTAAACGTGATGAAATGTGTATGGGGTCCATCCATTATTGATGATAGTATTGCTTTCAGTCTGGCCCGGATTCTTTAAGAGTCAAATGGGTTTTGTGACTTAATAGGCTGTGAAACTGTTCATCTCTTGTCTCACACTCTTTATTACTTCCCCTGTTCATCTTTTTTTCTTCACTGCCTGTCTTCTTTTTCTTCTTCTACCCCTCATTCTTGCTTTCTTGCAACTTGCCTCTTCCTAAATTTTTCTTCTCTCTCTCTCTCTCTCTCTCTCTCTCTCTCTCTCTCTCTCTCTCTCTCTCTCTCTCTCTCTCTCTCTCTCTCTCTCTCTCTCTCTCTCTCCTTTCTCTCCCTCTCCCTTTCTCTCCCTCTCTCTCTTACTATCATTCTGTAATTCTTTCCTTCTGTCTTTTTCTCTACATGTCTCTCGTTCTCTCTCTCTTGTGCTCCACACTCCTCTATTTCCCTTCAGTATCGGTGGCTCGATCCCGATCGTGTTCTCCTACTACTCAGAGTTCCTCGCTCAGGAGAAGAGAGGAGAGCACCTCAGCTGGCTCTGTATGTTCTGGATGATTGGTGGCATCTATGCCTCTGCCATGGCCTGGGCCATCATACCTCACTATGGTGAGTATATCACATGTACTGGTTGGCCAGTTCATATGGCATTCAGTCAGTCTGAGACCTACACTTTGGAGAACCATGTAACTGAAGTGTGTACAGTGCAAAATCTAGAAACTGCGCTTTGGTTCTCAGTTGACAACCATGAAGTGGAGACAGTTATAGCTTAAGGAACCCAATGTAAAAAGTAGTCAACTACTTTAGTGCATCTGCCTTCCTTATTCATCCATTGTTCTTCACTCTATCCACTGCCGTTTAGGCTGGAGTTTCCAGATGGGCTCGGCATACCAGTTCCATAGCTGGCGTGTGTTTGTGTTGGTATGTGCCTTCCCCTCTGTGGCGGCCATCTCTGCCCTCACCACCATGCCAGAGAGTCCTCGCTTCTTCCTGGAGGTAAACTGAACCAAACCACCCACTACTGGGGGGGTCAGGTGGCTGAGCGGTTAGGGAATCGGGCTAGTAATCAGAAGGTTGCCGTATCGATTCATTTTGTGGAATACGGTCACATCTGTCAAAGTGGAGATAAATGATAAAGTGATATTTGATTTTTTTTGTCTCCACTGGAAATATAGATTGATGTGTTGAAATTCAACTTAAGGAGTTGTTATATATGTAAAGATGAGATTTGTGGTGTTGTCTTTGACAGAACGGGAAGCATGACGAGGCGTGGATGATCCTGAAGCAGGTTCATGACACCAACATGAGGGCAAAGGGCTACCCTGAGAGGGTCTTTTCTGTAGGTTGCAATACTACATCATTACCACTACATATTTTTACTAAGTTACCTCAGATTTGACCATATTGGTTCAACATTATAATTTTATAACGTATATTTGGAACTTTCTCAATGATAAATTGCTTTTACTTTGAATAAGTCCTGACGTGCTGACGGGCGGCCATTTTGTCATCTCCCAGGTGACCACCATCAAGACGGTTAAGCAGATGGATGAGCTGGTAGACATGGGCGAGGGCACCGCCTGGCACCAGAAGTGGAAGATGAAGCTGACTGCCCTTTTCAATCAGGTAGTGTAAAAAGCAGTGACGGATTTCTGGATCTCTGTTCACAAATTAACCAGGGAATATGTGACAGGATATGCAGCTTATGTACAGTACAAACCCTGCTGCTCATGGGTTATGCTGTGCTTGTGTGCTTAGACTGACGAGTAGTGTTTACTCTGGGCTTGAGCTGGGACTGTGGGAGGATGTGTTTCCTAGTGCTGGAGGCTTACTTTTAGATATCTAGGATTAGACGTGTCCTCTGTCTTTCTCTCTGTCTCACGCTGTTTCTGTAAGGTTTGTGTGTCTCTGTGGCTGTTTGTGTGAACCCCAACGCAGGTGTGGAGTAACTTCCTGACCATCTTCTCTCCTGAGTACCGCCGCACCACCTACATGATGATGGCAGTGTGGTTTTCTATGTCCTTCAGGTAAACACTCAGGAAATAGTTTTTTCTATAGTCTCACAGATCAGACTTATATAAATTTGAATTTGAGTAAATCAGAAGACTGATAAGAAGGCTGCTGAATTGTGTGGAGACGGTGGGTCACACTTTCTCTCCTCCTCTCCAAAGCACAAACGTGTGCTGTAATACCAATAGAATTGCATTACTGTAACTAATCGCTGCATGAAATTAAAGTTGCATTCCTCTAGGTTACCCTAAACATAGTTCTCAACCTTGCTCTCTCTCTTTGCCGGTTCCCAGCTACTACGGTCTGACTGTGTGGTTCCCTGACATGATCAAGTACCTTCAGAAGCAGGAGTACTCTTCTCGCACCAAGGTCTTCATCAAGGAAAAGGTGGAACACGTTACTTTTAACTTTACCCTGGAGAACCAGGTGCACCGCAACGGAGAGTACTTCAACAACAAGTGAGTTCCTTTTCCTTCACTTGTGGCACCATGGTAACTACAGCCCACTACCAGGAAGAAAACAAACTATTCTGACTGATTTAACGTTAGAATAACTGTTTACATCAAAGATGAATGTTCATTTGTGGCATGCCCTACCTAACTATTGTCTTGTTTGTCTTTGTAGGTTCATGAACCTGAAGATGAAGTCCATGGTATTTGAGGATTCTCTGTTTGAGGAGTGCTACTTTGAAGACATAACCTCCAGCAACACATTCTTTAAAAACTGCACATTCATTGCCACCCTCTTCTACAACACAGGTTAGTTGATCATTATCTGTGTCTCTGCTAATGAGAGTTACCTCAAAGATGATGAACCATTGTGTTTTTACATCGATTTTAACTGCTGGTTTCAGCAGCTTGTGGTCTTGCCAAACCAAATGTTAAATAAATTCCATCTAATTCTTGTAACCAAAGCTAACATGTTAGTAATGTTAAGTTAGCAACATTAGATGCATATGCAATGACCCATCAAAGCTTATTTTAGATGAACAGCAGCATTTGAACATTTGAGAAAATACAAGTGTCTTCAACAACAAACTGTACATGTATTTTTACAATCCATCTCAAACGTGTTTTTACAGGATAGTTTTTACAGAACATAAGAAAAGGGGTTTTAGACACAAAATCATCTCCATTTACCTTTCTGCTTCATGCTAGACAAAAAGGCTCAATTACTGTCACTCGCTCTACCAACTGGCCCTAAACCAAATGTAGCATTGCAGAGAGACGTATCCTAGCAACACAGACCCAATCCTTTGTTATTTCGCAGCATACCTGTCAATCACGTCTAACCCTACTATATTTCAGATTTTTTGAAGTAAAATCCTCTGGAAAAATAGTGCATTTTTCAAGACTGATGACAATGGAGGAAAAATTGCAATCCATTTGACAATTTATGGTTGAGTCAGCAACAAAATCTGTACGTTTACTCAAAAGTGATGAATAATTTTGCTCAACAAGCTTGTGCGAGTCCACACATACAGTTCACCATCATAGGCCAATCTTCAGCCTCCTTGCTCATGGTGTTTAAAGTCATTATGCCAGTCATACTCAGTCAGAGCTGCCATCAATGCAAGGCAGGAGTTCCTGATTAGCATTTGAATTGGAAACGGATTTGACCATTATTGCTTAATCCCTGTTTACTTTCCCACTAAGGCTTAGAGGCTAGTAGATGGCTACGTTTCTGCACAAAGAGGTCTCTTTCATCAAATCAAAATATTCAATTGACATATTGTATGTGTTCATTTAAAAGCTGTGTTCTATTTGAACTACATTTAGGACACCTGAAATCGGGGAAGTGACTGGTGTGACTTCATCCTGTGTGACACCAGAAAGCTTACTGTTCCTTATCTTTTATCAGAGTGATTTGACTGCATCAACTTTTCCTTTTCCCAACACACACTTTTAACATCACCTGATCAAGTCCCGTTTTTTCTCACCTCATCCTCTCTTTGTTCATCATTTCCCCTTGCAGATCTCTTCAAGTACAGGCTGATCAACAGCAGACTGGTCAACAGCACTTTCCTCCACAACAAGGAAGGTTGCATGCTCAGTGATTTCAGTGATGAGAACAATGCCTACATGATCTACTTTGTCAGTTTCCTGGGCACCCTGGCGGTGTTGCCCGGCAACATCGTCTCAGCGCTGCTCATGGATAAGATTGGACGCCTAAGGATGTTAGGTAAGAAGAGTGTCATTCGTCATGTGATTAAACGTGCGTCTGTGATGGTCTGAGGCCACTTGGAAACCAAACTCGGTTTCCCTGGTCATTCTAGTGTGTGACATGGATTGCCCCTCATCCACTTCCCACATGTATGCGTCTAAAACAGAAGGATTTCATTGGCCTCTCTCTCGTGTGTTTCTGAATGTCTCTCTCTCTCTCGTTTCTCTCCAGCTGGCTCCAGTGTGATCTCCTGTGTCAGCTGTTTCTTCCTGTCGTTCGGCAACAGCGAGTCGGCCATGATTGCTTTGCTCTGTCTTTTCGGGGGTATCAGCATCGCCTCGTGGAACGCCCTGGACGTGCTGACAGTGGAGCTTTACCCCTCTGATATAAGGTGAGAGTTCATCACCCACGCCTCCCGAACCCTCCACGACACCATGCAAGACGACTCACATCTGCCTGGTTGGCTACAGTTTTGATTGGGTTTAGTCCAAAGACGTGTTCTAGGATAATGGCTAGTAAGGAGGACACAGTGGTGTATCAGTGGCTGGACTCTGGACTCAGCCTCGTCTCAGCGCTGCCACCCTGTGGTTGAATAAAACACTGACGGATAGTCATTGTTTCAACGATACGTCCATGTTTATGAAGCAGACTACAAAATCGAATCTTGCTATTTGGTATGTTTTACGAGTACATTTGAGATTTGTAAAATACATAATGAGCCTTGGATTAATGATTGGTAAGACTTATGATGGTCTATGTGTTCTGGATAAACAATATGTAGTTCCCCATGTGGCCAAACAGTTTTCCTGCATTGTTCAATCCATATACAGGTGTTGTTTGAATCACCTGGTTATTAGAGAAAGATTTCTATTTTGTTCAACCGTCACTAACCGCCCTCTTCCCCAATCATTTTTTCTCCCGCTTTCTACCTCCAGAACCACAGCGTTTGGATTCCTTAACGCCCTCTGTAAATTGGCAGCTGTTTTGGGGATTAGTATCTTCACCTCCTTCGTGGGCATCACCAAGGCCGTCCCCATCCTGTTTGCGTCGGGGGCTCTGGCGGCTGGGAGCTTCCTAGCGCTCAAGTTACCAGAGACACGGGGTCATGTGCTCAAATAGTGTGGCACCGCCCCCAGGGGGTAACCATTAGGAGGGGGGGGGGGCAGAAGAGTTAGCCACACTGTGAACAAGCGGCCCAAAAGCCCCTCAAACTCTACCCAGTAAGCCCCAGAAAATAAAACTAGAAAGGGTCTGTTCACAGGCATCAGACTGCATGCAGTTACTGCACAGATCTGCGTAAGTTGTATAGCAAATTGCCTGATACTGGAATTAGTGTTTAGATATTCAGGTCTCTGAAGCTGTGCAGCAACTGCTTATACCAGATACCTGTGAATAAACTCCAAGTCATAAAGGGAAGTGCAACCAAACTACGCCCAAAAAGCCAACAAGATGCTCATTCATGATTGGTTGTACTGTAAATAAGAACAAAATTGAACAGTGTTTGTGGTCATTAGAGTTACTGAGTGTGTGTAGTTTTTTCTTGATACAGTTGTGAAAGGATTTTTTGAAAAAGCTTAGTTTAGATGCACTTTCCTTGTTGTAAACACATGCATCTGGGGTCCAAAAGGGTAGGGATTGGGGGCTTTGATAATTAACCATGCAAAATATCCCCCTTCCACCTACAAAAATGACCACTAGCTACTGGCTTTAGAGTAATTAATGTTCTCATCCATTTCTCTGGTTCAATTCACCTCTCATCTCTCTGAGTCTACATTTTGCCATATAAGGATATAAGTCAAAAATGCAAATGTATGCCTTGATTTAAGGCATTTTTGACTTTGTGATAAAAACCATGACACCTCCTGGCTTTTTGATCAAACAAAGACCTGTCCTCATTCTTTACCTGCTTAGGTCTTGAGTTTGTCGATAGAATTACTGCCATTTTATAGATCTTTTGAAAAATTATGAAACATTCCAGCTTTGCTTTTACTATGGTTTGAATTTGAATATTGATAAAGTGATCAGTTGAGATTTCTCCCTTTAAAACATTATTTTAGATCATTACCCGATTATAAGGTCACTCAAATCAATGGACAAATCACTTTTGATTAACACTTAACGGTGTTAAAAATAGCACTAGATATTATTTGCCATCTCACATTTAAAGCACAACTGTTTGCCAGTGTGAATGTTATCAAACAATTTCTTGACAATGTTTGGAATCCCACATTATTCAATTGACATTATTACTTCATTCTATAGATCTTGGCTGTTGTTACATATGCCTTTTTCGGTACCCTCCCTCACGGGCGTATGTTTTGCTCTAGTGATGTGTGTTTTGAGAGTGTTATGCATGTTACAAAGTATGTACGTAAAAATGTCAGTAAAACAACAGTAAGGCGTTTTCATGTTGCGGTGTATCAATTAGTGATATTTTAATTCATTCTCTGGCTCCATAGCATACTGGATTTACTCTGCTACACCACCGATAACAAAACTTGTTGCATTTCCAAAATCCACATTGATGGGTTCAACTTAGATTTTGTTCTGTTGTCTGTTTTGTATTTGTATATTCTTTTCCACACCCTGTGCTTTGGTATCATCAACATCCCCTCCAAGATAATTGTTTTGATGGAAAACATCAAATCTGTCGAGAAAGATGTAATTAATGTACGCACAATATGGTTTAAGACTGTATTGAAAACATTTATATAGTGTAAATTTACATGTCGAGAGAACGTCATGGCGTGAAAGTGTTTGAAAAAAAAGAAAGAAAAGCTCATTGCTATCACACAAAGGGAAGATAAAAATGTGTTTAGGGAAACATTAAACTTTGGACCAATGTGATAGATTCCTGGTAGAATCCACTTAATGTGTAATTTATTTTTTTTGTTCTAAAGATGTTTATCTGGTGCGACATGTGTAAGACGTTCTTCAAATGAGCACATATTGTGTACTGATATAAAATACCTACACGCTGTACATCATAGCCCACATGTTAGAATCTTATTGTATGGATGTGAATGTGTTTTTGTGCAATATTGAACTTGTATGTGCAATATTGAACATTTGTTCTGTTTTTATATATTTCCTATTTTCAGGTACACATTTTTAGTTGATAATGTACACTTGATAGCTTAATCATTTGTAACTAATGTGGTTTTACATGTAAAAGCTGCTTATTTGATCCTACGATCAAACCAGTCTTAAAGATTCCAACCTCAGTAGTTGAACTATCAAAGTGTGTAGAAGACATTTTGACTAAGCATTGAAACAAAAGGGAGTTTTAGAGCTTCATGTGTTTCCTTACCCCTTTGGTCTTTATGTTCTGTGTGGCAGAGCACATTCTTATTGAGGTGAGCAAAACGCAGATTTATGTGCATAGAAACACACTTTTCACAAAGTGGGGATGAGGGACATCAGATAGGAACATTTTGTTTTGGGTGGTGCAAACAAATGCGTGGAGGCGTATTTAATTTTTTCTTATGATATAACTGGCAGACCACATACTGCTTTTAATGGGAAATGGATATTTAACTCAATGATTTAGCTAAAGGTTAATTTCTGAGATAGTAAAGAATATATTAGATTGTCTCTCTTGGCACACTAGCCAATACTGTTTTTTCAGCCAAGAATGATATGTTCACAATTGCATGCTACAACGCAACAAAAGAGAAGCACTGATCAAGGAAATGAAGTACCCAAACTGCCATGTTGTAGGATAGCAGCCATATTGTTTGTAAACTTAAGTTATCGATAGAGACCAATCACCACTGCACTAAATGTACTTAGTTGTACATGCACAGTTGATAAAGCCTTGTGTTTTATCCTATAAGGTTAGTCTTGCAAAAATATACAAAATTAAGCAGCACATGAATAGTACTAAAGGTAAATACTTGGCTAGAGCACAAAGACTAATCCCTAGCAAACTACCAAATCACAAGGAACACTGTGTGGTTAACAACATACATGCAGTTGTGAACAAGTCACAGCAACACAGTCACTTAACTTTAAGCATACAGATCACAAACTCAATGATCTGCCCCCTCATTTAAAGCTAATGCATACAACACAACCAACACAACCATAGGTTTAGATTGTCCCTTGTGTTCCATAGCACTTGGTTGACACCCACATGTATTGAAGATTTTTTATGAAATATCTTTGAGCGTGCCATAAGTACCATCTCCCATCAATTATTGCCAAATGTTTTGTAAATGTCAAGATTACACTGCGTTTAATTGCCTAATATAAACACAGAGGTGCATATATACATGACAGTACAGTAAGAATACAGTACAGTGAATTATACCATAGAACATAGACCTATGATTCTTTAAATAATACTATAGAAAAAAAGCTGATTTTAAAAATACATTCTGGAAATGAATAGCCAGTCTGTTACAATGCTATGGCCATAATTTCCTCTAAGAAGCACATTTAAACTTTTAAAAGTACATATTCTTTGGTACAAATTCAGCCTTAGCATTACAGCATGTTCCTAACCTATAACTCCATGTCCTGTCTCTGTTGTCTAAATCACTCATGACACAATAATCAAGGATGTCAATATTGATGTTGTATGATATGGAACGCTATGAAATGCTGACCTATCAATTGAATCTCAGCGAATCAGTTCAGGATCTGTTCAATTGAGATTTCTTCAAGTTGTTGCATATCTTAAATTATGTTACAGGGTTTTTTGTATTCTTAACTTGTTGCTTTGGCAACAGTCAATCGTGAGTGCAAAAAGTTATTAAAGCAATAAGTGTTAGGGTATTTTGTCTATTTTGTTCTAACCCCCCAAACTATTGGGATTTGAAGCACATTATGCTGGCCTTGTAGAGTGAAATGCTGGGTGTTGGCATCTACTATTGGGAGTGAACTGCATACATTCATGTCCAATCTCTAAAAACTACCCTTGGTCTTTGAGGCTTTGTCAATAAGAATGCATTGTCATTAATTACATGTAACAAAGAATTTATCACATTGTCATTGTACTGTGGTGTAGAAACTGTAGTTATTTGTATGTAAGTATAAAACCTGTATGTGGAACCATAAAATATACAAAACCGACAAAAAAAAATACTGAAGTGTAAATGAAAATATTGTATGTTGTCTTTGAGTTTGTGTATTTTGTAAATGAGAATGGAATATAAGTAAATACAATATTAAATACTACTGGTTATGAAGAATAGGTACATGTTACAGCGTCATAATTTTATTCAAAGTGTGAAATTTACTTTTCTCTTATATTTTCTCATTGTTAATTTATGATGGGGTTCGCACAGTGTTGTGCAATTGAACTATTCAGAACCACAATGGATAGCAAAGAAATATGAAGAATAAAGTACTGTCATAATGATGATGAATAACTAGTTTTTTGTGTGTGCTTCGAAGATCGATTCACATTTTATTGTCAAGAGTTTTTGTGAAAAAATACTGAAAATGAAAAGAGGAAACAAGGAAAGAGAGAGGTGTAGAGGGCTACTGGTGGTCTAGCAGGCCACTTGTGGATGGTGGGCCCCTGGTGGTCTAGCAGGCAACTTGTGGATGGTGGGCCCCTGGTGGTCTAGCAGGCAACTTGTGGATGGTGGGCCCCTGGTGGTCTAGCAGGCCACTTGTGGATGGTGGACCCCTGGTGGTCTAGCAGGCCACTTGTGGACGGTGGACCCCTGGTGGTTTAGCAGGCCCTTGTGGATGGTGGACCCCTGGTAGTCTAGCAGGTCCTTGTGGATGGTGGACCCCTGGTGGTCTAGCAGGCCCTTGATGGATGGTGGACCCCTGGTGGTCTAGCAGGCCACTTGTGGATGGTGGGCTCCTGGTGGTCTAGTGTCCTTCACCTTCTCCACTAAAACTAGAAAGACTAAGAGACAAAGAAAATAACGTCAACTCAAGTTGAATCCCTCAATGTTTAGCTGATGAGTGAAGGCCAGGGGAGCCTTACCTGTACGTATAGAACAGTATGTAGGCCAGAGGTGCACACTCCCCCCGCACTGTGGCCTCGTCTGTTCTCATGACATTGGTGTCATCCAGAGTGAGCCACCCATCACCCTGGCCCTGGGCAACATCACTGATGTAATGACCTGAGGAGCAATAGAGATGGATCACAGTTCAAGATCTCGGTTAGTGTGTCTTTGTGTGTCTATGTAGTAAAACAGGGTCTTTGCAGACAATTACCGGAGTCCATGCTGTCTCCCAAATGAGAGATGATCCCAGACAGGCGGTAGACTCCAGTGTCTCCTGGGTTGTCCAACTGAAATAAGGAAGTATGTTAGATACTCGGTAAAATGGCTGCAGCTTTTTCCCCGACCTTAACAGGAAAGCACACAAACCCAAAACATTTTATCGACTCTTCTTCTTCTTTTTTGATGCTATCTTTGACGCATCTTTAATCTCAATAATTAACTCAATCGTTCAGCGTCATTCATTTTGACAGCTCCCTCTCCCTCTCTTTTCCTATGTATTTCCTCACCACAGCTGTCCCTGTGCTCTCTGGACTCAGTGTCTGGCTGTTGGTAACTGACCCTGGAGTTGGGGTGAGGTCAAATATGATAAATAACAGAAACAAAGCTTGAACAAAGCTTACTCGGATCCTAACTTGCCTACAAAGTCCCATTGTTTGCATCAGGTGTGTTGAAGTCTGTATGTGTGCGTGATAGAACAGTATGTGTGCGTGATAGAACAGTTTTCTACCTGTACTGGAGGAAAGGGCTGCAGCAGTCTGGGTGTCAGTAGTACTGCTGTTTATCCTCATCTGATGACAGTCAGGCCTGTGTCAAGCACATTCCAATGACAATTAGCAATGATGCCATACTTGCACATGGTATCAGTCCTGGTGTTTGACATTCATGTCACCAAGCGTGAGGCTGAAACAGCAGCCAGTGCACTACTATTTGGCACGGTATGTGTGTCACAAGATACTACAAGCTATGCCGAACAGATTTACCGTAGATGCACAGCAAAGAAAGTGAGAAAAAAATGCAACAAAATTCAAATTTAGGGCAAAAAGTTATTACTTGAGCAGGTAAGTCCTTGTTAAAAAACTGTTGTTTTAACCATGAAGAAAGTTACTTTTTCGTGGAGTGTGGAATTGGTGTGCGGATTCTTACTTGGATGTTTCATCCCCACAGACTGAGAGACAGGACAGTGGAATAATTCCTGGGATGGCCATGTCTTCAGTCCTTTTGACTAGTTCCCCATGCTCAAAACTGAACCTCTTCATATGGAGAACTAGAACACTACACCCAGAAACAGACATGGCCGACAGAAGCCAGCACTGAATGAATGCACTCAATTACCAGTCACCATTACACCAATCAGTAAATCAATCATTTACACCTTGAGGTCTGGTTTTGGACTAAGGATGAATGCAACAGTGTTGTGCTGAGAGGATCTTACCGGGGAAGGGAGAGGAGCTTGCTGACCACAGACGCCTGCTCACCCAGACACAGCTCACATCTGCACTCCACATCTACTGCCTACAAGTACACACCACAGCGGGAACATTTTGGAGCCTTGTTCTCTAGCTGAAGACTTACAAGTTAGTCCAGTTCTACATGTACTTAGTTCAAAGTATGAGAATCATGGGGAGTTGACAGAAGATGCATCATGAGATGCAAATTACATCTGAGTAAACTGTAAATACTGACCTTGAAGTACATACACAAACTTGTCTTAAGGCATGGAGTCAACTCCAGGGACAGGAAGTTGAAAGGTTCTTTTCTGTAAACCTTCTCTCCACACCTTAGAAGGAGGGGGGGGGGGGGGGTATGGAGAGGACTAATATCAATCCTAAACCACTTGTGTTCTACTCCTGATGCTTTGATATTTTGATGTAAACGTCAGCATGGCCTCAGGGCCCCAGAGGAGTGAGCTGTTTACCTGCAGCAGGTGCGTTCGATCTGCATATTAAATTCCAGGCTGGCCACTGGGCAGATGTAATGCCGCAGAGACTCCCCCTCAGCCTTAAGTTGGCAGAGGACGAATATGAGGAGCTCGTGTGCGTCCTTGGAGCAAGAAAGAGAAGACAAAACAAACAACGGTAAATGTAAATATGATGGCAACTTTTTGAGAAACAACATCGATCTTTCCTGCTAGTGCAATACCGATTAATTCTGCATTTGTTACCTGCTCGTAATCTTCGAGGTAACTGTCATTGTATAGTGCTAGACAGCTCTTGATCCTGTACAGAATCTTCTTTTTTATGTTTTTGGAATTTCTCCTGCCCGTACTTGTGCAGTTTCTAGCTGCCTGGAGTTCATGGAAGCATCTGTGCACAGATAGAGCAGGTAGCATAGTATCAGTGTTAGGTTAGAGGTCTTAAAGGATACTAGTGTAGAGAGAGAGATAGGGGCAGGTAGCATGGTATCAGTGATGAAGTAGAGGTATCATATTAGCAGCACACCATGCTTGAGGATTTGATGAGCATGTGTCTGAAGCAGTGGTAAAAATCTGCTATCAATTTTGGGACAATTATATGACATTTTCTCAAGAGCAATTCCTGAGGGGGACACCAAAATTACTGCTGTAACACATAGCCTAAATTGTAATATGTTATACGTATATTATTAATATTATTGAAATGTCCTTATGTTTACAGTGATTTATTGGGGGGGACAAATCATATTTTTCCCAGGGTGGGGGGTTCGTGTGTCCCCTGTCCCCGCAGGGATTTCTGCTTGTGGTCCAAAAGTGGGACTGCAGCTGTACCTCAGTAAAACTGAAGAAGAAGAAGGCCCCCAGATCTCTTCCTGCTTCTCAATGTTGGCTGAGAATTCCGGAAGTGCAAACAAGCACTGCAGGGTTGCATTAAGAAAACATGTGTTTCCGATATTAGGCAACCTGTGTGGAAAGATATCCAGAGTTACCTACTGTAACAATTCCCATGTAACTACAATGTTGTTTCTATAAGTATTGCTGTGTGGTTATGTAGTAGTTAATGTAACCTCAATGTAAATGATAGATTAAAGCAATTCACTTATTAGGTTACTTTGATTCTGGGACAACAAAATACATCAATCTAGGAAACACAAAGTTCAGTAATTAGAGTATTTCACCCCAGCAGCTTGATTCTGTCTCTTCCTTCTCCTTGGCCACTCGGAAAGTAGCCAAGTAGACTCTTGAGGGTTGACATGAGATCTGCTTGTTGTTTTGTTGCAGTGGACAAGTCCAGGACAGCCACAGCGCTGAAGGAGCGGGAAAAGAGTAGAGAAAGAGAGGTGGATGACAGTTGAAAAAGAAAGAAGAGGTTGGGCCCTTCACAAACAATGTTCTGTTTCATTCTTCTGAGTTTTCCAATAAGAACGTGAACTGCTTTGATCTGAGCCCACTGAGATGCAGGAAGTTGTTGAACCTACCTGTCGAGAGACGCAGAGGACTGTTGGAGGGTCATATGGCCTTCTGAGGAGAGACAGAGGAAGACATGGTTATGAGGGGACCGTGTGGTTGAGGAGGAATTACAGATGCCTTTGTAAGCCTCTCTTTTCACGCACCTCCAGTCGCTGCCATCATCTGGATCGGCATGTCCTCCACCAGAGCACTGAAAACAAACAGCTCGGTGAGCTCAATCCATTCCAATGACTAAATAATGATTTAGGACTTGTTCAAAATGACAAAAAGGGACGGGTATCCAGCGGCATGAGACTGAATGTCAGAATGTACCTCTCTGGACTTGCACTGCTGCTTTGGTCCTGGGTGACAGAGGACCCAGCGGAGCTGGGGGAGCTGCCGGCAGGTGTGGGGAGCTCCAGGAGGATAGGAGCAGGGAGAGGGACCGGGGAGGGACCGGGGGTAAGAAGGCAATGGATGGGAGACAGAGGCAGTGGTGAGGGGGTGATAGGGCATGGGGAGGCTGGATGAGAGGAAATAGGAGACTCGGCTATCACCACCGTGAGGAAATGGACCGGAGATGGGGTGGGGTTA
This sequence comes from Hypomesus transpacificus, assembly GCF_021917145.1. Taxonomy (NCBI): domain Eukaryota; kingdom Metazoa; phylum Chordata; class Actinopteri; order Osmeriformes; family Osmeridae; genus Hypomesus; species Hypomesus transpacificus. The sequence goes on from NC_061061.1 coordinate 14,566,661, forward strand.
GGATGGGAGATGGGGGACATGGGGAGGACATTAATCAGTTTAGGGGTTGGGATGGGAAAGGAGGGGGTAGGACTGGAAGGTGTAGTGGGGCAGTCAGCTAAAAGGCTGGCTTGAGAAGGAAAGAGAGAGGAGAGGTGGAGTGAGGTGAGGCTGGATGCCCCAGACAATGAGGAAAGGGAGTCTGGCGCATGGAAATCTAGGGAGTTCGAAGGAGAAAGGGAATGGAGAGAGGGGGCCGGGCGAGAGGAAGAAGAGAGGGAACTGCAGGATTGATGCTCTTTGATTCTGTCATCGTCCACAGCTGATTGAGCTTTGTTCTTTTTTTGTTTTTTGGGCTTTTTGGCCTTTTTGGGCTGTTTGGAGAAATAGCAGAGTTTATTTTGACTGATGTATTTGTGAAAGCAACTTCTACTACCACATTTGTACTGTCTTGAAAGAAAATTACTTTCAGGCCAAGTGTTCTGGTGTTGTGAAAATGTGTACACAGATCAGTTGATATAAACTATTAGAAGACATCAGTATTGCAGTTTCAATGATTATGTAAAACAAGCTTATTAATCAAAAAAACACCCATGGCTTTTCTTCCATTTTTAATCAGTGATCAGAAGTAGGTTTGTGTGATTTTACTATTTTAATAAAATAATTAATTGTGATTTAAGTTATTATAGTATAATATTCTTATTCCTATATACTTATAGCTATCAAAATGAATTTAACACGACCTGATATTAGATAACAAAATAAAAATACCTTTAAACAAGAGAAGCATCCTCCCATTTTGCATGTAGTTGTACAATGACAAGTTTGACACAGAACACCTGGCTGTATCTACTTGGGCATTGTGATGTCATTTTATGTTTCCAACAATGGGTGTATTCGACTTCATGCAGCGCCGGCCGCAGGTGGCTGCAGGCGACGCCGGCGCAGCATGAAGTCGAATGCACCTAATGATGACAAAAGTTGTCATGTACTCCACACAAGCCACCTTGATCTCACGTTGCCCTATTGTTATTTTTATACTTATATTATATTATATATTTTACATTGTTTGGTTCTTAGAATTAGTTAGACTATTTTACATTACTAGGCCTACTTTTTTTTATTTAAGATCGGTATATGTTTATTGTATGCACCTGACACAGTAAATTCATTAGTTTGTGTAAATTTACATGGCGAAAAAAACAAATTCAGATCCAGATTCTGACTATGTTTATTTACAGTAAAACAGAATGTATATTTCAATCCTATTACCTTGACCTATGAAAATTACACAAGCACATGAAATATGAAATGTATTTACATTCAGCTTTAACCGTGAAGACTCAGTCCTAAACAGCTTATCTAAGCTGGAGAAAAGTCATTCCAGTGCCGTAGGTGGCAGTGATGAACCAGTAGCGTTTATGCCCGACGTTTCACAACACTGAATGAGAAAAAGAAGGACTTGTAGTTCTTGCTCTACTCGTAAAGAAAAGATTCAGAACAGAGGACAAGCCATTCAACTAGGTACGATACGGCAGGTAAGCCATAAAGTGTACTAACACTACTGCTTACCTTACAGTGTAAATCAACACATATAGCAGTTAGCTGACGTTTACCACATACTCGAATCCAAATGTTTTGCAAGCTAACAGCACGTACTGTCGTATTCGGCTGTGTTTGTTGTGCTAATTTGTAAATAATCAGTTGTAGCACTATTACTCTAGCTACCAAGTTATCTGTTTGACAACTGGACTAAAAATGGAAAACACAGTCCACAAACATAAGTCGTTAGACTACTTGTTATCAAGATATATGATATCAAACATCTAGCTACATGTCTTACCAAGTACGTTTGATTTGCAGGATAGTGCCTGCTGTTAGCTAGCTTGCTAACAAGCTAACCAATTCTCCTAACAAACTCCATACATGACCCCCACATTGGCACACCATGAGCCAATAGGTGCAATTCTGTTTTTTGTTTGTTTTTTAGGTTGACCCCGATGCTGTCAACTGTTATCCGCAGTGCTCGTCACATTTCGACCACCTCTACCTTTACGAGGACTTTAGCCCACTTCAAACCCCACATGGACGTAAACCCCAACCGTCCTGTCGAAAGGACAATACGAACCAAGCTCACCCAGGCTCTTGAGCCTGCACACTTAGAAGTTCACAATGAAAGCCACATGCACGCCGTGCCCTCTGGCTCCGAGTCCCATTTCAGAGTCCTTGTGGTCAGTCCACGCTTTGATGGCCTCTCCTTAATACAGCGCCACCGCTTGGTCAACGAAGCTCTAAGTGAGGAACTCCGAACCTGTGTCCATGCTCTGGCTATCCAAGCTAAGACCCCTCAGCAGTGGGGCAGCAACCCCAGTCTGGCCAAGAGCCCTCCCTGCATGGGAGGCTCAAGGGGGGATCACACAGTCGAGGAGAAACTCAAGACTGGGCAGGAGTGAGCTCAATGGGCCCTGGCAGGGCACTCCAAACTGGACTGAATGAATTTAAAAGTGAAGTGTCCATTTTACATTTAATAAATGGCTAATGTGATCAGTTAATACCCCGTTGTTAAATGAATATTTTTTCCTGAGTGAAATCATAGTCTGACTAACCACAACCACACGTCTGCAAAGTGGTCATAATAATCTTTGAAAAGGGGATGTTTTCAAAGATGGTTAGCAATTAAAGTACAGTTGTTTTTGAGCTAACATAAGTTCTCCTTTGTCTAATTATAAATATTGCATATTTTAAAAGTGTAACTGAACTCCAAAATTGTTAATTTTTCATTTTACCAGAAAGCATCTTTTGAGAATATAGTACAGGTGCATCTCAATAAATATGAATATCATCAAAAAGTTGATTTTATTTCAGTAATTTGATTAAAAAAGGGAAACTCCTATATTATATATATTCATTACACACAGACTGATATATTTCAAGTGCTTATTTCTTTTAATTTCGATGATTAAAACTGACAGTTAATGAAAACCCATAATTCAGTATCTCAGAAAATTAGAATTTTACTCAAGACCAGTTAAAAAAAATCTAGCACAGGGATACCATGGCCCTTAAACCAGGTACTGGTACCTTTGGCAGTGTGTGCAGGTGCCAAGTCCTGCTGGAAAATGACATCTGCATCTCCATTAAGCTAGTCAGCAGAGGGAAGCATGAAGTGCTCTAAAACTTTCTGGTAGACGGCTGTGCTGACCTTGGACCTGAGAAAACACAGTACCAGTACCTGGTTTAAGGACCATGGTATCCCTGTGCTTGATTGGCCAGCAAACTCGCATGACCTAAACCCCATAGAGAATCTATGGGGTATTGTGAAGAGGAAGATGCGAGACACCAGACCCAACAACGCAGAAGAGCTGAAGGCCGCTATCAGAGCAACCTGGGCTTTCACAACACCTCAGCAGTGCCACAGACTGATCGCCTCCATGCCACGCCGCATTGCTGCAGTCATACGTGCCAAAGGAGCCCCGACCAAGTATTGAGTGTTGTACAGGTTCATACTTTTCAGTAGTCCAACATTTCTGTGTTAAAAATCTCTTTTTTATTGGTCTTAAGTATTTATTTATTTTTCTGAGGTATTCAATTGTGGGTTTTCATTAGCAGTCAGTTGTAATCATCAAAATTAAAAGAAATAAACACTTGAAATATATCAGTCTGTGTGTAATGAATCTATATAATATAGGAGTTTCACTTTTTGAATCGAATTACTGAAATAAATCAACTTTTTGATGATATTCAAATTTATTGAGATGCACCTGTATGTAAGGCTGAGGTAAGTTCTGTTACAAGACAGTTCGCAGAGAATTAGCATCACTGCCAGTACCTAAGTTTGCCCACTTGAGGGCAGCATAACGTTAAGCTACAGTTTGTTGAATATGAAAGAGACAGGCCTTCGGTCATTATTTCTACTTTGTTGTCTGAATAAAATAAAATAAACAGTATGCGGAATATCTAGCTAAAAAAAATGTTTTCCAGCAAACTCAGGTGATAGAGTGAAACTATGGCCGACTCGATTAGGCGAAAAGAGATGGGTTGATAACGGTGGTCTAACACTGCCTTGCATTAACATTACTTATAGTAGATCAGGTATCCTTGCTCGATTAGAGTTAAATACCTGACTTAACGTGCCTAAGACTTTTCACTCTCGAGTGAGACAAGAGGTTGTCTCGTGTTTGATATATTCTTACATTTTCTGTGTGCATGTGTTGCTATTTCTGTCTCTAGAGGCTACATGTGTGTCCGTGTGAAGGCCCTCTTGCCCTTCTGTCAATGCCGATGAGTATAACAACACTGTTATTACAAAAACATGGAAGAGTAATGGTAAAAAAAGGAACATGACTGAAACCAAAACAATAAACAACCCATGATTTTCTTCATGTCCCTTATTTAATTGAGGAAAGACTTTGTTATATTTTGACAGTTTTGTTTTGTTGGAGGCTAAATCAACACGTACAACGAGAAATCAACATGTTACGAAGACTAACACATTTTGAATCGGATTGCTTTAAACAATGCAATAAATCTGTCAGGAATGCACCATTGCTACAATTCCGAAGTCCAAAGCTATCAAAAGCTCATAAAGGTGCTTCGTCGGTGGAATGCGGAGTCAACTGAAGGTAAGGCTTGTTGACTTCTGTAGTTGTTCTCTGGCTGAAACAGACAACCTGTCAGGCCTCACAAAAGGGCCTTGTGAGGAGAAGGAACAACTGGTGTCACTGGTTTGTAAAAAGAAAACAGTAACCACAACCAGTTTATGACCCTCCCCTGTCCACTTGTGTCAGACCTTAAGGGAAGACTCAGTCACAGGGCAAACCTTCAATGGAGAGCAAAGGAATTGGAAAACAAAGTCTTGTGTTTGGAGATGCACAGAATATATCAGTGTCACAATTCCAGCTGCTCTTTTGATGGAGAGACATGTCAAGTACTCAAAAGTGATGAAAAAGAGTGCTTGGACTTGCCTTACAATTACATTGAAACTTTTTAAGACATTTAGGTTGTACATCACCCAGCTAGCCTTTACATATCTTCCACAGAGAAAATTACCAGGTTGGTTTGAATGTCTTAATAGGCTATGACTTGTTATGACATGTATACAGCTGTCAAGTGTAGTGAAATAGACTTAATGTCAAATTAAAAGGCATTCCTTGTTTTGATTTAGAGAACTAAAGTAATAGTTAAGGTTTTACGTAATTTGAGTTAAATTGAACACATTTAGAAAGTATAAATATATAATATATTTTACAATATGGAAAATCAACGTTTAAAGAATTTCATTCTCAAACAACACAGTTTACCACTGTGAATTGACTGTACTGAAGAAGAACTGAGTGCAACCCTGCTAGGTAGTCTGCCTTCCCTCTGTTCTATCCCACGGCCATGATGGATCATCCAGTAGGTCTCAAGGCTGCCTGTGTAGCTCGGTCTGGGTCCTCCATCAGTGGGAACCCTCCTCGGCGGCAGGCAGGCAGGCTGGTCCTGCGTCAGAGCCCCAGGACGGATGGTGCCAGGACGGACCAGGGTCGGCTGGGACCCTGGGCAGGGCACGGTTCCCGCGATTGGACGCCCCCCCTGATTTACGCTCCGGCTCCGGACCAGAGGGCTGCCTCTGCACAGCTGACCCCTCCAGGTTGGGGGTCAGAGAGTGGGCTGGAGGGATGGGGGGGGGGAGGGGTGATTGGGGTATTGGGCACCACCAAATGGGTGTCTGCGAAAGGCTGGTATGACCGTCCCAGGGGACTGGCCTCCTTCACGTCTCCGCTGGTCAGCTGCAGTGTCTGTGCAGCATGTGTGCATGCAGGGGGAGAAGGCCTGTTAAACACGTTTAATTAAAGCCCACTAGTAACAATAATCGTCAAACATTTATGTGTTTTGAATGATAAACTGAAAGATATTGTTACTGGACAGAAAGGATTTATGAGAAAATGCCACTGATAATAAATATCAAAGGTTTATTCCTTTCAATCGATAGACAGATACATAGATAAATAGATACATAGATAGATAAAAACCTTTAACTTAGAACACTGATGACGAAAACAAAAACCATTAGTATGAGTTCGCAAAACAAATCTGATAAACACACATTGTTGGGTTTACTGATGAGAAAAAAAACAAAGTTGGATTTAAGGTGCTGGTAATAGCCTATTAAGCCCTTTAATTGGAAAGTTTTCTCACTCTCGCACTACACTGCTCACTAATGAAATCAGTGAATAGACGTCTTGAAAGAGAGGGACAAAAGGAGAGATAGGGGGAAGACAACATCCTTGTGTGGGAGAATTAGTTACACTCAGTAGTCTAAGTATTCAAAGCAGATAGAAAAGGGGCTTGTGTGTGTGTGTGTGTGTGTGTGTGTGGGGGGGGGGATTAAGAGGAAAGTCCACACAGGTGGGCTGCTGTGAGGAGGGGGTCACATGACAGGACGTTACCTCGTTTGATAAACAACAGCCGGGTCCACTGAAGGAAGGAAGGCAGTTATTTTATAGGCGGAATTAACCAACCCTCCACATCATGCATTTATTAGCGTAAATCTCCCAGGTGTGCCAAGTAAGTCAAACATCTTGGAGCTTCACGTTGATGTGGAACAGCCTGGATCAATACTTTTTGATGACAAACAGTAAATAGTCCCACTGCCCACATTTGTATTTGAACAGTAGAAATTCTAAACTATCCAAACAGATTGACAAGAACGAGGTTAACATATCTACAACTTCTTAGTAATAATATTTTCTGGAAATATAATTACCCAGTATACTCGTTTCACTAACCCATGTAAAACTACGTTCTACTCCGATGGTTAGAAATGAGTTGTCAAGTTAAGTTAACATCTGCATCTTCACAGATGTGTCTGCCTTTGTGTCAATGGTTTTTCCATGACAGCCGTAAGTCATGGGAGTTCAAGCGAGGCTGGTTAGGCGTGTTTTTGGGCCAGAGTGCACAGGCCAAGGCCTTATCCCTAAGCCCTACGCACTCAGTCAATGACACGTATGCTTCTCCTTCTCACCCCTCGAGGGCACTAACCAGGGGAGTGTACATGTCAAGACAGATGGGACAGAGATAAGACTCCCTCTTTCAACCCCTCTTGCTGTCCTCCCTCTGCCCTCTCTCTCTCGGCTCCCTCGCAACTTTTTGCGCAACCTCTGTGATCTTCACTCTCACTTGCTATCTTTGAACCCTGTTCTCATTCCTCCCTCAACCTTCCCTCAACTCTGTCAATCAGCTTTCTTTGACTTCCCCCCCCCCGTCTCTCGATCGATCTTCGCGTTCCCTCCCACACCGAGCCTTGTTCAACTCTTCCTTCAACTTTTCTCCAGCTTACTTATCACCTTTCCCTCAACTGTGTCTCATGTCAACCCCCCAATCTACCCACACACATATCTACCCCCCATACATTGTACATCCTTTCAACGTTCTCTGGACCTTTCCTCAGCTTTTTTTTCCTCACTTCCATCTCCGAGTCACTTGGCTCACCTCTTAATTCCCCTGTGCTCACTGCTGATGCAGGAAGATTAGCATGGTTGAGCCCTCTGGAGAGCAGACAGGCTTTTTGATTATGTTTCTATTTAACGCACAGCTTGAAACTATTATCATATCATCATATTATGTTATTGCTCAGCCCCCCTGAGAATGACTAAACAATGATGTTTTTTTGGCCAAGAGGTAGTATGTTATTCAAACAACAATGTTGAAAAAATATATTTCAGGGTGTTTGAGTGACAGCCGTGCAGCGCACATGCATGGACGACGGGCTGGGTGGTGGAATGATGTTCAGCAGCAAAAGCAGCCATGATCCATGATCAGCCATGAGCCATTAGCTTTGAGTTTTATGGTTCTCGTGGAATGTGGAGGTTTATGGTTAGTAAGATGCACTCACAATGAGGGACACTCATAAAGAGTATCCTCAGTGTGAAATGTATCCCCTTTTAAAACACGGCAGAAAAACACTTAGTTGGGATTGAGCAGCTGAATACTTCAGACAAACACAAAATATGCGTAATCATTTGAGATAGACTGGAGCAATGACGTTTCTCCACCTCAGCATGATCGTGTTTTGGTGACAATAGGTTTATTTATGTGATGATGCATTCATACCAAATCCCAGCTATTCTCTCGCCTATTCACACATGCAGACACCTGTGAAGAGTGATGTAGCCAACATCAACCTATGGAATAGATGAATTGTGCAAAAGTGGGCCCAACGCAGCAGGCACAAAGGTCCATCATCTGCGAGGTCAGTGAAGGGGGGGGGGGGGGGGGGGGGGGGGGGCGTTAATCTCTGCTACTCCAGATGTACAGATGACTCAAAAGAACTGTGAACGCTTTGCCGTGAGACGAACGCCGACAAAACGTGATCTATTGTTCATGTGTCGGGCCGCCAGTGATATACTCTATCCTACTCTCTCGGACAAAACATACCCAGCGATTATACAAGCGGGGCTGTTTTGCCTGCAAAACGCCAGCTCGGGGACTTTGGCCACCAGGCTGCTTGACCCTGGGGTCTCACTCTCCTTTGTCTCCACTGACCTCTGTTTCTTTTACCCCCCCTCTGAACCTAAAACCCCTGACCCCCCCCCCCCCTTCTCCCACACACCCTTCACACACAAATAAAGAAATGGGGCCCTGCAGTTTATTTTATTAGCACTTTGAAACCCCAGCCTTTAAACGGAGAGGAGAGAAAAAATAATAGAAGTCTTTAATTTGTGGCGTTATTAGGGAGCACATAAAACAACAGGACTGAGTGTGAAGGGCTGGGTCAACTCCAGGTTTGCTGTATGTGAAAAACAACCTCTTCTAATCTTTAGGGCCCATCTCAATTTTTGCTTTGAAATGAATGGAATTAGCAACTAAAACATGTATGTCGGCTCTAAGGGGTGGGTATTTGTGCTTTGGGGACTGTCTGTTGGAACGTGTGAAAGCATGTGAGTGTGTGTGTGTCTTTGAATAAGTCAGAGGAGACTGCACATTTGCACGTCTTTCTCACCACACGAAGACAACGATTCTTCAAAAATCAAGTTAATTCACTTACTCTGTGCCACTCCGAAAGATGATAACATAATTGAGTGACAAGCATTCGACGTGGACTGAAGAGGAGGAGGGGGAAGCTAACTTTCGAATTGTGGATGATAATGGCCGGCCAGTCTGCTCAAGAGAACCCTCCAAATGAGGGTGTGAAAGGGAGGTCTAAGGGCATGACATCACTAACTCTACCCCTCAGTCTGAACATTGGAATGACCCTGAGGGTACGGGTGTTGACTCTGGCATCAATTTAGGGTTTGCCGGGGAATAGAAACATTGAGCGAGTGAACCGAGCAGAAGTCTTCCAGCTTTGCACTACTTCCAGTTCTGTGTTGATCTTTCTCAGTGGGACTCTCTAGCGTGCGGAAGAGGATATGTGTTGGGAGGAAGCCCCTACAACTTCCTGTGTTTGCGTTACTGCACGGTAAACACATCCTCTGATTGGGCCACGCTCCAGCGCTCCTTCAGTGTCTCCTCCTGTCCCGGTCTCTCTTTCCTTTCTCCAGTTCCACTTCCCCTCTTCGTCTTCTTTCTCTGGATGGCTCTCGTTGGCTTTCCGACTGTTTAGTCAACACCCTGACAGACCCTCTCTCCCCAAAGCCTTTCCCCCCTCTCCCCCACAAGCTTGTGTTTCTTTGTTTGTGTCCATCTAGGTAGAAAATGGTTGACATCCACTGGTAGGCCTCGGTGGCGTTAGGCTGTGTGCGAGATAGGAGATCCTAAGTGCTCGTTCTGGGAGAGGGGTTCAGTGTTGAGTGCTGGTTTCTGGTAGCTGGTATACATTGCCTGAGGGAGAGGGAGGCCAAAAGGCACAACACTAGACAGTTTCCTTTTTCAGAAATAAAGGTGTTTACTATTGCTTGAATCAAAACTCCACACAATTTCACAGAATACCAACAGTTTAAGTTAAAAAAAAGGAAGCAACTGCCAAATGTATTGTTTTATTTAAAACAATACATTTATTTTATTTGATTAAATACTAAACACAAAATCATGGTAGGGAGGTCGTTTAAAGCCCTGGAGCCGGGCTCAACCCAGACAAACGGACAGAAAGTCAACTTCTTTCCAGACAGACAGACAGACAGACCAACGGAGAGACAGAAAAACAGACAGGCCGTCTGACAGATGTACGTCCGTGCTGTAGGCTAAGATTCGTGTATTATAAGTGGCTTGCTCCGGGATGACCAAGTAGGTCAAGAGAACCAGCGCAGGGGTAAAAGGGCGCACAAAGGCGTGAGGAGAAGGTCAACCGTGAAACAGCCCCCTCCTCTTGCCACTGTGACCCCCCAGGGAGGAGGCCAGGCATGGCAAGGTGTGTGTGTGTGTGTGTGTGTGTGTGTGCAATTGTGTGTGCTGTGTGTTCCTTAGTGACTTCGAATCAGAATCAGAAAGGGATTTATTCGCCATGAAAGTTTGCACAGACAAGGAATTTGCTTTGGCAGGAAAGAGTGTGTGTGTATTGTTCAAGTATGTATTAATGAGAGAGAGTGTGTGTGTGATGGGCATGCATGCGCTCTTTTATGTGTGTGTGTGTGTGAGTGTGTGTGTTAGTGGGTGAGTCCTTGTTATCCACCCTGTAGTCAAACTACCCATGCTTGTCACACCCTGTCGCCCGCATGTCACCGCGGTGAGTAGTTTTCTCGCCCTCTCTCCAGATCATCGCCCAGCTGCAACACCACCACTATTACTGATCTACAATCACCCAAGATGACTTTTGGAGCAATTGAACTCTTTTCTGTTTAATTTGATCACTAATAATTTGTATTACTATAAGAATATTGAAACATTTTTTAAGGGTTTTTGGGAGAGTATCTGTATATAGTAAACTAAAATCATGGTATTTTTAAGGAGACCGTTGTGATGATTAGAGACTTCAAGCAGCAACAAGTCTCATCCCCATAAAGTATTCTAGAAACATAAAATGGATTCATAACTTGACATGAAATAGGGGACACTTTTATGTCTTGCCTGTTCAGACAAACTTTTGATTAATTCCTCTTCTGTAAACAAATGACTCTGATGACATGAGAAAAGGAATTTGCTTCGGCGATTCTAGCTTCCAAACTAGTTGCCCTCTGGAACACAATCGATCATCACTGAGATGGACGTTACATAAGAGCACAGAGGGTGATTTCCCCTGTGAGCTAATAAAAGGCGACTCTTTCGGCAAATATCTGCATTATGAATGGAGTGACCAGTTAACCTAGAGTGACCAGTGACAGCTTGCAAGTGACAATACAGGAATTTACAGTAAATTACTGTCAAAGAATGGGGTGGAGAGATGGGGTGCGGGGTGGGGGTGGGGGTGAGGGGTGGGGGTGAAGGGTGGGGGTGATGGGTGGGGGGTGGGGGTGTTAGAATGTGAGATTTAAGAAACGGTGTGTGTGAGTGAATGTGGATGTGAATGGGGAATGTCTGCATTGGTATGTTCTAGGTATGGGAGTGTGTGTGTGTGTCTATGTGTGTGTGAGTGTATATTTGTTTGTGTTTGTGCAAACACAATCATGTTGTTGGAGTTTTGTAGTTGAGTTTTACAACAGTCAGCAGCACTTTACAGTTTGTTCACAGTATTACGTGAGCGAGTGAGTTAGTTAGTGAGTAAGTGATCGATGGAGGAAAGAGCGAGCGAGGGAGAGAGCAACAGAGTGAGCAAGTGAGAGTGGCTGGGTGTTTGTATGTGTGTGTGTGTGTGTATTAGAACTGGTAGGCGTACAAGCGGGCCAGCGGGTTAGCAAGGAGAAAGGTGGAGGGCCAGCCCAGAGACCTCCACCCCCCTACCCCCACCCCCCTGGAGGTCAGGGAGGAGAGGATGAAACCTGTCATTAGGGAGGTGAGGGGAAGAAAGACCCTGGCAGGGGGGCCATTGTCCTGGGGGCGGTCGGGAGGGCCGGCCCTTTAGTGCCTCAAATAACACAGGCCCAGGCCGCCATTGTGCCAGGGTGAAAGGACCCAAAGGGCGGTGGGAGAGAGGTGGAGAGGGGGAGGGCGGTGGTCAGTAGGAGAAAGGACTCATGGGTGTTGGAGTTGGGGGGGGGTTGGGTATTTTAGAGATGTTCCTCTTTTTCTGTTGGCTCATCACAAGAAAATATCTCTTATTTTTCCCCCAAAAAGAGAGACCAGAGTCCTGTTTTCTTTTCGTGTTATGCTTTTTGTTGTTACCTTTCATATGCATCAGCATATGTGTGTGTGTGTGAGAGAGAAAGAGAGAGAGAGAGAGAGAGAGTAGAGAGAGAGTGACTGTTTATGTGTGTGTGTGTGCACTTTGGCTGGGGAGGATTTTGCTTTATTGTCTTAGATTGTGTGTGTGCGGGTGTGTGTGTGTGGACATTGAAAGCCATAGTTGACATCTAAGCTGGGTCTCAATGCAAAGTCAGGACCTTTAAGTCATCCAACTGTTTTAAGAGGATGGGTCACACAGATAAAGGAAGAGAAAGGCTAAAGACCAAAGCTTTCCTCTTTAGGGGGGCAGTGAAGAGATTCCTTGACGAGCTGTCAGTGCTCAGGACACCCCACAGCAAATAGAGCTGCCTTCAGGAAATATACTTAATTGACAAGCAGACCATAGCAGCTATTCCTACCAGAGAATACCCACATGGTCTGGCAATTGGCAGAAAAAAATAAAATAAATGACAGTGCATACAGAAGATGATGACATCACTTTTTATGCAGATAATACACAATATTTAATGACGGTACATTACTATTCATTTTTAATTGAACCATTTACCTGTTTATACATAACACACCACTGTTTACCTTGTTGTGTATACTTTACTTAATACCTTAAAGCTGTTCCCCACCACCAGAACACCTAATAAACAGATTGGACCAATTACTGACTCCATTAGAAGACTTTCACCCAATCCCAAAGTACTGATGACTTTAGAGGGCCAATAAAACTGCTGGGCTGTAACCTTAATGTTAGGGGACCACTAGACCAGGAGGAACACGCACAGGTCAACACCATCCCACACTTACAACTCCTTGATTAACAGTCAATTGGTTCAAACTCTTCTGGATTGAGGAACTCAACCAAATCCAATCTCACCTTAAAAAAAACAAGTGAGTCAAAGTTTTGTAGCCTAGAGGAAGTATTCACCTCTTTATTCGTACCAAACTGCAACACAATGGTCAAAATGAAAGTGCTGAGTCTTGGTTCACACTGGCTTGGTTTGCACTTCTAATCAATGGCCATCACTGGTAGATGGAGAATCTGCCATTGATGGGTACCTGGAGTTTGCGAGGCAACTCATTCTTCTGAATAGTGAAACAAAAATAAATGCCATACCATCAAAATGTATCAGACAGCTTATACACCCACCTCAGTTTGAGACAAAGGGAGAGAAAGACAGAGAGAAAGTGTGGGGGGGGGGGCTGACAAGAGACTTTTAAGCAAAAACTTCTGTACACATTGGCATGAGTTAGGATGTATATTGGAAGTTGCCAAACACAACTTGAATCCATCGAAATGCAAAGAAAATTACAACAAACTTCCACGAAAGGTGCGATCTGTCGCAACTTGTAATGAAGGGAGGAAAAGGAGGGAAGGAGGAGGAGAGACTGCTTGGCCTAATCACTTTCCCTGCTGACTTCACAGGAGGGAGGGAGCAAAAGATCACAGTCCCGCAAGCACCTCACTAGTAGTGGCCCCTGCCCCTCTCTCTACTCCCTCCTCTACACCTTTTCTCCTCCCTCTACCCTCCCAGCCCCATTGAGCAAGCGCCTGGGGTGCCTGGTTCTCCACTTCTGCCTACTGAGCTATTGAGGAAGTGATGGATGGCTTCATAAAGAAGACTCCCTCTTTCTTTCTTTCCTTCTTCCTTTCTTTCTTTTTTTTCTTTCCTTATTTCTTTCTCTTTCTGTACCCCTCTTTCTTAGTTTTGAACCCCCCTAGTCTCTCTATCTCACTTTTTTTGTCAATCTTCCCCCCTCGATCCTCCAATTCCTCATCTCTCCTTGTGTTTTACCCCTTTCCTTCTCTTTCCATCTCTCCATCTCTCTCTCTGTCTTTAGGGATGGGGGTGGGTGGGTGCTGGTGAAGGAATCTCTCTCTTTCCCCCTGAGGCTGAGGACAGATGCGGAGGCCTTCCTTTCCCAGCATTCCCGGGGGAGCGAGTAGGGACCGTTCTTAACACCCTATTGGAGAGAAGAGGAGGAGGGGGAAGCCTGGTTTGTTGTCCTGGGGGTCACGTATTAAGAGTCAAGTGATGCATAAGTAATTTTTTGTTTGGGGTGATTTGGGAAAGAGTTCTTACCGGCTTTGCCTGTAATTGTGTGTCTTTCCTTTCAAGTACCCCATGACATGGGGATTTTCGAAAATGTCAAATTCCTTTCGTCACGCTGACCAACATCTGCATAAATAGAAGTTAAATACAGTTGTCAATGTCAAAATATTTTGAGATTTTTGGGAGCTTTTGACTCTTTCTCACGGCAACTTTATCTTATTTTGTTTGTGACTCTTATTTTGTTTGTGATTCTCTTGTATGCACTGCATTTGTTGGGCTGGCCTTAAAGTTCCAGAGGACATGTTCATACTGAGTGTGGACAGTCACCTCTAACCAGTCTGGTGGTTATTTGTTCCTTTCTCCTCAGGCTATTGAATTGACAGCACACGATGGCTTCTCTGTCAGGTCCCCATTCAGGACTCATGGCCTCCATAGCAAAGGCGTAAAAATCAGCTACATTTAATCGGTCATGGTGGAGGGTTTAAAGA